>NC_081417.1:156016792-156383487 GCF_949786415.1 Peromyscus eremicus
CAGGCGGATCTCTGTGAGTTCGAGGCCAGCCTGGACTACCAAGTGAGTCCCAGGAAAGGCGCAAAGCTACACAGAGAAACCCTGTCTCGAAAAACCAAAAAATAAATAAATAAATAAATAAATAAATAAATAAATAAATAAATAAATAAACGGCATTCGGCATTCTGCCAAGGCTAATGACCTGCTGTCTCTTGTCTCTGTTTTTTGATCCACAGCCCCTCGTTCGGACATGGTGAACGGGTGGTGGTAGCACTGGCGTTATCGCTACAAATGGAGGTCCCACTGAGGTCCGAGAAGAAGGGACGTCGCTGATGGACACCCGAAGGTAAGGCTGGCCAGCATTTTAAAGAAAAGAAAAGAGAAGAAAAGGGTAAATTATTATGTATCGGTGCAGCTAGCTCGAAGTCGCTCCTTGAGGAAGTTAATTGGACTGCTGAACCAGTTGGGCACCACAGTCAAGAAGAGCAAGACAGCTAAAGATTTTAAATAAAAAAGAAAATCTTCCCAATAGAGAAGAGGGAAGGAAAGGAAATTTCCCATTAGAAAAAGGAGAAAATTTTAATCAAGAAAAAAGGATTTTCCCGGTAAAAACCGGTAAAGATTTGGGGCTCTGTAGAGGAAGGATAAAGGAGAGAAAGCCTCTTCCCAGTAGTAATGAAAAAGAAAGGGCTCTTTCCGATATAAAAGTTTCAGGATAGCTAAAACTCTGAGCTTTTTCTGCCTGCCAGCACAGCGAGGCAGCATCTGAATTACAAAGAGTCGGCAGGTGGGCCTCACTGCTGCTGCTGAACAAGCAAGCCCAGAGGTTAGATCTTTGTTGTCTGTTTGCTTAATTTTGGTTTAAATTTTTCCCTCAGAGTGGGAATAATTCACTATTTAGGATCCCTTTGTGGGAAATGTTTTTCCCTTATGGTGGGAATAACTCATTATTAGTAGTCCCTTCATGGGAGTAAGAGGAAGTTTAAATGGGAGTGCTCCTGTGCGGGCCTACGTGGTGGACAAAGGCACATGCTGCTGCACGGGAGATGGCCCGGAGTAGCAGCAGCGGGCGGGCAGTATGCACCAGCGGGAGGCGCACCCACGAGGCCTGGCAAGGTAAATGGACTCACAGGCGAACAAGCGAACAGAGGCCCAAAGAGGGACGGGCGCTAAAGTTTAAAAGGGCCCAACTTCTGGTAAAAAATGTTTCGGTCAGGACATGGAATGATAAGTCAATGCTGTTTGAATTTCCAGGGATATTAATCATTCATTGTGTAAAAGATGTTCTTTTTTTTTTTTTTTTAAGATTTATTTATTTATTATGTATATGAAAGAGGGTGCCAGATCTCATTACAGATGGTTGTGAGTCACCATGTGGGTGCTGGGAATTGAACTCAGGACCTCTGGAAGAGCAGTCGGTGCTCTTAACCTCTGAGCCATCTCTCCAGCCCCGTAAAAGATGTTCTATCCTTTTGATTGTCTTAATAAATCTTTGGATGAAAGTTTGGTCTTCATGGTAGATAAACTAAAGGAACAGGATTCATAATTTTAAACTATATATTAGGTATGCTCTTGTCTGTTGATCATTACTGAAAATTTGGCTCTGCTCTTTAAGTTGCTTTCTAGAAATTCTGGTTTAATTCTATAAAGTTACCTCTTCAAATCCTATAGAGATTGTATTTAATGCTTTTATAATTGGCATATGTAAAAAGGACCATGGAAATAAAAGCTGGTGATAGAATTACTCAATTATTATTGCTTTCATATTTTAAATGCAAAATGGCGCCTATATGTAGAACTGGAAGCTTTGGAAGTACAAAAAAAAGGTGTTTTGACAAATAGTTATCGATGATAAATAGCCTAAATTAAAAATAGAATTATGGCCAAGCGGTGGTGGCGCACGCCTTTAATCACAGCACTCGGGAGGCAGAGCCAGGCGGATCTCTGTGAGTTCGAGGCCAGCCTGGTCTACAAAGTGAGTTTCCAGGAAAAGTGCAAAACTACGCAGAGAAACCCTGTCTTGAAAACCCAAAAAAAAGAAAAAAAATTGTATGGGATTGAGATTAAAAGATTATTAGATTCTGGTGCTGGATATATCTATAATTTCACAAAAATCCTGAGATCCCAACTGGCCTCTACAAGAAGTCAGGAAAATGGAGACTATTACAGGATCTTAGAGCTGTAATAAAACCATGCTTCTCATGGGAGCAACACAACCTGGTTTGCCTGTCCCTGTGGCAATTCCTAAACATTGGCATTTAATTGTGATTGACTTATATGGATGATTTTTTTATTGACTGCTAAAGATAAAAAAACTTGTTTTTGATGCCTTTTCTAATTACAAGAGGTTCTTAGCCTGGCTAATACAAATAGCCCCCAAAAAGGTACAGGTGTCCTTTCCCTATCATTATTTAGGTCATAAATTGTTACGCACAGGCATACGTCCACAAAAGACTACTCTGCGTATGGACCAGCTACGCACCCTTAATGATTTCCAAACCTTTCTGAGAGATATTCAATGGCTTCAGTCTACTTTAAAGATTCCAACAGGTCAACCTCATCCTTTCTATGATGTCTTAAAGGGTGACCCTGATCCTTTATCTCCCTGTGAATTAACAACTGAAGGGCATACAGCCCTACAATGTGTACAAGAGGCCTGGAGCAGGCTCACATACATTATATAGATCTTTCTTCTCCCTTATTGTATTTGATATTTTGTTTTTCTCATTCACCTACTTGAGTGTTTTGGCAAACAGGTCCTATTCTATGGGTACATTCACCAGCTTCTCCAGAGAAAACCATTACTCCTTATCCTTAGGCTGTTGCTCAGATTATATTTAAGGGAATCAAGATCAGTGTTCAGACTTTTGGTAAGGAGCCAGATATTGTGGTGACCCCATGCACCCAGTCTCAGATAACATGGTTACAAGCTAATGATAATGATTGGGCCATATTGACATGCTCCATACAGGGTCAGTTTGATCTCACTACCCCTCCAATGATGTGTGTCAATTTTTAAAATTACATCCTGTTATATTTCCCAAGAGAGTACAGATGACTCCTATTCCTCAGGCCCGTGTGGTATTTACTGATGGCACTTCACATGGTTTTGCTGTGGTGGTTTCTGATAACATAGTAAAGAAAATAAAAGTCCAGGACACTTCTGCCCAGATGGCGGAGGTACAGGCACTGTTGCTTGCTTTACAGATGTTTTCTGATGAACTTCTAAACATTTATACTGATAGCCAATATGTGAAACATTCCATTATGCCTTTGAAGACAACAGCCTACATACCATCCATCTCTCCCATTCATAAATATTTATTACAAGTGCAAGGACTTATATGGTCCTGCTCACATAACCTTTATGTGGGCCATATTAGAGCTCACACTCAATTGCCTGGACCTCTAAGTGAAGGTAATCAGAGGGCTGATGCCATTACTCGTATGGCTGTCACATTAGTTTGTTCTGCCTTTGATAAGGCTACTCAGTTGCATCAACGTTATCATCTTAATGCTGGATCTCTCGGTCATCATACGGCATAACCCGGGAACAAGCCATCCAGATAGTTAAATCATGTCCTATTTGTGTTGAATTTTTACCAGTTCCTCATTTGGGAGTTAATCTCCAAGGACTTTTACCTAATTATGTATGACAGATGGACATCACACACGTGCCTTCATTTGAAAAATTACAATATGTCCATGTGTCTATTAATACATATTCCTCTCTAATTTTGCCTCTGCCCATTCAGGTAAAAAGGTTAAGGATGTAAAGAATCATTGTCTTCATGCTTTTGCTTATATGGGAGTGCCAAAATACATGAAGATTGATAATGGTCCCGCTTACAGCAGTATGGGATTTTCAAAATTTTGCAAAAGTTTTTCTATTGTTAATAAGACTGTCATTCCTTATAATCCTCAAGGATAAGCTATAGTAGAACACTGCCATTGCACCTTAAAAACATATTTTGCTAAAGTAAAAAGAGGGGAGCTAGGGGCTTATCTCTCCTCTCCACATTCTATTCTTTTCCTTGTTTTATATATTTTAAATTTTTTATCAGTGGATGCTGCTGGAGTATCCGATGCAGATAAGCACTGCAGATAAGCTCCTGTTGCAAATCATCCTCTGGTGCGATGGAAGGATCTTTCTACTGGCACTTGGAGGGGACCCAATCAGGTGTTGGTGTGGGCCCGGGGTTCTGTTTGTGTCTTTCCACAGGACAATGAGGTTCCTCTTTGGGTTCCTGAGCACTGTGTATGCCCTGTGGCTGCTGGTGAATCCCAACATGACAGAGACCTATTGGGCCTTCATGAAAAACTCTCCCCTTCTGATGCCAATGGGGATTGAGAGCCCAATATGGCCAGCCTTGGCAAGCATTAACATAAGCCTAGGAACTGTAGCCATGTGGTTGGATTCTCCAGAAAGTAATGTATGGTAACTGCTTTTTCAAGTATGTTTGAGTATGTGTCACCCAGACACCTTGGAGATTAAGGAAGGTTACTGACCTCCATTTGTTAACAGTAGCATGCCAGCTAAGCCTTTTCATTTTCACAATCTTCTTCAAGCCGGTACCTACCTTTTCAGGAGTGGCTCTGTGCAACATTTATTGGCCTCCTGAAATTTATCTAGCCTCCTCTGAAGATACCTTAAAATTTGTGAGCCTGAATGTAGCCATTATGAGACCATTAGTTCTGCTCCTTGTGTGCTATCTGTTTTTGGTTTTTTTTTTGTTTTTTTTTTTTTTTTGTGTGTGTGTGTGTGTGTGTTTCTTTGTGGTTCTTAGTTGTTCTTTTGCAGAGCTGCCAGCTTAAGTCGTGCTGGGATCAAGAAAAATGGGCCTTGGTGGTTCGTGTTCCTGGAGTTGTGTCCATGCCAGTGGACCATGACAGTTAGACACAGATGATGCTCACAGGCTCCAGAAGAGAATTTGACATTGCTGCTGCCGTTGTTGCTGTTATAGCAGAGGTGGCCACCGCTGCTACTGTTTCCGGGATTACCATTTCATAATTGCTTACTACAGCTAGCACAGTGGAGACCCTGGCAGCAAAAGTAGCTACCACAGTTAATTAATCTTTCATTTTATTGGGCATGATAAATTTATTTCGGCAGTTATATACATTTCGATTGGCTTTAAAAGTTATAAAATTTATAAACTCAAGTTCCACTTGCTTTTGGGATACCATCTTACAAGGACTCCAATTTGCAGTAAGGCTCGTTAAGGAAGGGGATGGCTCAATTGCCTTTAGCCTACTGGCTATGGGTGGGTTAGGACTTCTGTTGGTCTTTTCTGTGTCGAACGCACAGATTGCAAGCCCAGTGTCACTTTGATATCTTTGGCAACAGTTAATTTTACAGCTCACACACGGTTGAGCCTCTATGATAATGAGTATTCAGAGACGGGTAATGCCTGAGGGGCACTCACCAACCTAAGGCAGAATGCCTGTGTGACCTGGGCAGGTGTCTCCATGACAGGTAAGGTGACCTGCTGACATCCCCATGCAATCTAAGTCAGAAGCTCATTTTTTAGTAAAAAGGGGGGACCTGTAGGGTCCTGGTCCCCCGTTTTGGGTAGCTGTTGCCTTGCTTGCTGACCTTGACCAGATGTCCTCCCTTTGTTTATTCCCTGCCAGTTTCCACCCTTCTGAATGCTTAAAGGAAGTTCCTTGTTTGTGTATCCTGCATATTGGGCATAAACAGCTTAGATGCAAGAATGTAGAACATCTGCAGCAAACTTCTGCCCTGCGGGGTTCTCTCGTTGTGCTGTAAGCCTGTATTTAAGGCCTCCGCACTCCTTCAATAAATGGCATTCGGCATTCTGCCGAGGCGAATGACTAGCTGTCTCTTGTCTCTGTTTTTTGATCCACAGCCCCAGACATGGTGAACAGGTGGTGGTAGCGCGGGCATTACCGCTACATTTTGGGTCTGGGAAGAAGAACCTGTCACTGTCAGTACCAGATCAGAAGTGACCTGGAATACTCCGTGGTCAGGAAGGACTCAGATCTGTGCCATGATGGGAATGTTTTTATCTGACTGCCAACCAGAAGATCTCAGGTTCAATTCTTGGCTGGCTCACCGACATTTTGACAGGAGTTACTGGGGTCAAAGTCTGGACCTAGCAGCCCTAATAAGTCAGATTCGGCAACCTTTCCTCATTAGTCAATTTTAAAGCATAGTGAAAAGCAGGAGAAGGCAATGTATTCAATGTGGCCACATTGGGAAGAAGAACAAAGAAATCCAGTGATTCCCCCCAAGTCCACCTGGGTCCTGCCATGAGGTTTAGGTTATAGTAGAAGTCAAGAGCTGTGCAGGGCTAAGCAGTCAAGGTCAAGGTGTGGTGCCCCCCCCATGAACAGCCCCGCCCAGGCGAGGCCCCGCCCAGGAGTGACCCCACCCAGGAGTGACCCGTCATTTCTTTTTCTTCTTCCTCTCCTTGTATGCTTTTTGTTTTTGCTTTTGCTGTTTTGGTTTATTTTGTTGTTCTAGACAGGGTTTCTCTGTGTAGCCCTGGCTATCCTGGAACTAGCTCTGTGGACCAGGCTAGCCTCGAACCTAGTGGTCTGTCTGCCTCTGCCCTGAGTGTTGCTAAACTGGTTCATCCTTTCAAATTCAGACTCTCTTGCAAGGTGGTCTGACAAGCCAGAGCTCTGTGATTACACTTTCCCTTCTCCCAGCGTGAGGCTCCTGGGCCAATCCCAGTTTCTCGGGCTCTTTGCTTCAATGGTTTGAAAGTCAAAGAATAACCTGTTCCAGCCAGGCTGGCTCCATTTCAACCCAAACCACCGCAGGAACCTTCCTGCTGCTGTGGACCCAGCCTCAGGCCACTCTCACTGGCCACATCAGTCTGGATTCCCCCTTTCGGTTTCCTGTGCACCTCAGCCGTGCTAACAGCCACCTCAGCGCTCAGGTGCTGGTCACAGGGAAAGCCCTGGTCACCCACAGCCTCTTCCTCTCTATGGACAGAGCTCTGAGTCCAAAAATAGTAATGAATAAAAAAAGAAAGAAATACCAACGGGTGGTGGTGGTGCACACCTTTAATCCCAGCACTCAGGAGGCAGAGTTAGGCGGATCTTTGTGAGTTTGAGGCCAGCCTGGTCTACAGAATGAGTTCCAGGACAGCCAGGGCTACACAGAGAAACCCTGTCTCAAAACAACAACAACAATAACAACAACAAAAAAGAAAGAAAGAAAGAAAGAAAGAAAGAAAGAAAGAAAGAAAGAAAGAAAGAAAGAAAGAAAAAAGAAAAAGGGAAAGAAAAGACATGACTGCTCCTCGGTATGGTGGAGGAGAAAGTTTATTGTAGATAAAAAGGAGAGCATAGCCAGATGGAGACATCAGGGAGAGTCCAGAGTGCACATGACCAGGATGAGCTGACCCATGTGGGAAGATGGAGTGGGGTGCAGATGGGAAGGCTGGGGGGGGGGGTCACATACAGCAGTCAGGAGGCCAAAGGTACAAAAGGGGTGGGTAAAATCTGGTTTAGAAAAGGAAGAGCCTCTGGGGAAGGGCAGTCCAGTCCCTGGGCTGGAGAGTTCAGGGTAGAGGGCAGGTGTGCCAGCCATACCCTGTAACAGGTAGGAACTGAGGGATGCTGAGAGAACCTGGCAGCCAGATCTGCTCTGATGTGTTAAATAGGCACCTCAGCCATTTTCCCCAGGTTTGAGACCTAACAGGTAAGAAGATGCATCCCCTGTGTGTTCCCAGACAGGCAAAGGCAAAAAGCCTGCGAAGGCTGAACAAGAGTAAATTCAGCACCTTATCCTTTTTGGCATGATCCTGGTGTTAGGACAGGCTAGAGCAGAGGACAGGAAAAACTGAGGAGATTCTTAATGTCTCCCCGGTGCAAACATCCCCTACTTACCATGGTCCAACTTACAACCTACAGTGCTTTCACAGAAATCCCATACAAGCCATCCACACCGTGGTCGTATCTTAACTTTTCCATGGGCTGGTACAACATGGCCGGATCCTCATTCTTGATGCTGGAGGGAGACCCCAGCTCAGATCCCAGCCACGAGACCATGAGGGTAAACCATCGAGACACTTCATGGGATAAAATCTGCAGCACCCCGGGTGGCTGAATTGTCCCCTTTACCTCTTATTGGCATTGCCACAGTTTTATAGGTGATGAAAGCCAGCTCAAGAGGTCACACAGTGGACCAAGGGTCACACAGTACTGGGAGGAGTGTTTCTGAAGCCATGCTCTGTTTTCTCCATTTGGGCTGAAATGCTCAGAGCAAGCCAAGAACAAGGCTGAGGAGGACCTGGGGCTGGACCAAAATGTGAATTCCCAGAACATCAGAGCATCATAGGATACTTGTCTTAGAAGAAGCAAATAATCGTGTATTTCATGCTACATATGCACTCAGGAGGGACAGGAGTAAAAACGGAAGAGATCTGGTGAAGCACACACCTGTATCCTGGCACTGGAGAGGGAGAGGAAGGAGGATCAGGACTTCAAGGCCAATGCTGGAGGCTGGAGAGATGCCTCAGAGGTTAAGAGCATCGGGTGCTCTTTCTGAGGACACTGGTTCAATTCCCAGCACCCACGTGGCAGCTCACAACTGTCTGTAACTCTAGTTCCAAGGGATCTGATTTCCTCACACAGACATACATGCAGGCAGAACACCAATGCACATAAAAATAAAGAGGAATCAAGGTCAGTGCTGGGTTCATACAAAAATATGGATGGTTAAAGTGTGGAATGGACACATAATGGAATATTATTCAATCTTCAAAAATGAAAATTCTGAAGGAAAAAAGAAAAGCACACTGTCACTGTAGTCTTACTATTACCTAGCCTACCACTCCTGGCAGTATACTTACTAAACTTACTTTCTTCCAAAAAATAAAATTACTAAGGAAATCCTGACACATTACAACATGGATGAAACTTACATTATTTACAGTGAAATGAGCCAGTCGACAAAGAAGAGCTGTTGGTTGAGTCCAGTTATATGAAGTTCCTAGACTAGTCAAATCCAAAGATACAGAAAGAATGATGGCTGCCAGCAGCAAGAGGAGACAGACACTAGGAGGTCCAATTTAAAGGGGACAGAGTTTCCTGGATGGAGTGAGGGAAGTTGAGCAAGAATTCTTGTGCTGACAAGATGGTTCAAGCAAGCCTGACCACCTGAGCTTGATCCCCAGGACTGACGTGAAGAAGAGACCTGACGCCACAGGGTTGTCTCCTGACTTCCACTCACACACGTGAGCATGTGCAATCCCTCACCATAACAGACAGATCCTTTAAGGGACAAACTGTCCTTTCAGATTCCAAACAGACCATCACCTGATGCATTTTACCTGTCCTCAATCATCTGTTCACAAATGTAAGCCATCATTAATTAAGTTTTCTACTGTGGAAATTAATAATGAGAAGACATGTGAAAAAAAACATTTTAATATTCACTTATCTTTATTTCATGGGTTTGAGTGTTTTGCCTCCGCATACGTATGTCCACTGTGCGAATAGGCCAGAAGAGGGCGCTGGGTTCCCCAGAACCAGAATTATGAATGGTGGAGTCACTTGTCGGTTCTGGGACTGAACTCTGGTCCTCTGGAAGAGCAGCAAGCACTCTTCACCACTGAGCCATCTCTCCAGCCTCAAAAGAGGGAAAATTGTTTCTTAAGTAAAAGGTATGATGTTGTATATAAACAAACAAACAAACAAACAAACAAACACACAAATAAATAAATAGAAAATTTTTTAAAAAGGTGAAATAAACCCTCACATTAAACCAATTTGGGGCATTAACTCCTTACTGCAGCATGACCTGAGTCACCCTGACACAAGGGGGATGAAAGAAAAGCATCTTCACAGCTGCATGAACATGAGTCACACAACAGTACAACCCTCTAAGCTAAGAAACTTTAAATAAAAAACATAAAGACACATGTTTAGAAGGTCAAGGTGGTAGACACCTGCATCTCAGCAGCCAGAGGCTAAGGCCTGAGGACTGCCATGGCTTTGAAGCCAATGGGGCCCTTGATCTCAACACACACACACACACACACACACACACACGCACACGCACACGCACACGCACACGCACACGCACACGCACGCACGCACGCACGCACGCACGCACGCACGCATGCACGCACACACGCAGAGCAAGTGCCTCTGAATGGTTCAAGTACCCATTTGCTTTTTTTTGTTCTATGAATCTGGCATTTTTTTAAAAAAGGTTTTTTTATACGTATGGGTGTTTGGCCTACATGTATGTCTGTGTACCACATGCATGCCTGGTGCCTGCAAAGGCCAGAAGAGGCCATTGGAGTTCCTAGAACTGAAGTTACGCAAAGTTATAAAATGCCATGTGGGTGCTGGGAATTGAAACTGGGACCTCTGGAAGAACAGCCTGTACCAACTGCTGAGCCATTTCTCCAGCCTGAAAGTAGAACTTAAAAAAATAAAAAAGATTTCGTGTATGTCCTTATATGTGCAAAAGTGTCTCCAGAGGCTAGAGACGGTGTTGGATCCCCTGCAGCTGGAGTCACAGGCATCGGTGTGCCACCCAATAGGAGTGCTCCAATGCCAGTCCTCTGATGGAGCAGTGTCTTCGTTACTGTTCCAAGGCTATGGTAAAACACCATGACCAAGGCAACTTAGAGAGGGAAGGGTTTGTTTGGGGCTCATGGTTCCAGGTTAGCGTCCATAATGATGAGGATAGCCTGGCGGCAGGGCAGCTGGAGCTGGAAGCTGAGAGCTGAGGACTCACATCTAAAACCACAAACAGGACAGACAGAACACACTCCCCAAGCCCACCTCCAGTGACATACTTCCTCCAACGAGGCCACACCTCCTAAGCCTATCCAAACCCCAAGGACACTAGAGTTAACCTTCACATGCCCGAGAATACCGAGAATATTCCCACTCAAATACAAGTACTATGTGCTCTTAGCTGGGAGCCATCTCTCAAATTTTTTTTTGAAAAAGCTGAAAAAAAATTTTTTTAGAAATTTACTTATTTATTATGTATATAGTGTTCTGCCTGCACATATGCCTGTGTGCCAGAAGAGGGCACTAGATTTCACTATAAATGTTTGTGAGCCACCATGTGGTTGCTGCGAATTGAACTCAGGACTTCTGGAAGAGCAGCCAGTGCTCTTGATCTCTGAGCCATCTCTCCACCTTGCAAAGCTGAAATTTAATAATAATAATAATAATAATAATAATAATAATAATAATATTATTATTATTATTATTATTATTAATATACCTAAAGCATACAAGGGATAGGAGAAACAAGACCCCACTCCCAAATCCCAAATCTGTTCCTGACATCAGAAACAGATTTCTTGAATGTCAGCTTCCCAACTTATCCTACCTAGGGTTGTGGGTCACCTAGTTTCTAGAACCAAGCCCAGAAATGGGCATGTAGATGCCAGGGACCTCAAGAGAACCCTTCCAATGATATCAAGGAGAATGATCGCTTACTCAATATAAGACATATTTTTCAGTGAGTGTGTGTGTGTGTGTGTGTGTGTGTGTGTGTGTGTGAATGCAGGTGCACACATGCCATGGTGTGCATAAAAAAGTCAGAAGGCCACATTGGGTGTTGACTCATACTTTCCACCGTGAAGTAGGGGGTTTCTTTGTTGTTTTCCCAATGTGTATACCAGGCTAACTGGCCCATGAGCCATAGGCATTCCTCGCTCCATCTCTCATCTCCCCATAGGATTACAGACACTCAGTATTTGGCTTTTACATGGATCCTGGGGATTTGAACTCAGGTCCTCAAACTTATATAGGAAGGATTCTTATCCATTGAGCCATCTCCCCCTGCCTGAGATACTGTAACATTGACCGTGGCTCTAGCCTGCCTTGGAGAACCAACCCCATTTGTCTGGTAGACAGCCATCTATCTAGACCTGAAAGTTACAGAAAAAGCTAGAAGCCAGAGCAGGGCCCAGAGGATGTGCCTGTATTCCTAATACTTAGGAGGATCAGAGAAGTTCAAGGTCATCCTTGGATACATTGTGAGTTCCAGGCCAGCCTGAGCCATGTAAGACCCTACCACGAAAAATACACAAAAAAGAAGCCACACTCCAAGTGATGGGTGCTGGTGTCTCCCTTAGGCAAAGCGAAACCAGTTGAGGCCAGGACACCTGGACATCAAGGGGACCAGCAGGAAAGACAAGTTACTGGGGACAAAAGCTTTATTTACATACCACTCATCTCCTCCCCCTCCACCCTGGAGTTCCTACCCCAGGAGGCAGAAGGGCCAGGGCCACGCCTGGACCCTCGCATCTGCCCAGCCCAGGACACACAGCACAGCCACTTCCATCTTGTCAGGATCCAGCCTCATCTTGCGGGCTTCCATATCGTCCCTTCTGAGTGGTCAGTCCACAGCGCTTCTAGTGGGGGGGGGGGGGGGGGGGCGGGGCTGGGCAACCTGAGGCTCTGACCAGATGGGTGGTGGGACCCGTGTTGGCAAGGCCTGGAAGGTGAAGAGGGAGGTGTTGGGGAGCTACTAGGGGAGAGATGAATGGAAAAATGTTAGGGGGTCACTTGGGGATAGGTGGGGTCCAGTATTAGCCTCAATTCCTCCTGCACCTTGGAGTGAGGGCCACCTTCCTGAGTAGACTGGAGCAGGTGGCAAGGAGTGCCGAAGTTGGAGGGACAGCTTGTCAGGGCCTGAGCTCCCATCTCGACAGGATCTGTCTCACCCGGACACCTCCCACCCCAGGTTGGGACAGACCCTGGACCCTACCCCACGGGATGAGCTGGTGGCTGACAGACGTCGGCGCTGCGCTCCACAGGAAACAGAGGACCACAGGTCAAGACTCTTGGGGACAGAGCTTTTCTCAGGCTTTGGAGGGAGGATGTCCCAGCCCAGCAGACAGTGCTGTGAAGAGCAAAGGTTAAAAGGCACCTGCCATCCCCAACTACGGAAAAGCCCCCTGAGCAGCCAGGGTCCCTTCCCTGGGGCAGCAGGTGTATCTAACCACGGGTTACCCTAGGTCACCCCAATCTCAGTCCCTATTGACCTGGTCACTCCAACCCTCCCCAAGATGGATGAGATGATGTGGATATTAATGGAGCCCTTTCCACAATGGACTTGGCCCCGAACACCTAAGTTGCATGACCTCACTAAACCATCCTTGTGACCCCAATACTGAGGATGTTCCCTTTCTACCCACTTTATAGGGGAGCCAAAGGGTCTTTTCCCTCTTCTCTTCCCCCAGTTGCAGCTACTCTGTCCTTCACCAGGTATGAGCAGGATATCCTTTGACTTCCATTCTGACTAGGAAATGGGATGCACGATGGAATCATAAAGGTCTGGGTTCAAATCCATCACTCCTACCAGCTCTACTCAGCCTCTGTGGCCTGTGTGGGGCGGGGTACCACAGTGGCTGCAGTGACTGTGGGAAACAGCCCTTCTAAGAGCCACGCACGTGGCACCCAAGAACTCAGTGAATAGGGCCCATGTAGACACCCAACTTAGACACCACGTTGGGGACGGGTGTCGCACCAGCCCAGTGAAACCAGAGGCCTGCTAGCAAGGAGCCTTGGAGCAAGGTCTCTTCAAGGCTAGCTCAGGATCCCGCCCACATATGCCTGCCTCCAGCCTCTTTGGGCAGGCAGCTTACCCGAGGCAGAGCCAGAGTGTCAGATGCATCAAAGCTTTTCCGTCTGTGAATTCGATACCGGTGTGGGGGGTCCAGGATGGATAGGGGGATGCTGACCCTGTGTAAGAGGCACAGCATCAAAATCAGCAGGGGCCACATTCTGTACCCTACCCTAGTCCACTGGGACCTGCTAGGAATTCCAGTGCTCTTGACACTCACCTGACTTGTGCAGGCTCCATCAGAGTCTCAGGGCCCTGTTGGTCTCGGGGTACCCCACACAGGCGGCAAGGGGTACCTGGGTCCACTGGCACAGGAAACAGGCGCCGGTTGATACGGTAACAGTACACACCTGTGAGGCCCATGAGATACCACAGTTCCTCCTAAGCCAGGAAATTTGTTGCCGGGGGCTCTGGCTGTTCCTAGTCACATAAGCCATACCATCCATTGAGGAGTCACTCTGTGCCACTTTTTTTCCAGCCCCTCTCCTCCCAAAGTCTTGAGTCCACACCTAAGTTCAGGGAGAAATGTCTTCTCTGGGGCATTGAGAGCTACACCCCACTATCTATCTCTGAAAGCTGCTGGAGAGAGATGGTTGTCAGGGACCAAACATGAACCATGGAAAAGTACTAGCTAGGCCAGAGAACAAGCCACAGGTCCTAAACCAGATGCCCTCAAAGATAAAGAACATTCCTCGGTCAGGTAGGTCAGGTAGCATAGCAACAGAACGCTGGGCCCTGACCAGTGACCTTACCACCTAGCACAACATCCTGCAGCCTCACGACTTGCACGTCCTCCTTCACTTGCATGTCTCCCCTCAACTGCACGTCCGGCACGTCCTGCACCCCTTCCCTCCTTCCTGCCCCCTCCCCCTCCAACGCTATATAAGCCTTGCTGAGAATAAAATTTGCAGCTTGATCAGAACCCTGTCTTGCTGTCTTCCTTTAGTGTCTCCCCGTCCCTTTCATTCTCTCCCGCAGGTGGGTCGCCCCATTGACACCCTACTGGCCGGGGCAGATGGTTACAAAGGGCAGGACCTAAGCTAGCCAAAGCCCCAGGCCATAATGGATCCCACACTGTTCAGACAGCAGGCTGCCCTCCCTGAGTGGCCAGTCAGAGTGACCTGGTGGAAGTGTACACTCACACTCGTGGTCCTCTTCTATACCACTGCTCTCTTGCAGGTCTGGGAACACAGCTCTGGGGGTAGGAGGGGAGTGATAAGCAGGATGAGTGACAGAGTCCCCTACCCACCCTCGACACTCCTCATGAACCCTTGTTTACTCAGGGGAGTTGCAAACACAGTCCTCTTTGTTGGTTTCTCGAAACCTCTGAAGCATGGAGAAGAAGGCCTCGTGTTCGCTGGTGACCGTAGAGCTACTGTCCAGGGTCCCTGGGTTGAGCAAAGCACCACTAGGTAAGTTAAGGCTAAATGGGCTAGGGCCCCACCTTGCCTCTAGGACTCTTCACCCACTGTGACAACCAGCTCTGAGCACCAGCCTGCCCTGATATAGTCGGTCATCCACAACAACTCCCTCACAGAGCCCTTACAGGGGCCACACACTCATTTTATTAGAGACAGTAACTATGTAGCCCTGGCTGGCCTGGAACTCCATATATAGATCAGGCTGGCCTTGAACTAATAGAGACTGGACTACCTCTGCCTCTTGAGTACTGGGATTAAAGGCATATGCCTCCATGCCCTACCTACTTTTTTTTTGTGGGGGGGCCAAGTTCTCATGTAGCCCAGGCTGGCCTCCAATTCAACACTTCTGCCTCCACCTCCCAGTGCAGAGATTATAGGCACACACCTGGCTTACATTCTTACTAGCTGAGGAAGAGTGGGAAGCTAGACAAGGTTCCCACTCTGAGGAGGCTATATTCTAAAGGGTCAAAAGACTAACTAGTTACCAAAGAACTTTGTGATGTGATACTGAATGGTGACACCTGCCGGGAAGCTGGAGGCCAGAGCCAGGTGGCTGAGTGCCACAGGGCAGAAGTTCCGAGGGAGGTCTGAGAAGGTGACCGGAGCAGAGACCAGGGAAGTCAGGTGGATAAATCAAAAGGATACCCCAGCAGGTGAAGAAAGCAGGTGCTTGGCATGTGTGAGGAACTCAGGAAGGAAATGCGACCAGAGGACAATAGAGGGCGGGGGTGGAGCGATGGAGTCGGAGAGGATTCAGGGACAGGAGCGTCGAAATCAGGTCGGCCATGTTTTTAGAGGACACATCCTTGAGGCTGAGAGGTGAGGGGAAGGGGGTCAGTTAAAGGGAGATCGTGGATTCTAGAAATGCACTAAGGAAGGTCTAGAGAATGTACTCATGGTCAGGACATGAAACACGTAAAAGGGAGGCAGAGTCGAGGCTGGGCCCAAGGTCATAGCCTGACTTCTTAAGTTCACAGAGATAGGAGGAAGAGGGGACGCACACAGGAGGAGGTGGAAACCAGAATCCCGTTATGGATGTGGGATTAGATATTTTTAAATTACATTTTATTTTTATTTATGTGTGTCTAAAAAAATTTTCAGTGGGGTGTGGTGGCATACACCTTTAATCTTAGCACTTGGGAGGCAGAGACTGAGGGATCTCTGTGAGTTCAAGGACAGCCTGTTCTATATAGGGAGTTCCAGGACAGCCAGAGCTATGTAGAGAGACCCTGTCTCAATACACATACACACACACACACACACACACACACACACACACACACACACACACACTTAAGGTACTGGCTGTGTCAGGCAGTGGTGGTGCACGCCTTTAATCCCAGCACTCGGGAGGCAGAGGCAGGTGGATCTCAGAGTTCTAGGACAGTCTGGTCTACACAGAGAAAGCCTGTCTTGGAAAACAAACAAAACAAAACAAACAAACAGAAGAACACTGGTTGCTCTTGCAGAGATTCAGTTCCCACTTCCCACACAGTGGCTCACAACCATCTATAACTCCAATTCCAGGCTCTGACGCCTGCTTCGGGACTCCACAGGTACCAGGCATGCACATGATGCACAGACATACATATACGCAAACACACACACAAATTAATAGCTAAAATGAAAAACCAAAAGCTAAAATGGCACAATTTCTGCTGCACGGTTTTAACACTCAATACACAGTAATGAGGCTGTCGGGAGGACAGGAGCCCTCGGGTACCAGGAGAAGAGCAGCAGAGTGGAGATGTGCCCACTAGGGATCAGCAGGGGCCTGACCTCTATAAATGCTCAAATATGGAGCAGCCCTGATTCATTCACTCATTCAGCATCATGTGTGTCCAACCCCGCCACTCACCTGCAACCCAATCATAGCTCAGGTATGGCCGGAAGTGCCAGTCACTCTCAGGCACTGTAGACTCTTGGGAGAAGGTCACTTTGGGCTGAGGAAGTAGACAAGGAGGGCATGGGCTAGACCAGCAGGCCTGGCCCAGAGGAGGCCCCATTCCAGGAGAACAACGCACTGTGTCTTGACTTAGACCCCAGGGTGGTGCTAACCTCAGCTGGGGAGCTCAGAAACCGGAAGGTAAGTCTGGCACCACTTTGGATGTGGCTTTGAACAAACCTGGGCTCCAAGCCTCAGTCCCTCCATCTGTACAATAGGCTTTGCCTCCTTCTTCCCAAAGTGCTAAGAACTGATAGCAATAACTGGACCTTTTGGAAGCCTCACCCCTACAAGGGAGGCTTGTCCAGGAACACTTTGTCAGAGAGGGGAACTAAGGCTCAAAAAGCTCTCCCTGACTTTCGGGCACTCCTGAGTTACCTTAGATGGCTTGCTTGGTTGTGACAGGATGGATTTGGGGACCTGTGTCTTGTGAGGTCCCGGACTTTTTGGTCCTACCAAAGGCACTGGCCCCTTCAGGCCCTCAGTGGCTAGCCAGGGTACTGAGGGAGGCCACAGTCCATCCTGGAGCTCCGGGTGTTGGCATGTGGCAGGTGGGAGAGAGTCTACTCTGCAGCTGTCCTTGCCATACTGGGTCATGTCAAATATGTCTCCTCGATGACTGTCTGGTGGGTCCTGTGAGCTTGGGGCCACTGAGGCGGTGGAAGAACTCTCTTGGGACAGTGGCATTTCTAAGTTGCTGCTGCTGCTATAGTCCAGGTGTGACTGCAAGAAACAGGTCAGGTTACCCAAGCAGCAGCCTGGCCAGTGCCCAGCCACTCTGGCTCGCTCTGGACACATAGGTCTTCATTCTGCTGTGGCCTCTGGGTGTCCCAGCCCAGTCTCTTCCTCCCAAGGCCTCAGTTTTGCAACCTAAGGCTAACCCTGGAAGCTTGGCATTACCAAGGGGACCACCTACCTTTGACACTACTCTGGCCACTGACCGACACATGGCATCATGCCCAGCCCACAGCTGCTTCATCAGCTCCAGGCTGAGCAGCCGAAGCCGAACGGGGTCTTTAGTCTCTGTCATCTTGGGCAAAGGTTACAGCTTTTCACAGCAATGTCACTGGCTCTGGGCTGCAGGATACTCACAGGAGGTGCTCAGGCTAGGTTCTACCTGAAGTCAAAGGATCAATAACAAAACATGAGGGAGGGAACCTGTCACCCAGGCCTGAATCAAAACCATCACCAGGGTTCTCCTTTACTGTGCCGTCTCACCCTGGTTAGTTAACCTCTCTGTGCCTCTTGTCCTAACCTGATTACCTACCATGCTGTCACTAGGGTAACACAGGGCAGTGCATGTTCAACTCCTAGTCTGGCACTCGATAAATGTCCATTACTACTAAGCCAGCCAGGATGTCTGGAAAGTCTCCAGCATTCTTAATTCCCATCTGCTTTATGTGCCAATTGTGCTGTTTCTTTCCCCAAAAGACCACACCTCAGAAGGCTGTGCAGGGCTGTTTGAATGAATATGGACAACAGGAAATGCTTGCCTGCTGAGAGACTAAGACTCCCATTGGGCCTTCCTTATGTGATTCCTGGAGCCTGTGAGATGGCTCAGTGGGTAAAGGTGCTTGTGGCCAAGCCTGACGATCTGAGTTCAATTTTCAGGGCCTACATGGTGGAAGGGGAGAGCTGACTCCCACAAATTGCCTTCTTACCTCCATACGTGTGTCATGGCATGTGCTTGCCCATACCCACACACAAATAAAAAATGGTTTTTAAAATTATCATATAGAAAGAGACTAGTACAGAGTGCTAATTCAAAGATTAACAACGTGATATCTGGTGCTGGCATCGAACCCCAGACCTGCAGCATTAAGCCTGTTCTCTGACACAACGCTACCTCCCCCACCCCACCCCCGCCAATCTTTCCTTCTTTTTTTTTCCTTTTGCACCTGTACCCCAAGGTCACATAACTACTAAGTGTCAAAATAAGGGTCTGAACTAAAATGTGGGTTCCTGGTTGTTGTGCAGTGGCTACTCCTCCTGACATTCAAGCATCTCCCTCCTGGTGGGAGGAGGGGGTCTCCTCAGAAAGTCGCGACAGTTTTAAGTTTGCTTTAAACAACTTTGGATCGGAGCTCCCTGCAAGCTGTACAGGGGTGAATCCGAACCCATGCTAGGTGGGTTTGTCAGTGACGCAGCTGCCTGCCTTTGGGTCATACAAGTTCTCAGAGTGACCCCAATACACTCATGGGTGGACCAGCTACACTTGTGTGGAATCTCTGCTCTGCTCTGTTGGCTGTTCTCTGGGCAAACAGACCTTTGTTGACATATGACTCCCGACTAAGGGTCTGCACTTAGGAAAGCCTGGCCCTGACAGGGTTGGTAGGTTCCTGGGAAACCTCCCCCTACTCCTGCCAGCTTTGGACACCTTTCTGCAGGGGATGTCTGCAGTGTCGGGAAGCGCTTCCCACTTCCTTTACAACCGCAGTTCCAGACTCCTCCACCAGCACCAGAGCTTTAACTCCGGGTTGGGTCAGAACCCCTGCCTGCTCTGTCCCAGCCCTGCCACCCCACACGCCCCTGGGGACTCGGGTCTCCATGCAGTCTGCAGGGGGCGAGCAGAGAAGCAGACCGCAGACTCTCACTCACGAGCACCCATGCAGGGTGCACATCGGGCCTGGGCGCTAGCCCTTTCTCTACCTGGTCTAGCTGGACGTAGGCACACCTCTCTGGTCCCAAGATCAGGGGCCGCTTTGGATAAAAGGACTTGGACGCTCTCCACCCGGAAGCCCAGGTCCCCAGCAGCCCGGGGCTCCGCCCCCTCTGGGTGGGGCCTCCGACAGTTGTCCTAATTGGATAATGCTGGGGCGGGATCTCCACCAGCTGTCCTGATTGGCCAATTGGCCAGGCCGGACACCAGACAAACGTTATTTCGCATCCGGAAGCGGCAGTTTCAATTTGGGGGTGGGGCTAATGGCCCCTCGTTGCTTATTTGCTGATAATGTCAAGTCTACCACCAACTCGAATTTTACTGAATGGAAAGTACCAGAACTACAGGTTCCGATTGGTCAGTGTGGCCCAGCTACGTAAAATCCGGATGATTGTGAAGCCTTGAGTGACTGCGGATGGGCGGGACAAGAGACGAGGGCAATGCATTCCATCTTTCAAGCTTTTTTTTTTTTTTTTTTTTAAAAGAGAAAATCATATGAAGCCTAGCCTTGCTTCAGACTAAGGGCTCCTCTCGGTTAGTGGGGGAGGGTTGATTTACAGGCCTCCCCTATTATGCCTGCTTTCTTTAACACTTCAAGTCTTTGTGAAGTGCCTAGTTTGTGCCAGAGACATTGGAAGGCAAAGATTTAAGAGTGGGGACGGAGAGAGAAAAGTCGCTGGCAAAATTACAATATAGACAACAAAAATCTGGACCTGTAAAATATAAACCAAAATTAGCCGGGCATGGTGGCGCACTCCTTAAATCACCGCTTTCAGGAGGCAGAGGCAGGGGGATCTCTGTGAGTTTAATACGAGTTCCAGGACAGCCAGGGCTACACAGAGAAACCCCATCTAAAAAAAAAAAAAAAAAAAGATTTAAGCCAAAACGTAATGTAGCTCAGACTGGCCTCAAACCGCTATGTCGGGGCTGGAGAGATGGCTCAGAGGTTAAGAGCACTGACTGCTCTTCCAGAGGTCCTGAGTTCAATTCCCAGCAACCACATGGTGGCTCACAACCATCTGTAATGAGATCTGATGCCCTCTTCTGGTGTGCAGGCGTACATGCTGTATACATAATAAATAAATAAATCTTAAAAAAAAAAAACAACAAAAAAAAAAACCGCTATGTCATGAGGATGATCTTAGATTGACTCCTTCCTAATCCTGTAGCCTTTACCTCCCCTAATACTGGGATTACAGGAGTATTCCAGCATACACAGTTTGTATGGCAGTGTTACCGTAGTGTTTTGAAGGGCACCGTGTTTTTAATACTCCTAGCGGTGAGCCGGTCCCCTTTCTCCCTGTCACAGTCAGAAGGCCAGCCTGCCCCAGGAAGAGGCCGTGGAGGACACTTGAACTCACATCCTGGAATTTGGTGTACGGGGCCTGTTCTGTTCCCACTGTCTTCATTCAACAAGCACAGTTTACTGATATTGCAAGCGCCTACTCTGTGCCAGGTATCGGGGTGGGGCGGGGGAGCAGCAGAAATGAAGTGCCCTGCGAGAGCATTACAATCAATACGATGCCATGGGTGTGCTCATGCACACCTTCAACCCCAGCACCCAGTAGGCAAGGGGCAGGCAAGAGTTCAAGGCCAGCAGCATGGTCTACACAATGAGCTCCGGGACAGCCAGGACTGTTACACAGAAAAACCCTGTCTCGAAAAACCAAAAAATAAATAAATAACTTTAAAAAAATAGCACTAGGAAAAAATGTTCTGAGTGCCTCAACTGTCACCGCTGCTGCCACTTGTCACTGTGATCGACACTCTGCTGATATCATCCTCCAGCTTCGTTGGCCTTTCACCATGGATCTAATACCAGCCACTCTACAAGGAGCTCCTAGGCTATCAGGACTGGTTTGGACTGCTGAGCTTCCTTCCTTGATTCTCAGCCTCTCCAACATACAGATGGCCACTTTGGACCTTCCAGCTCCATTGTGTAAGCCAGGCTAATAAATCCCCTTTTATAACACATGCACACATTGTTGGTTCTGTTCCTCTAGAGAACCCTGCCTAATACAAATGCTCAATATAACACTACCACTGAGGCCTGCTGGACCTTCCATACGGCACCCTTGTTTACCACAGGCACCTCTAGCACAAGCTCCCATCCTGTGGCTTCTTCCAGAGTTTTCTCTTGCCCTGAGATTCACTCACTAGACACATATAGACTAAAGCCACAGCCACAGCCACAGCCACAGCCACAGCCACACACACACACACACAGCTGGGCAGTGGTGGTGCATGCCTTTAATCTTATCACTTGGGAGGCAGAGGCAGGTGGCTCTCTGTGAGTTCGAGGCCAGCCTGGTCTACAGAGCTAGTTCCAGGACAGCCAGGACTATACAGAGAAACCCTGTCTACAAAAACAAAAAGTATATATTTATAATGTCTTGAATTATCCACTGGGTCAAGGCTGTAGCTCAGATGTAGAAAGCATGCTTACCATGTGCAAAGCCCATGGTTCCACTCCTATCGTAAAAAGAAAAAAATCAAAGGGCATACAAAGTGATTCACTGTACCAACTGTTGCTGAGGATGGGAAAAACTGGAACTCATCCACTGCTGGCAGGGATATAAAATGCTGTAGCTACTTCAGAAAAAGGTTGGTAGTCCTTAATAGTATGTAACCCAGAAATTCCAGTCTGTGGTATCTACCAGGAAGGAGAATTTATGTCCATACAAAGACCTGTACATGAATATTCCTATCAGCCTTGCACACTGGTACCACAAAAAAAGCCAAACCATCTGATTGTGTATCAGCTGCACTCACTAGTGTCACAGAAAACCAAGGCCACATATTGTATAATTCCACTTACATGGAATGTTCAGAAAGGACGAACCTATAGAGACAGATCAGTGGATCCAATGTCCAAGTCTGGGGTGGGATGGGGTGGGGTGGGATGGGGTGGGGGTGTCATCATAGACGGAAATTCAAATTTGGGTTGTGTTTGGTTGCTGCACAAGTTTTTAACATACTGAATTTTTTTTTTTCAAGACAGAATTTCCCTGTGTAGCCCTGGCTGTCCTGGAACTTGCTCTGTAGCCCAGGCTGGCCTATAACTCAGAGATCCACCTGCCTCTGCTTCCCAAGCTCTGAGATTAAAAGCGTGCACCACCATGCCCAGCTGATTGAATATACTCTTAAAAATGGACTTGTCGGACTGCAGCACGAGCTGATAGTCCTAGCACTAGGGTGGCTGAGGCAGAATTTTAAGGTTGAGGACAGCTAGGGCTACACAGAGAGACCTTGTCTCAAAAATATGGTGGGGCCCAGGAGATGGCTCAGCAGGTAAATCTCTTTAGCTGTGAAAAATGAGGACTCTGGGGCCAATCAATAGAAGACATATAAAAGCCAGATGTGGCACACCTTGGAAACCCTAGCACCCTTATGCTAAGATTGAGGGGAGGTAGGTGGAGACAGAATGGCCTGTAAGCTCCCTGGCCAGTCTGGAGCATGTTTGGAAGCAAACAAGAGACACCCTGCCTCAACAAGATGGGGGGTGGTGAGGTAAGCACAGACTCCCAAGTTGTCCTGTGGCCTCCATGTGCATGAGATGGCACATCAATGCGTGGGCATGCACAAAGTTTCAAAGAGAGGTGTGTGTGCTGGGGACGTAGCTCAGATGGCAGAGTGCTGGTCTAGAGTGCACAGAGCCCTGGGTTTGATCCCCAGCATGCACAAATTGAGCATGGCAATGCACACCCTTAATCCCAGCACTCAGAAGGCAGAGGCAGGTGGATCTCTGTGAGTTCAACCTCGTGAGCTCCAGGCTAACAAGGCTACATAATAAGGGTAGAGAGAGGGCTCAGTGTTGACAGCCTTTGCTGCAGTCATGACAACTGGTTTTTTGGATCCCAGAAACTACATAGCAACCCCCCCCACACACACACACCAGCTTTAAAAGTAAATTTTAAAAAATGCGTGTACACATTGTGGTGTTTCAAAAGGTGTACAGAATCTGACCCTTTTTGCCGCTCCTGTTGCAGGCAGCCCAGGCCAGGGCACCTTCATGGCCCCCCTGGAGTGTTATTGTCATGGCCTGGCTGGTCTCTTTGCTTCCATCCTGGCTCCGCTGGCCCCTACTAAGATGTGGTTAGCTCTTATGAGCCCTCTCTCCTCAGGCGCACTTGCCTCAGGAAAACAAAACACCCCATTCTGCCCCGGTCCTATCTGCTTTCTCTCTCACACACTACTTTGGCCACATTCCTTCTGTTCTTTGAAGACAATGAGCACACTCTCACCTCAGGGCCTTTGCACATACTATATCTGCCACTTGAACAGACTACCCAGACCTCCCAGGACTTCACTCCCCAGACTGTATTCAAGTGTTACCTCAGTTAGGTCTCCTCCAACCACAGCATCCTTTTACCCTTGCACACTTTCCTCACACACCTATCTTCTGACCTCTTGTCTTTTACCTAAGTGATCTTGGCTTTTATCCAGACAAGCTCCATAAGGGCAGGAATACTGGGAATCAAACCTAGAGCCTCCTGCATGCTGGGCAAGACAATGGCAGGGACTCCCACCCCCCCACCCCCCCACACCCCCCCACATAAGGTTTCTCTGTGTAGCCCTGGCTCTCCTGGAACTTGCTCTGTAAACCAGGCTGGTCTCTGCCTCCCGAGTGCTGGGATTAAAGATGTGTGCCACCACGCCCTGCTTTTTTTTTTTTTTTTTCTTTTAAGACCGTCTCTGTACAGGGTTGCTAGCCTGAAACTTGCTGTCTGGGAGAGGGGTTAGTCTCCCTGGCACCCTGTCACTGGAGGTTAAAACCTGCATGCCCTTGGTTCCCCTCACTTTCCAGTGGGCAGATGAAGCAGGGATGAGTCTGGCCTTCTCTGAGAATAATTAACTCAGTGTGTGGTATGAGGCAAGGTCTAGAACACCTTTCCCTGTGAGCCACCACCCATTGGGTCAGCAGCAGCAGCAGCTTGCTAATGACAGAAGCCACCCCCACCCCTGCATGTGTGCACTTGGTAAACTTTGTTTCACATATACGTGTACTGGATCGTGGTGCATTTCTAGTAGAGGGGAGAGTAAAGAGCACATTTGAAAGCTGACAGGCTTGAGGAAAATAAGTGTTGGCTCAAAAAGAGGCTTCACCCTCCCTTTCTTCCCCTCCCTAATCAGCCCAAGATACTAGACCATCATCAGCACGTCTTATTTCTCTGAACTTCAGTTTCCACAAAGGGGCTGAACAAGCTGAATTCTTAACACACATTTGAATGTCCTAGAACTGTGTCCGCCTACAGGCTTCCAGGAGCATCTGAGCTCCCCCAAAGTCCTGGACTGCTAATGTGTGAATAGCACTGCTCTCCTGAAACACTGGAGCAGCCCTTACAGAGCCCGTTCTAGCAGGGGAGCCAAACACAGCACCTCCTGAGATGACTATTCTGGAACACATGCATATCCTGTGTGCTGCCCAGGGTAAGCTGTCAGTTCAGGGTGACGGCGGTGGCACTTGTACACAAGCAGAGGGGGCAGGGAGGAAGGGCTTGATCTGAAGAAGCAGAGAAGAACTTGGGCCTCCATCCCGGAGGGGCTCTGGATGCTTGGAGTGTGGCACAGGTTAACTCCAAGTGAAAGGCCATAAAGGTAAGAGTGGGAGAGGGAATAGTAGGAGGCAATCATCTGTATCAGCCCGGAGTAGCTTTGATGGAGAAGAGGTCAGGGTCTCAGAGATTCATACAGAAAATGACAGATCAGGTACAGCATGTGTGACGGTCGACTTCATGACCCCTCAAGTTTGTGGCCTGGGAATCTGGAACGATGTAGTTACCATCAGCTGAGCTCAAGAGTTTCTGAGACAGATAAGTGGGTGGGGAGACAAGAAGTAGCCACCAATGGCCTTTTCCCCTCTAAAGGGCCCTTCAAACCAGAAAGGTCATAGCTAAGTTCTCAGAAGGCCAAGTAGGGTGGCCCGCTGAGTCACTGATGGTTTACATGAAAACTGAGTGTGTGGAATTAGAGAGAACTCTGTACCAGAGTCACTCTGGATCTCCCGGCCCTCAGAGCCTGGCTGTGTCTTTTCTTCTCAGACCAGCCCACAGATTTTGCAGGGCCACTGCCAGGCAGAGAGCTCACACAGGGTCACAACTGGGGCTTTATTTTAGTTTCCAATACAACAGCAGAGATACAGGTAACTCAGACAGCTGCATCACCTTAAATATACCAGAAGCAAACTCACTGTGTCAGGAGCCTTTCGTGCCCCAGCCAAGATCACACAACACTTAGCAGCAAGAAACGAAAGTGCTCCGCTAAACGTCTCAGGTACAGGCTCTCCCTGGCGGTACAAATGGAATTTTTACTTATACAAGCTCCAAATTTCATTCATTACTCAGGGGCTATACTGAAAGAGAGTTTATTCTATTTTTTTCCCCAAAGAGAATACAACATTCGTTGGGATGTGACACTGATTTGTCCTAACCCACTGTGAGGTGATCCCATCTGTCCAGGCTGGCAATACACTCACAACTTCTTCCCATTACAGGCTGACCTTGACCAACACCATCACCGTCCCAGCAGACAGGGTAGACTGAGGGGCAAGTGAGCACAGACATGGGCAGGAGAGGAAGGACATGGCCACGGGCACTCAACCAGCAGGACCTTGTCCCCACGGGAGCTCCTGGCTACGGGTTCTGGGAGGGGCTGGAGCCCCATGGTTTGTCTCTAAGACACTCTCTATCTGGTCTACAAAGGCTTCATCACCCCGAAACTGCTTTTCTAAGACAGCCAACCTCGGTGACTGGACTCTTCCCCACTGTGACCAGTAACAATTTCAACATTCAGCAGTGGAAGTTCAGAGTCGACAGGAGACTAAGCAAGCAGCAGCAGGTTTCAGGAGCAGAAGAGGAGGTTTGAGGGTCAGGGCAGTGGGAAAATGGCTGCCAGGCTTCTCATGCTGTTGTGCGGCCAGCTGCAATCACTGGCACAGGGTTCAGTCTAGAGGACGGTGGCCGCAGGGAGCTTGCAGCAGGGTGGGAGGAGCTGCAGTTAGGGAGGTGAGCTCACAGGCTTGTGTGCCCCTCAGACGGAGGGCTCTCTTCTGTACCTACCTCCTCCAGACATCCCAGGCAGCTCCCATCCTCCACCATCCCTCCTGCTACATCCTTTAACCACCTGGACCAACTAGCTCTCACTAATAAACCAGGACTAACAGGCCAAGAGCTGAAATAAGATCAAGGGCCACAATGGCAAGAAGGGAGGCAAGTCCCATCTCACCATGATGTCCGAGACCAACAGCACTACCACATCTGATACCCTAATCCACATGCCTTCTCCTGAGCTCTCCCTCGGCTCTGGCTGGCAGAGGTCCCCAGCTTCCCATACGAGCTGCCTGAGTCTAAAGCCCAGGGTGTGTTGAGCCTGGCCGCCAAGCACAACCGAAAGACTCTGCAAGTGGGGAAAAGCGCTAAAGCTGAGGGCCAAACACAAGCTACAAGTCCTAGGACAAACCTGGCCCTTCCAGAACTACCCTGAAATCTTCCGGGGAGTCCAGTCATCCCAACATTGTCTTTCTCGGTAGGTGTGCTCGGGCTGGAGAAGGTGGGAGTGTCTGCCTGATGCCTGTGAGGGTTCCCCTCAGTCATTCTGCAGGGTGCTACCCTTAGGAAGACCTTATCAAATGCACAGTGAATTTCAACCAAGTGAACATGATGAGCAGACACGGACATGCATGACTCCTTGGTGCCGAGCCGTCAATCCTTGTCAGTCTCCTTTAGGGTAGGAGCCAGGGTCTTCCTGCAGGGTAGGAGTAACTGGTGCTGAAGGACTCCAAACAGTACAGGACGGTGGGTGCTTTCCTTCTCTCTGCAGTGGCCAAGGACTGGAGCTGAGGGGAGGCGCGGCCCTGCCTCTTCTCAGTGCAGGCCTGCCCCAGCTGCCCACTATCTGCTGGGCTGCAGGTACTGGTGTGTGAACATGTTGAGTTCACTGTCCAACCAGCCAGCTTTATTCCTGTAAAGACAAGACTGCTCTGTACAAACGGCTGACAGTGACAGGTCACACTAGCCTGTCTGAACCTTTATTTAATCCTTCAATAGCACATTTTCCCACTTTGCAGATGAGGAAAAGGAGGTCACAAGCTGATAGGACAGAGCCAGGCTTTTTTTAAAAAGATGTAGGCTAAGACAGAATCTCAGTAGCCCAGGCTGGCCTGGAACTCATAGCCATCCTCCTGCCTCAGCCTCCCATGTACTCTGGTTATAGGAGTGAACCACCACGGCTGGTTTCAGGTTTTTCTAGTTTCAGGTTTTGTTGCAACCCAGATTCCCAAATCTCTGGAGGCCACCTTTCTTGATTGACAAGTGAAGATCTGGGTGCTGGCTCAGCCTGTCTTTGTGGCGACCAGCAGCAGACACTGTCCTGAGAGCCCCAGCAGGTGAGCAGTGTGTCCCCGGTGGTGGGCAGGAGGGGCAGCGAGCTGAAACCCTGAGTGCCTCTTCTCTAGCTCTGTCCTCTTTGGAACTCTGACATCAGAGGTGGGCGTAGGCTATGCAGGTCCCCATGTGCTGATGTCATCACGGCCTGAGCAGGCCGAGGACTTCGAGTACTTCTACCTTCATCTGTGGCTGTCATGAAATTATAGCCTCATCTCACAGATGAGAGCCACAGGGCACAAGAAAGCTGAGGGGATGCAGGGCCAGCACCGAGAACCTGGCTCCCCCAACTGATCCTCCCCCCAGCAAACTTCACAATTCTATGAGACCACCAATCCTGTTCCTGTGGAGAGACCTGGTGCTAGGCACTCCTGCTCCTGGGCTCAGAGACGAACTGAATATGACTGACATGGGTGCAGATCTCACACAGGGCAAGGAGAAGCAAAGTGCAGCCCACCTGCACCCCAAGTTCAATCTGGCTATTTCCTGTGGAGCTCCAGACAAGGGACTCAGCTTCTATAGCCACCAATTTTCCTATTAGAAAACAGAGCTGAGGTGGTCATGGTGGCACACACCTTTAATCCCAGCACTAGGGAGGTGATCTTGGTGAATTTGAGACCTGCCTCATTCACATGGCAAGTTCCAGGCCAGCCTAGGCTACACAAAAGATTCTGTCTCAAACAAAACAAAAAAAGGAGAACTGAGGACCCACTCCTCCGGGGGTGACAAGCTGGGGGGACAGCCTGTGCCAAGCGCTGAGACCCTGCAGTCAGAGGAGGGCAGGCCACGAGCTGACCATCACAGCACCGTCTGGCTTGTTTCCTGGGTCACTCTGCCGCATCTGCACACGCCCCGAGGACAGTGACACTGTGTGTAAGCCTCCAGCACTGGTACCATCCCGCACTAGAGCCTGGCAACATCTCACAAGATAGAGAGCTGAATCCCCAGAGAGCGCCCGGTGCCTATACTGGAGACACCAGATGGCAGACAAGCCCCAACTCCCCCAGCTTGGCTACTAGGCCACTCACCTGAGCAATTTGGCTTTGCTCTGAAGTGATTCCAGAGCCTCAACTTTCTTGTTCATGGCAGCAATTTCCTGCTCCAGATTATCTCGGGTGATGTCAACTTGCTGGCACAGATGAGCAAATGTCCCAGACAGTTCCCTGAGGGGACAGAGATGGGATCAACTGGGCAGATGGTGGTTTAGGCAGGATTCTACTGCTGGCCAAGTCTACCCAGAACAGAGCACCAGCTGAGTCTATCCACATCTGCTCTTGCCTGAAGGCCTGATTTTGGTATCCTTCCCACCTCTGCTAAAATCATGAACAGCTTCTAATGCCCACATCAAAGACACTGGGCATCACCACAGGAGACTCATCAGTCCAGTTGTGAACCTAACCTGGACACAAGAGGCCAGATTCTGACTCTGATGCTCATCAGCTAAGTGGTAAGGAAAGGGTCTCATCTCTGAGTCCAAGTCTCAATATCCTCTCAAGTGTGTGTGTGTGTGTGTGTGTGTGTGTGTGTGTGTGTGTGTGTGTGTGTGAGAGAGAGAGAGAGAGAGAGAGAGAGAGAGAGAGAGAGGGAGAGAGGGAGAGAGGGAGAGAGAGAGAGAGAGAGAGAGAGAGAGAGAGAGAGAGAGAGAAACAGAGAGAGAGAGAGAGAGAGAGAGAGAGAGAGAGAGAGAGAGAGAGAGAGAGAGAGAGAGAATGTGTGTGTGTGTGGGGGGGGGATGCTAGGGATTAAATGCACGGCAAGCTCTCTACCCACAGAGCTATATCCCTAGCCCTAGAGCAGTGCTCTCACTCAAGAAAGCACACACCAATAAAATCTCCTGCTCACAGCTACAAGAGTAAAGGGAAAGCTAGTGTAAACAGGGTCTGCCATAGCACAGTTAGGACAACCAACCAAACTAAGCATGTGGCTCATGTCTGCAATCCCAAGACTCAGGAGGCTTAAGCTGTTCTGAGTTTGAGATTAGGCGGTGCAGGGCAGTAAAACTGCTTCCTCAATGTTCCAAGATGGAGCAACCATAGGGACCCCTGACCTACTGAGGCACTGTAACCAGGCTTTGATTTAGTATCTCACAGCTCACGCCCTTCAAGGGCAACCTTTAATATTTATTTAGAAACAGGGTCTTATGTAGCCCAAGATAGCCCCAAACTCCCCACATAGCCAAGGATGATCCTCCTGCCTCCACCTCCTGAGTGCTGGGATTATAGGTGTAAGACATCATGCCTGGTCTACATCATATTGGGGATCAAGCCCAGGGCTTCATGCATGCTAGGCAAGCACTCTGCCAACTGAGCTACATTTCCAGTGCCAAACCAACCTTTAAAATCTATGAAGCATGTCCCGGTTCCCTCATTTTCCCCTTCCTTCCCCTCTTGGGGCACTGGAGGCCTACCCGACCTCAGCCCTAGACCCCGTCATCCCTGGAAGCAAAACTGGCACTACACAAAGTCCTGGGGCCCATGCTGCGGAGACCCACAGGCTCTCGGGTCAGGTTCAAAGGGAGGTGGGAAGAGCCCACCTATTGGGGTGTCCTTCCTCAGGTCCCCAGGCTACTCACTGCTGGACTTGGTGGCTGCAGTTAGAGCCAGTATAACTGATAATGAGCTGCAACTTCTCACTGGCATATTCCACAAACTGGCGCTTGAAGGCCCTCTCCTTAGCTCTGGTGGTCCAGGTCAGCCGCTCGTAGACGTACAGGAGGCCATACAGTCCAAAGGAGAGGGCGATGAGTCTCCAGCCCACTGCCTTCCACACCTGTAGAGACGCATGGTCAATGTGGAGCAAGGTCTCCGTGACCCTGCTGAGGCTAGGAGGGCAGGGTCTCTCTGCAGCTGGAGTGAGGGAAACTAGGTGCTGGCCACATGAGATAACTTAATGTTCGGACCACTATCCTGATCTAGGTGAGAAGTTGGTTTGGTTTTGTTTTGAAGTGCTGGGGATGGAATTCAGGGCCTGGCAGGTGTTAGGCAAGCTCTGTACTGCTGAGCTTTAGTCCCAAACCTGAGAAACAGGCTTCTTAACATCATCCTGGCTGGATGAACTTGGGCTCTTCATTCACAAAGGAGGTATGTGGTGTAAATTTAATCCACAGGTTGTATGGCTAGGTAAACAAGATGCTATAAGATGCTATAAAAGGGGCTGTCAAGGGTCAGAGCTGCAGTTCATGACCCTCTTCTAGGCCACTATCTATGGAAAGAGCCAGAGGATGCAACTCTGTCTGGGGGGAGGAGCCTCGTGATCCACCTTGTACTACATGTTGGAGAAGCAATTCCTAACAGTGTTTGTGACAGTCACCCTGCCTGTGGGGTCTGCCTCTCCACAGTCTATAAGGGCATAAGAGCTTGCCAATACCACCAGATCTCAGAGGTGAGGGACTGTGGCTGCAAAGTGTCTTGAGTCGAAAAAGAAGGCAGAGAGGGGCGTTCAAGGGCCAGGTGGGTCTCCTTCCTAACTTTGGTTGTTCCCCATTCTCTACTTGCTATGGAGGAAGAGGCCTCAGTGTCAGACGGGAAGGGTTCAAACTAGTGGGGGGTTTTTGCGAGCCATATCCAGGAAATGGGAACATCCTGTCAGCTGTGTGATGTCTCAGTGGAACAGCTGTATGTGAAAGGGCTCCAGCCACACAGCTCCCCAGGGTAGAAAACACTCACTGAGTCCCCAGATCCCCCCTCCCTCCCCAAGCAGGTGCCACTGACCACTCCTCCGACCACGAGAATGCCCATGGAGGTCCTGGACGTCAGAGAGGCCAGGCCGGTAACCATGGAGACCATAAGCTCCTCCTGCGTGAGGGAGCCCTGCGGCAAGGGGGGCATACTGGGGTTGGCAGGTGTCAGAGGGATAGGACGCTGGACCTGTGAGAGGTGACAAAGGGGAGAAGAACGTTCCAAGTCTGTCATTCAGGCACACCCTCAATGACTCTCAGACTAGATGAGGTAGGACAAGGACTGAGCAAGAGGCAGAAGAGGGAAAAAGCTTTGTATGTACCACGTGGGCTATCTGCTTCCTAAGAGACCCGCTAGCCCAAGCTGAGCTCTGTGGCAAGCCACAGGATGTGTAAGCCCTGGTCACTGGGCTTGTGCCAGCACAGGACCTGCACTAAGAGCAGTCATATAAGCATTTATGTGAGTGTGTGTGAGTGAGTGTGAGTATGTGCGTGTGTGTGAGTGTGTGTGTGTGTGTGTGTGTGTGTGTGTGTGCGGTGCACGCGCACTCGCACATTCACATGCAGAAACCAGAGCAGAACGTCGGATGTCCTCCTCTACCACTTTCTACCTTAAGACTGGTCTCTCAATGACTGGAAGCTTCCTGTGTCAGCCAGGCTGACAAGCCAACTTTGAAGAAGAGTAAGTGCTTGCGTCCACTGAACCATCTCCTCCTCAGTCCCTAATGCACTTTTTATTCCAAAATTTAATGTGGTGATATGTATTTATCATAAGATTTATTTAATTTTATAGTTATGATTGTTCTGATTACATGTATGTTTGTGCATCACATGTGTGCCTGGTGTATGTGGAGGTCAAAAGAGCACTGGATGCCTTGGAACTAGAGTTAAAGATGGTTATACACCATCATGTAGGTGCTGGGAAGAGAACCTGTGTCCTCTCCAAGAACAAGCCCTATAAACTGCTGAGCCGTCTCTTTTGTAGATAAGAATTTGAAATCAAGCCCCCACTCCCTCCACCCCCACGTAGTGTTAAGGATCAAATCCAAAGGCTCCTGTATACAAGGCAACTTTTTCCTGCTGAGCTACGACTCCAGCCTCCAAGCGGTCTGTTTTGAAGAGCGCACACTTAGACAAGCACTAGAAAATCCTTCTGCATTTGTAATCAGGACAAGGCCAAGCTGACAACGGCAACAATGCTGACCAGTGACCAAATGGCACGCCCCACTAGGAGGCTGATTCACGTATCTGGTGGCAGGGTGATCTCCCATGATGCCCTGGGGAAAGGAGCCTCTTGCCTGATCACTGTAGCCCATCAAGGCCCGGCGGCTGTTCTTGGGGCCCAGGAACCTGTTCACCAGCATGGTCCATCCAAGGGAGAAGTGGAACTCAATGTCCTCCTGAAAGTCAGCGCACAGCTTGTCACAGTTCAGGTCATAGCTGAGGGAGAAGCACTGGCGAGGGACCAGCATGTCTATCTGACTCCGCACAGACACAGGAAGCAGGGGCTTCAAGCCATCTGTCAGGGGCACAAGCAGGGAGAGAGTGCATCGGCTCAGGCCTGTGTCACACCAGGGCCCAGCCTCAGGCACAGAGTCACACCAGCTGCTAGGAATACCAGCTCTGTGCAGAAACCACACCCAGATGGTCACCTCCCCGAACCTGACAGGAGTCGTGCCAAAGTCTCAGCTTGTATACTGTCCCGTATGGCAACCCAAGTTCATACAGAAGGAATTCAGGACACCAGAACCTGAAGGTAGTGATTTAAATCACTACCAAAGATAACAGATAAGGAAAGGTCATCCTAGTTGACTCATTATTTTGATTATGTGTATGTGCATGTATGTGTGTGGCTATGTGCTCATGAGTTCAGGTGCACATGAAGGTCAGGGGCATAGGATCTCCTGGATAGATCTGAAGTTCAGGCAGTTGTGATCCTCCTGACATGGGTTCTGGGAACCCAACTCAGGTCCTCTGCCAGAGCTGTACACACTCTTTAACACTCTGAGCTCCAGCCCTGTCTTACTTTAGATTAGCCTCATCTTGGATATGGCAGCCCCACAGATCCCAAGGTCCCTGGGGTACAAACCTATCATGTCCTGCTGCATAGTCTGCAGGGAACTGGAGATGGCAGTGGAGCAGCGGTCAGACATGTTCCGGCCCAGGCCTTCCTCTATATGGCGATGCAGTTCCTGCCTCCAGAAAAGAGAGGATAAGAAAAGAGGCACCGGCCGGGCGGTGGTGGCGCACGCCTTTAATCCCAGCACTCGGGAGGCAGAGCCAGGCGGATCTCTGTGAGTTCGAGGCCAGCCTGGGCTACCAAGTGAGTCCCAGGAAAGGCGCAAAGCTACACAGAGAAACCCTGTCTCGAAAAACCAAAAAAAAAAAAAAAAAAAAAGAAAAAAAAAAAGAAAAGAGAGGCACCACTATCAGAAGTCTCTGGGGGTTCAACCAGACCACCAGCTGACCAAGGAGGCCTCATGTCTCTGTCACTTCCACTCAGGGACCCTCAGACAGACCAGCTAAGGCTGTGCTGCTGTCTACAAGGTGATTCTGCCAACAGTCCCTGCCAAGAACACATGCTGCTTCACTCACATTCTTATAAACCTTGAGGACGACTGGGGATGGGTGGAAGTCCATCTGGTACTCATCAACCAGCACAGAGAGGCGTCTGATCTCTTCGGCCATGGCTGTGGACACCTGCAGCCAAAGGAGGGCACTGTTAGCATCAAGAGGACTGGGCTTTGCTTCGGCAGGAGAGGCTGCAGTGAACCGCACACCTGTCCCCACACCAAGCAGCCTCCTCAGCTCCTCTTGATGTAAAGATGCAGAGGTGGAAGACAATGGGCAATCAAAATGGCCCTGGAAGGAGACGAAAGGGGAACTCTGTGTTCTTGCAGCAGGGCCACCGAAAGCTTCCCAGAAAGCTGAAGCAGCCCCTGGGGTGAGATGCCTTGCTCTCAGCACTGGCTGCCACTGAACCTGACTTTGACCGGGAGTCCAAACCTCCCCACAGAACTTTCTCTCCACTTCTCACCTGCCTTTCCACTTCCTCTGTAATCTGCTTAATTCTCAGCTTATAGTCTTGAGCCAGGAGCTCCAGCTGCTTGTCAATAAATCTCAGCCGGTCTTGCCGCTCTTCCCGCATCTCCAGACAGTAAACCCTGAAAGAAAAAGCACTGCTCAGAAACCCACGTCCCCACAGGACTAAGCACAGGAGCCAAGGAAGCTGGGAAGCTCCCCTAGGCCGCAGCTCTCCTGCCTGGACAGGGCGTCTGAGGGGGGCAGAAGACAGCCCCTCATCCCTCAGGCTTCCTTCAGGGGAGGGGCGGTGACAGCAGAGAGGTGGCTAAGGAGGGGAGGGTTGACAAGCCAGCAAGATGGCTCAGCAGGTCAAACGCTTGCTGTGCAGGCCTGACGACTTGAATCCAGTCCCCAGAGCCCACATAGAGGTGGAAGGAGAGATCTGATTCCACAAAGTTGTCCTCGGACCTCTACATGTGAGTGGTGCCATAGACACACAATCTATAACAGTGTGAAAAAAGACTTTTTTTTTTTTTTTTTTGAGACAGGGTTTCTTTGTGTAGCCCCAGCTGTCCTGGAACTGACTCTGTAGACCAGGCTGGCCTCAAACTCACAGAGATCTGCCTGCCTCTGCCTCTCAAGTGCTGGGATTAAAGGCATGTACCACCACCTCCCAGCTCAGGGTAAAAATTATAAAAAAAAAAAACAAACAAAACCCACGATAACAATAACATAAGAATGTTCCACTTGTCCAGTAATTGGGAAATGAAATTAAAGAGAGAAACTAGCAGACACCTGGAGGAAGTGGCTGTGTCTCACGATGTGGTGAGAGCTACGGCAGATGCTCTGGAGTGCCCCCAAGACAGGCCAAGTGACAGTGGGTCAGGCACGTGGTCAGTTCCCAGCACCCATGTCAAGTGTCCCAACAAGAACAAGGGGAAACCAGGCGGAGAGGCAAAAAGAGCAGGAGCAGTGTCAACCCAGTGACGCCATGCCTGAACACGTGTGGCACGTGCCCAGCGGCCTGCAGTCTCCACGCTCTCCTCGAAGCACTTTCAATGTTGGGTAGTAGGACCACACAAACTCACCATCACCCCCTAGGAGCAGGTGGGACCACAGAATCAAGGTTACTTAACTTCTTTTCTGTTCTGTTTTAACTTGGCCAACACTGTCTTCTCCAGCAGAAGTAGAATATTTGTACATGATTTCCTGTGCTTTTCTATATTTTATTTTATTTTTTTGGTTTTTTGAGACAGGGTTTTTCTGTGTAGCTTTGTGCCTTTCCTGGAACTCACTTGGTAGCCCAGGCTGGCCTCAAACTCAGAGATCTGCCTGGCTCTGCCTCCCGAGTGCTGGGATTAAAGGCGTGTGCCACCACCGCCCGGCTGCTTTTCTATATTTTAAATTCTCAAACTTTTTTTTTTCTTTTCTTTTTTTTTCTTTTCTTTTCTTTTTTTTTTTTTTTTTTTTTTTTTTGAGACAGGATTTCATGTATCCTAAGCTGGCCTCAAACTTTACTATATACCCAAGAATGATACTAACTTCTGATCCTCCTGCCTCCACCTCTTGAGCGCTGGGATTATAGGTTGTCATGACCATACCCAGTGTATGTGCATGTGTGCACGCCTGTGTGCTGGGGCTTGAGCTAGGAGTTCCTGCATGCTTGGTAAACACTGCCAACTGAGCACATCTCCTGTAACCCCACCATGTTTTGAAAAGTGGCACACACCTTTAGTCCCTGCATTCAGAGGCAGAGATGGGCAGATCTGAGTTCAAAGCCAGCTGGTCTATATAAGAGAGTTCAGGACTAGCTAAAGATACATAGTTAAACCCTGTCTCAACAACAACAACAAACAGGTAGGTTCAGGCTGGATGTGGTATGTTGGAGTGGGGACCTGAAGTTCAAGACTAACCTGGACTACACAGCAAGAATCTGTTAAAGCAAGCAAGCAAGCAAGCAAACAAACAAACAACAACAACAAAACCCCACAAACAAATCAGTAGTCAAGTGCTTTTTCTGGCTGGTGCCAGGCCTCAGTTCTGAACCCTGTACCACTGAAAATTAAAAACAAACAAATACCACAGCCAAGAGCCCCGACAAAGAGCCCTCTCTCATTGTCCAGGCCAAGTGGGATGTCAGACACCAAGCAGCCCTCCAGGCTAGGTTGTCTACGTAGCTCTTGTATGCCCTGGGGGTGAGCCCATGGACTCAGCCCAACATTGCGATCTGATCATAGATGTATCTTAGCCCCGCAATCCCAGCACCCCCTCTACTTGGCCTTGGCTCTCACCGCTGCTCCTGAGCCGCAATGTGCAGGGAGTCCATGATGAGACGAACAGCCTCTGCGATCTGCTTGGCCCGGACTGTGTGCTGCTCAAATTTGGTCTTCACTGCAGACTGGGAAATGCACTCCTGGAACAGACAGAGGTACCGAGGGAGGTGGGGGCCGACACCTCTAAGGGCCAGGCTGTGGCTTTCACAGCCAGAGACAGGGCTAGAGAGAGTCACCACATACCAGAATCAAAGACTTACCTCAAATCGCCTCTCAAAATTCTGAAACTCAAACATCCTCACTTGAAATCCTTCTGCAAGGGCGCCCCCTAGGAGAATGGCAGTGTTAGTGAGGAAACAGCAGTACAGAGAGGGAACCGGGGAAATCCCCCCTCTAGGTTACTTTTCTTTTTTTCTTTTCTTTATTTTTATTTAACTTTATTTTACATGCATTGGTATGAAGGTGTCAGATCTCCTGGAACTAGAGTTACAGTCAGTTGTGAGCTGCCATGTGGGTTCTGGGAATTGAACCTGGGTCCTCTGGAAGAGCAGCCAGTGCTCTAAACCATTGAGCCATCTCTCCAGCCCCTCTAGGTTACTTTTCTAACCCTGTGACCATAACCACCTGACAAGGAACAACTTAAGAGAGGAAAGCAGGCTCCCTCTGGCCCCAGTCTGAGGGGTACAGTAAGTCACGGCAGGGAAGGAAGGGCAGCAGGAACTTGAGACCGCCTGCCCAGACCTCACCGGGCAAAGAAACAGAAGGAATGCTGATGGTCCAAGCTGTCTCCTCTCAGCCCACGGGATGCTGCAGCTCACACTCAAGGTGAGTCATCCCTCCTTAGGATTCCTCTCTGGAAATGCCCTCAAAGTCACGCCCAGAGGTATCTCCTAGACGATTCTAAGGAGCAAGGCCCACCCTCCAGGCTCTGCTCACTACCTCACTGCCAGACCAATTCCACCAACAGACCCAGACTCAACGTTTCAAAAACCCATAGAAAGGAGGCTGTCAACTCTCGTGGTTACCTCCTTCTGGCATGCCCTGGGCTTTCTGGACCCTGGCACTGAGCACTTCCTTGGCAGACACGAAGAAGATCCTGTCCCCGGCCTGAGCTCGATCCACCACGCCCAGCTCGTCCACCAGAAAGCTGGTGCAGCGTTCCATGTGCTGCCGCCGCACCTGGGCCACAGACGGGGTGCATGAGCAGGGCTGGGGAAACCGAGCCACACGGCTCAACCAGCAAGAGGGAGAAAGCGTGTCCACAACGAAAGGTCACCCACCACCTCTGCTCTAGAACCGCCAGCCTCCCTAGTTCCTCTCTGGGGCTCTTGAGGCACAGAACAGGCCCCAGACTGCCTCCGGTGAAAGTCTGCCTAGAACTGTTCTTTCCCAGAAGGAAAGGAGCCTAAACCTGGCTCTACTACACTGACAAGCCAAGTCTCCCAGGACCTTGGTTTATAAGACAAGTAGGCACCCTAGAGTCTCAGCTCCCAGGTAGAACTTAAAAGGGTTAAGAGCCTCCACAGAGTGCCGCCGTGTGTCAGGCATTGTGAGCAGATCCCACTCCCTCAGGTGTGGACACGGGATCACAACCAAAGCTCCACTGCCGAGCCTCAGCAGCATCCGGACTCAAATCCCTTTTATTTCACACAAATCAGAGTCGGGAGCTGTCCTAAGAAACACCTATCCTTCATTCTCTTTGAGCTTCTTTCCCAAGTGTCTTCCTAAAGTCTGTTTCTGATTGTATTGAGCTTTTGTGAACCAAAGAGTTACTGGCCCAAGGGAAAAGAAAACCAAGGAGAAAAATAAACATGGTGGGGATGCGCTTCTGACCTAAGAGAAATCAAGGAAAAGAAAGGAAGTGATCGGGAGGGGAAGGGAGTGACTAATGCCACCTCCTACATGGGTAATCTTTGGCAGTGACTTTAACTCAGGAAATCCACTAGATCTGAGGCTGCTTAGGGACATAGAGCAGATCTGAGTGGTTAGTGTTCATGGCTCATGGCAGTCTTCAAACTACCAGACAGACACCCACCTCCTCCATGTACTCAGGCTCCGAGGCAGACGCGTCCCAGCGGTTGTTCAGGATGAAGATGTTGGGCCGGGAGAGACGCTCGCTCACTTTGTGGAAGAACTGCTTCTCCTAAACAAGGGCAGGACCTTGGTGGAGGAGGGGTCCTGCCAATCGAGACCCCACTAGCTGCCCTGCCCAGCAGGCCCAGGGACAAGGCGGAGGAAGAGTTACCGTCTGCATCAGTGTGGACTCTGAGTTGGCCACCAGCACAAAGACATCGGCATCCAGGCAAAATTTATCAATCCAGCTGTCCAGCTCAGTGGTGACATCGATCCCAGGGCTGGTGGTGACAGGTATAATCAGTATGGTCAGGCACAGGGCATGGGCCCAGTGTGAACAGCCCTGGGACTTGGAAGGTGGCCAGGCAAAGAAGGGGAAGGAGAGAGCTGAGCCTGCCCTCACTGGGGATCTTTCCTTCCCTTTCCCTGTCCTTCCAGATCACAGAGCAATTCGGAGTTTGTTTTGAGCACCTATCACTTTTGTTTTGTTTTTGGAGACAGGGATTCTCTGTGTAGCCCTGGTTCTCCTGGAACTCGTTCTGTAGAGTGTTGGGATTAAAAGCACGTGCCACCACCGCCCGGCTGCACCTATCACTTTTATAAAAACCTAACTTGTAGTTTTCGGTTAGAGAGAGACAACTGAAGTCAAGTTTTGAATTTCTTCTTTTTTTCAGTTGAGGTAAGGTCTCATATAGCAGAGACTGACCTTGAACTCCTGATCCTCCTGCCTCCATCTCTCTAGAGATGTAATTAAAGGCATGCACCACCATGCTGAACTTTCAAGTTTATATTTGGGTCCAGGTCAAGGCCATAATATTGTATTGCTTCGTGTAGGTGGAACGTGTCCAAAAGGCAGGGCAAAGCATTCCTTCAAGAGGAACAAAATGACCACACACACACACACACACACACACACACACACTCACTCTCTCTCTCTCTCTCTCTCTCTCTCTCTCTCTCTCTCTCTCTCTCTCTCTCTCTCTCTCTCTCTCTCTCTCTCTGCTGTGGGATGGTCTGTATGTCAAGTGTGTTGCTGATTGGTCAATAAATAAATCACTGATTGGCCATTGGCTAGGCAGGAAGTGTAGGCGGGACAAGGAGGAGAATAAAGCTGGGAAGTGGAAGGCTGAGTCAGAGAGACACTGCCATCTGCCATGATGAGAAACAGCATGTGAAGATGCTGGTAAGCCACGAGCCACGTGGCAAGGTACAGATTTATAGAAATGAGTTAATTTAAGCTATAAGAACAGTTAGCAAGAAGCCTGCCACGGCCGTACAGTTTGTAAGCAATATAAGTCTCTGTGTTTACTTGGTTGGGTCTGAGAGGCTGTGGGACTGGCGGGTGACAAAGATTTGTCCTGACTGTGGGCAAGACAGGAAAACACTCTCTTTCTCTCTCTCTCCCTCTCTCCCTCCCCCCCCCCCCCTCTCTCTCTCAATTCTGGAGCCACCAGCCTTCCCAGAGCAAATGTCCTGGGGATTGCTAAAGGCCCACTCTGCCAAGGGCGGTTCAGACAAAGGCAGACAGAACGATTAAACAGGTCCTAAGCTGTCCCAGGCTAGTCTACACACTGTTGTGTTTTGGTGTCCAGAAGGAAAGAACTGAGGGAGCAAGGAGCCTAAACGTGCTTCCAAGGACTGTCTTATAGGACAAGTGCCTCTGAGGCCCCGAACTAGCTTGGACTGGCAGAACCCAAACAGTGACTGGCCTCTAGAGCCTCCCCCATTTCTCAGTGCCCCTATCTCTCAAACAGCCCACTCCTGGGACATCTGCAGGGCACTGATGCTAATGGGCATGATAACCAACCAGCCTCTGGAAGAAATCCCAGAGGCAGAAGGATTTGGTTGAGCTGTTTGAAAGGCACCAGTACTTAAACAGAGCAGAGAGATGACACAGGGACCTTTGACCTGAATCACCCAGAAATGGAGAGCTGGTACCCTCAGACCAGGCTTCTCGAGCCCCTCCCCTCTCACCTGTCCATCAGCACGAGGTCGTCCTTCAGAAGTGGGCACTTGGAGTTGGGCCACATCACACTCACCAGGCTGCCTGCATGCAGCTGCTCGTCCTGGTGGAGAGCATGGGCCAGCTGGTTCACTGTCTGATGGTGGAGACAGGAAATAAATATCAGGTCAACAAGTATCATCAGCTGGGAGATCTCCTGTGCCACCCGCTACAACACAGCAGCCTGGGATGGCTGACCAACTGGCTACCCCTTTTCCTTTAAAAAAAAAAAAAAAAAAAAGATTCAAGGGCTGGAGAGATGGCTCTGAGGTTAAGAGCACTGGCTGTTCTTCCAGAGAACCTGGGTTCATTTCCCAGTACCTACACGGCAGCTCACAACTGTAATTCCAGTTTCAAGGGATCTGATACCCTCCTGGATAGACTCTGTGTGCACCAGGCACCTATGTGGTACATAGACATACAAGCAGGCAGACACTTATACACATAAAGTAAGAAAATGTTTTAAAAGATTCATTAATTTTTTATGTCTGAGTATTTTGCCTACATATATATATATACATGTACCACCTCTGTGTCTGTCTGGTGCCTCTTTAGGCCAGAAGCTGGCATTGGATCCCCAGGAACTGGAGTTACAGATAGTTATGAGCCTCCAGGTGGATGCTGGGAATTGGACTCATGTCCTCTGGAAGAACAGCCAATGCTCTAAACCACTGTGCCATCTCTTCAGCCCATGTTTTGAATGCTATATTCTTGTACATTTAGTTTAAATAAATGAAAGAAAAGTTTAATAAGTTAAGAAAAAGATTGATTAATTTTTATCTATGTGCATGTGTGTATACAGGTGTCCACAAAGGCTGGAGCTGGAGTTACAGAAGGATGTGAGGCACCTGACAGTGCTGGGAACTGAACTCGTGTCCTCTGAAAGAGCAGCAAGCAATCTTAGCAGAGGAGCCATCCCTCCAGCACCCCTTTCTTTCACCCCACTCCCCACTTGGAGCCTCTTTCTCAAACATCACCCTGAAGCTCAGTTGATTCTGCAACGATTAATTCTCTAGGAATCAAAATGCACACCTGGCTCCAAGGAGAGCAGAACTGCCCCAGGAAACCAGAGCGGCAGCTGCTGGCTGTACAAGAGAATGCCAGGGCACACTCAGGAGCCGCTCCCTGCTGGCAAGCCCAGGAAAAACATATGTGCTCTCCTCCCTGCTCCCTGCACAGGCCAGCCAGCTCGGCCTCTCACCCTCAACAAGCTGGGCCTTGTTCTTGGTGCCCCACTTTTCTGACCCCCCAAACACTCTATAATCCTCCACAAAGTTCATGAGCATGGAGGTTGGGTGAGTCCTGTGACACTGATGTGTTAGCAGTTCCAAGTCCAGACTGCACCCACTGGCACCCAAGGCAGAGAGCTGGCCGGCCAGCACCCACCTTGACGCTCTTCTTCTCTTCCGAGCCCTCAGTGAGGAGGAAGGCCTCATGGCCATCTGTGCCCTCCACCCGCAGGAAGCAATTGGTGGTGTGGCCAATTCCAGACGGCAGAACTTTGTCCCAGAGCATGGCGTTGATCACGGTGCTCTTCCCATTGCTCGTCCTGGGAGAAAACAACACAGTCTGGGCTGTCACACTGTAGTGCCCAGCCTAGGCTCCGGAGTCTTACTCCCTGCCATGTCATCTCTCACCCAGGCAGCACTGGAAGGAGGACTCCGTTTATTAAAATGGTCAGGCAAACATCACTCAGCCTGAAGCTATTATGTGCTAATCACTTCGGCCCAACTCTCAGGCAGATGGTGCAGCAGGGGGCTGGTACATGTGACCTGTCTCACAGTCCAGCACCATTCATTAAGCATTGATGGAAACTGCCTGTCTTCAAAGTAAATCGTGAACTTCCCTAAACCATGGGCCCTGTCCCCAGGGTTGTCTTCCTGTCCAAATGATCCCATGTCCCTGCTTCCCAACACTGGGCCTGCTATGTGTCTATTTTCCCATCATGCTTCTCCTCATACATGAAGCCCTACTTCTCAGGCCCACCAGTGCCAACCAGGCAAAAGGAAGATTCCGTTAGTGTTCTATTTAGCACACCCCTTTCTACATCCCACTTCCTGCACACAGCTCTACTTGCCCACTCCAGGCTTTAGTGCTGAACACTCACTCATTCTGCATGGCAGCCCCAGAGGCACACAGCTTCAGAGCCACTGATTTCCATGTGCCCAGTGACACGGGCAGACACTAGCACCCAGGTGAGGGCCAGGCCGCACCTTCCAGGAAAGGACGAAGAAACAACAGGCCAGAGAAGCTGAGGGCACACTTGAGACCACGAGTCATCAGGGACAGGACTCGAGACACAGTGCCCACTCTACACTACCACTGTGTGCCAAGCAACACTTTATCTAGGAACCGTTAACCTATGTAGAATTTTAATTTTGTTTTTAATACAGGCTGGCTTCAAACCCAATATGGAGGATGACCTTGAACTACACACACACACACACACACACACACACACACACACACACACACACACCCGCTGCCACCTCCAGAATGCTGCCATAGGTGTGAGTGCCATCATGCTGAGCCCCAGGGCTTCATGCATACCAGGCAAGCACTTACCAACTGAGACACACCCCAACCTTGGGTGTTAATTGTTTTTAGTGCCTGATTCTCCTTATTACACTTGAAACTCTTAAAACAAAGGGGGGAACTTCACCACACAGCAGTTACCGCTTAGATACGACACCACACAGACAGGGAAAAAGTCCAAGTAGTTGATTAGACTACATCAAATAAAGGACTGGACATCAAAGGCTATGACTGACTGACAGAGTGAAAAGGAACCTACAGAATGGCTGAGATTTACAAATATATAGAATGTATTAAGAGGGCTGGAGCGGTGGCTCAGTGCAGTGGTTCTCAACCTTCCTAATGCTGTGACTCTTTTTTTTTGTTTGTTTGTTTTTTGTTTTTTTGTTTTGGTTTTTCGAGACAGGGTTTCTCTGTGTAGCTTTGGAGCCTGTCCTGGAACTCACTCTGTAGTCCAGGCTGGCCTTGAACTCACAGAGATCCACCTGCCTTTGCTGGGATTAAAGGCGTGCACCACCACCACCCAGCATGCTGCAACTCTTTAATACAGTTCTTCATGTTGTGGGGATCCCCAACCATAAAATTATTTTTGTTGCTACTTCATAACTGTAATTTTGCTACTGTTATTAACTGTAATATAAATATCTGTGTTTTCTGATGGTTTTAGGCGACCTCTGTGAAAGAGTAACCTAAGGGGGTCACAACCCACAGGTTACGAACCACCGGCTCAGTGGTTAAGAGTGTGCACTGCTCTTGCGGAGGAGCCAGGGTCAGTTCTCAACACCCATGTTGGGCAACTCACAAGTGCCTGTCACTCCAGCTCCAGTGGGATCTAATGCCACTGGCCTGCACTGAGACCTGTACTCAAGTGCACACACCCATAAGCATAATAAAAAATAAATGAACCTTTAAAGAAAACTCACCAATATATTTACCAGCTTCTACAATGAAACAGTAACCAAAAGAATAACCTAATGAAAGAATAGCCATTTCTCCTAGATATATAAAAGGCCAATCGACACACGAAAAGCAGCCCGACATCACTAACTAACATTAGGAAATGGAAATCAAACCACACTGGGAGCCCAACATGGGGGTTCCAGCACTGAGGCTGTGGCAGGACCACTTGAGCCCAGGAGTCGAAGAGCAGTTTGAGCATCACAGTGAGGCCCCCATCTCCAAAAACCAAATGAAAACAAAAATAAACAAAAACAAAGAACCCCACAGTAGGCTGTTACTTCTCACCACAGACAACTGTTGAAAGGATGTGTGGATAGAACCACGTGCACTGCTGGGAACCACACAACAGTGCAGCTGCGAAGAAACCAGCCGTGAGCGCTACAAGCTTCCCAACAGAATGGCAGTGTTCTTCAGCAATCCCACTTCTGCATACAAACCCCAAGAACCAGAAGCAGGGACCAGGAAGGACATCTACACACTTGTGCACATAGTGACATTAACTGTTAGAGTCAAAAAGCCAAAGAACAATGCAAATGTTCATGGAGATGAACAAATAAAAAGTCATATGCACTTGTAAAGGAATACTCAACCTTCCACGGGAAGGAGCTGGGCTGGGGAGATCTCTGGAACCCATAGAAGAGCCAGGGAGGTGTGGCAGCCACCTGCAATCCCAGCTCTCTAATCCCTGGGGCAACCTGGCTACCTAAACAAGCTTAGAATTGCTCAGCTCCAAATTGCTCAGTTTTAAAACGTGAAAACCTGCCTCACTAAAGTAGAGAATGATTGAGGAAGACACACAACCACCAGACCACACACACACACACACACACACACACAGCAAGTTCTGATACGTCCTACAACATAGACAACTGTGAGGATACTATGCTGAGACAAGCCAGTAACTGAATGAGAAACACTGTTGCACACGGTGGTGGATGTGGCAAATGCCTTTAATTCTAGCACTCAGGAGGCAAAGGCAGGAGTATTTCTGTGAGTTTGAGACCAGCCTAGTTTACATAGCAGGGCTACATGGACAGACGCTGTCTCAAACAAACAAACAAACAAACAAACAAACAAACAACCTCTGAAAAATTCTGTCTGGTTCCATGTATGTGGTATCTACAAGAGTAATCCAATCCCAGCACTGGGAGGCTGAGGCAGGATGACCACAGCAGCAGGTCTGAGACCAGAATAATGGTTGCCAAGGGCTGGGGCGAGTGGGGACCAGGAAGTCATCATTTATTAGGAACAACTTCTGTTCCACAAGATGAAAACCTCTGGGGACTAGCTGCACAGCATTATCAACATCTCACCAGGGACACATACCTTCTAATGGCTCATCCAGGAGACGGGGCACAGCTCGGTGACAGACACAGAGCTCAGCATGTGTGAAGTCCTGGCTCCATTTCCATCCATAAAGATTTTTTTTTTAATAGTTTTTTTCAAGACAAGGTTTCTCTGTGTAGTTTTGGTGCCTGTCTTGGATCTCGCTCTGTAGACCAGGCTGGCCTGGAACTCACAGAGATCTGCCTGGTTCTGCCTCCCGAGGCGTGTGCCACCACAGTCCAGCGTAAGATTTGTATGTTAAGTATCACATTTAAACATTAAAAAGGGCTGCTGAGATGGCTCAGTGGGTAAAGATGCGTACTGCCAATCCAGACAGCTTGAGTTTGATCCCCAGGACAAAGACAGAAGGAGAGAATTGACTCCCATAAGCTATCTTGACCTTCTTCACACATGCAATTTTGTGCACATCCCCCAATAAATAAATAAAAATGTAATTAAAAAAAAGCAGTGTTCCCTTTTTAAAAAAATCAGTCAAAAGGAGCACGCCACTGCTCCCAGTGGTGAGGACCTCCCTCCTCACCTGTATCCAGCCCCACACCCTGGCTAGGAAAAGAGAAGCAGGAGGGCTTTGAAGTACTCACCGGCCAAAAAAAGCCACCTTCATGTGCCGCCTGGCCAGTACCTCGCTGATTCCCCTGACTTTGGACAGGTACCCTTTGACGTCCAGGACCTGCTCTTCTGTAGTGACTGGGTCCAGTTCTGCATTCCTGTGGGTGTCTGGGGGGAGGACAACAGTGCGTCGGTGTGTGGTTAGAGGAACTCCGGAGTGACGACCTCCCTCGTTCATTCCTTCGTTCGTTCGGAGGCCTCCTTCTCCAACACAAGAGCACCTCTGCTGACTCCCTGCTCTGCCACCAGGTTCAAGTCCCAGACTCCCTACTGTGGTCCTACTGTGTGGCAGCTATAAACAGACTGGGAAGCAAGAGTGACAGGATTCCCCCATGCTGCATCTTCTTTCATAAGAACAGCAGTATCTACTGCCCAAAGTGTCTAAAAATGAAATGAATTCAAATGCAAAGTACTGGGTGAGCACCTGAACACCGACTCTTTACTTCAGTGTTTTTTCTTTAAAAAAGAAAAGTGCATGTGCGTGTGCGTGTGTGCGTGTGTACGAGCACATAATGGAGGGGGTTTATGTACATGTGAGGTCAGAGGACAACTTTCTGGAGTCAGTCCTCTCCTCCCACCTCCACCTGGGACCGAGGGTCTGATTCAGGTCACTAGGCTCGCTCAGCAAGTGCCTTTACCTGCTGAGCCATCTTGACAGCTCTCATTTTCTTTCTTTTCAGATTTTATTTATTTTCATGTTTATCAGAGTTTTGCCTTCATGTATCCATGTGCACTATACCTGTGCCTGATGCCCTGGAGGACAGACAGAGCATCAGATTCCCTAGAACCAGTTACAGATAGTTGTGAACCACCACTCGGTGCTGGGAACAGAACTTGAGTCCAGTGCAAGAACAGCCGATGGATGCTCTTAACTGCTGAGCCATCTCTCCAGCCCCATCGCTCCCATTATGTATTGACAAATGCTTACAAAGTTCTCGAATGCCAGGCACTGCTATAGTCATTTTGTTTGTTTTTTTGTTTTCCGAGACAGGGTTTCTCTGTGTAGTTTTGGTGCCTGTCCTGGATCTCGCTCTGTAGACCAGGCTGGCCTCGAACTCAGAGATCCTCCTGCCTCTGCCTCCCGAGTGCTGGGATTAAAAGTGTGCACCGCCACCGTCTGGCTATAGTCACTTTTTTAAAAATTAATTTGTATTTATTTTTTCAGTGTGTGCGGCATGCATGTGCCACAATGTGCATGTGGAGTCAGAGGCCAACTGAAGGAACCAGTTCTCTTCTACCACGTAGGTCCCAGGGATTGATTTCAGATGGTCAGGCATGGAGGAGGCAAGTGTCTTTACCCACTGAGCCATCCTGCCAGTTTTCAAACACAGTCTCATTTCATCTTTGTTATGTACACAATACACAATTTGAACCAGCAGCATGGTTCTAGAGTATAGGCCTTCTCCACTCCATGTCACATTGAGCGGTCCTTCGTGACCTGACCTGGGCCTGGATGGCCACATAGCTTCCTGCGACAGCCCCCACATTTTTTTTTTTTTTAGTTTTTCAAGACACGGTTTCTCTATGTAATAGTCCTGGCATCCACTTTCTAGCCCAGGCTGGCCTCGAACTCACAGAGATCTGCCTGCCTCTGCCTCCTGAGTGCTGGGATTAAAGGTGTGAGCCACCATTGCCAGCCCCCACTTTTAACTCTACCACACCCTCTCCCCAAACTCACCAGCCTCCTCTCCCTCTAGGCCTTGCTTGCAACTACCCACCTGTGGGGCGTTTACCCAACCACCCCCACAGTTCCCCAGAGTTTTCTTGAGTGCGAGCAGCAGGAAATATTAGATAGAAGGATTTATTGCGGAGAATATCGCGGAGAGAAACAGAAAATAAAGGATAGCCTCGAGAGGGCCTGGAACCTATTCCAACGGGCCCCGACTGTCTCTGCGCCAGGGTTTTTATAGAGACGCCAAGGGGTGGAGCAAAAGACCTCCTCCCCCAGCACAGCCAAGTGCAGACCATCCCAGACACCTGCACTCAGGCCCGTGGTCTAATCATCCTCTATGAGGACCTGCTGGGTAAAGCCACGAGGAACCCGAGAACGGGCTCCCACAGGTCCCCCTTTCTTAATATATAAAAAATAACTAATAATGGCTTACAGCAATCTCCATAGCTGTTATACCTCCCAATATGGGAGTAGAGGATGATAAAGATGGCATTTCTCTTTTGAATTAGGTCCAAGGTGACTACAGCAGTCTTAGCTGCCTCAAGCCCTTTCTAAGCCAAAAACTCTTAAGGCAACTACAAACTTAAAGAATCCCTTAGCTTCATCATTACCATTAACAGGTTAACATAAATATTGCTATACATAGTCACAATTCTCTCAATCTTATAACACAAAGCAAACTCTTAACAGAACCATTTGAATTAGCATATATGGTGCTAAATATAGTTAACAATTTTCTCCGCCTTACAACTTTAACTCAATCATTTGAATTTTCTTGCTAACAGAACATAGGAAAAACTTCGATGTATTCACATCAAACTTAAATATTTCCTTAACTCCACAAAACCAGGGTGCATTAATATCAATAAGTTTCTGCAAACATAATTCAATCTCATAACTCCTCCTTTTCTTTATAATTTTTTAAACAAAATCTCAAACCTAGTTAGAGGAACCCAAACATATATAATTCCTACAAACCCATATTGAAAAGCAATCTTCTCAATCTAACCATTAACACTTTGAAAACTTAGCAAAACATCCAAAAGCAGTTTCTTAATAAAACTCTTTACACTTTAAAAGTAGTCTCTTAATATACCCCATTTGCATTTCTTACTAACAACAACATGACATTAATCCACTCAAACAACTTTTGAAATTAGACTAAGGAATATTAACTCTCCCCCTTTTCTTTATAATAGAAAACCCAAACTTCTGTTTAAACAGTTCCGTTTGTAACACAAACCAGTTGCATAAGTAATTCCATTTTACATAAACAGTTCCACAAAACAATTCATGAATCACCAGTTAATAAAGCATATATGCATACACAAAACTGCATCTTGATTCTAGGTAGAAATAAATTTCTTCATTTAAACAGTTCCATTTTTAACCCAATTCCAGAAAACAGTTCCTAGGTCATTACTATAAGTAAACTCAATTGTCCCATTGCAATGAAATCTCTATTCATTTTATTTCTTAAGTCCCAAAATTCAAATGATAAATTCTGGTACTAGCCTTCCAAATATGAAGAAATCCATAACCAAAATCTTTCTGTAGTTTTATCTCATTTTAAGTTCAAAAAGTTCAAACAAGAAATAAATTCTGGTATCAGGCTTTCACTTCCAAATATGAAGAGACATTTTTCAACCAAAACTTTTTGCTGTTAAAAATTTTAGTTCAAACAAGCGTCTCTGAACTTATTCTCAAGCCAGAGACCTTTTTAGGTACAGTAGTATTCTAAACCGCACCGTTTTTGATGTTAGCTCAGGTTTTTCTGTGTTGCATCGATTTTCCACGGATCTCAGCTGCAGATGCCTTGTTGTGCTGGTTCTCGCGTCCACCATTCTTAGCTTCTTAGCGGCTTCTGGAGCTTTTGAAACCATTCAGACTGCCTACTTTGCAGTCTGCTGGGACACTAACCTTCTATGTCTCGGGTTCTTTCACCATATACATTAGGAATAGATTCATGTTTAACATTTACACTTTCTTACAAATTCACATATAACATTAACATCTACTTATTTATACTATAGAACTACTTTAGCAAATATATTTCTTACTACTTCTTATGTATTTCTTATGTTCTTATTTAAACTTACATTTACAACTAGCATCTTTACTTATTACAAGCTTATTACTACATGTCTTAAAGGAACTCTATAGATCTATTTTACAAACTTTTATAGGGCTACCATTAGCATATATTTAACTTAGCAAACACCTAAAGATTTCTTAACACAGATCTAACAAGAGAATTTTTACAAACTCACATATCTTATTTTCATGTTTTTCTACTTCTTACTCTTAATTATTATCACTATTAGAAAGATTTTCTTAACTAGACAGGAAGTACATACATCATTTCTAAAGTTTAGAGTGTATAGTCAGCTTTGTTATAAAGCACTGGGATTTAGTGAGTGTTGTTATAGAATTGTGATAGTTGTTGCTAGGGGACTATAACCTTCCCAGGATGATGCCACACTCCAAAGTTGCCAGTTCTCTCAGCCGTTCTGGACCGGCAGAGATGCACTGTTAGCGGTAAACAGTTTTTAACTAGAGGCTGTCCCTTCATCCAAATTCATAATAGTTTCCCTAAGTGCTTCAATTCTAAGACAACGTTCAGTGTATAAACTGCTTTCCCTTGTTTTAAGGATTTTAAAGTGGCTTGTTTGCTCTTATAGGTAGCTTTCTGTCATCCAGCTACCGTAAAAACTTTGCACAGCTATTAGGGTAAATAAGGCATTTTACCAACCGAGCCCCAAACTGCGAAGCACCTAGTTCCGTATCCTTTCAATTTTTCATTGGAACTGACACTTAGACAATTTTCCTCCTTATTCTTTTAAAAGCTGTATTTTAAGTTTACCATGAACGTATTTTCGAGCTGACAAAAGTGTTTCAGGGCAATGTCGCCATCTTTAGCGAAAAACTACCTTTCCCAGAATGCATTTCCCTTATATCAGTCCATAATAGTATCAGTCCCTTAAATCAGTCCTTTATATCATTTCCCTTATATCAGTCATTTCCCATAGTTCTTTTTGGGTCTGAGAGTCAACTTTTAAGTTCTTTTTTACCAGACTTGCTTACAAATTCTTGCCCGGGAGGTTTGAACAAAGTTTTTTGCTTTTGCAACGGGAGATTTGAACAGGCATTTTACATTTTTAATTATGGGACATTGGGAGGTTTCTGGTCTCTCCTCAGCTGGCTTTAACAGGTGTCTCTCCTTTAATTGACACTGGCCCCCAAATCAGAACTGCACCTGCCTCGTTAGCGCGCATTGAGGTGGGCAATTTCTGATAGCAACTTTCCTCGGGGCTTGTGTTTGTCTTAGCCAGTCAGTGAAAAACAAGATCATGCACTACAGCTTTTCCATAGCTCTTTCGGAGAGATTTTCTCCCACTGATTTATCTCATTTTGCTTGTTCCTTCCTTCCCCAGATGCAGAGCTTCAAATATCTGCGGCTCTGTACCTCTGCTAGCTGCCCTTGGAAGTAGGGGCTTTTTTTTCTCCCCAATCCGCCTCAAATTCTAGCAGCTTTTTTAGGTCATATATTTTTCTGGGGAGGATTATGTCCCTTCTGTTTCTTCGGAGTGTTTTTCCCAGACAGTTCCCAGTTTGGTCTCAGTTTATCCCCTCTACCCCAGAAACAGTTTCCGACACTATAGTGGCGGCTTTCCCTGCTCCTGAAGGTAGGGGCTTTTTGTCCGTTTCTGTTTTCGGGGTCTGTGTGGTTTGCGTACAGACTGAAAATCTAACAAGGGAGGTTTTTGCCATTTCTAAACTCCCATTAGGACAGGTGTTTTGCCTTATCAGACCTTCACCTGGCCCAGTCCCCCAGTGGGTTGCATTTGCTTGTCTGGGTGCTCAAGGACAGAGCTTATTCCAGAGGCAATCACCCCTCAGGGCTACACTCCCTCATCTCATGGGAGTCAGTTGAAACAAAGCTTTTCTCTAAGAGGTGCTTTCTGACAGAAAAGAAAGCTTTACTCCTGGATAGTTCTATTCTGCCCTGGCTGGGCTCTTTCCCCAGACAGCGTTCTGACTCAGCAGCACAACTGCTTCAGACACAGTTCAGCTTTACAGTGTTTTCCCAGAAAGGTCCTTATTCTGATAGGAAAGCTTTTCTCAGATTTCTTTTTGCAGCTATGGACCTACCAACCCGGGACTTGTAGGAAAGTGGACAACTGTGCTGTTCCCACTGGTTTTAGTTTTGGTTGTTCATTAGCAATCTTCCCCTGGGTCCTGCACCTTCCTGCCTCAGCTCTGTGCTCCAGGAAGTTTATCACTGCAGGAACCCTAGTATCCCCAAAATTCACCCCAACTCAGAGACGCTGGCCAGTCGCCTCTGGGTTTTTGGTCAGAAGCAAGGATACAATGCTAACAGTTTGCATGCTTCAGGGGATCTTTGCATTAGGACGATTAGGAGACCTTTTCATTCTGAAATGCTCAACTCAGAAACAAAACCCTTGATGCCTCAGCTCGGTTGTAACTGAAAAGCTTGGCTTTTTTTGCTTTTCTCAGGTAAAGTTTCTGGCCCTTTTGGGCTCTCTGTAGCTCTTTACCCACACTCTCCCAAGCGTTTCCCTCAGGGTACTCTGACCCACTGTCTTTTACTGGCTTGAAGAGACAGAGCTTAGAGGTTTTTTAGGAACTTGTCCCTGCCTCCTGAATTGCAGGATTTTTAAAGCTTGACTGAAGGTGAAATTACCGTATTTAGCTGCTGTATGGTCTTTGCCAAATACCGCACAGCTATTAGGTGATATAAAGTATTTTTCCAAAGGAGCTAGTAAAGCCAAAAGCAGCACAGCTCCGAACTTTGTTTCCTCACTGTTTGCATTAACCAGTGACAAAACCTCAGAAACACTAATAGAGCCACTTTCCTTCTGGTTTCTTTATAGAAACGTCATTGGAGCTGACCCTTCCTTAGTTCCACGCTCCTTACCAGACGCTCCGGTAACCACCGAGCTTCATTCTCCTCTTGTGAAAAAACACAAACATGTCCTCGACCCCATATTAACACAGGATCGGGACCCTTCCATAATCCCGAGCAGGGATCTTTCCATTTCACTTGAGCAAAAGTCGCTTGGGTGCCACTGTGCCAAAATCTATCTGCAGCAGACTGTTCATAGACATCCATATTCAAAAAGTTCAGAACAAAAAGAGCATGATTTAATGCATTATGTGGCGATAGAGGGTAAATTTCTTCCTTTTTTATATTTATTTTTTGAAGTTGTATTTTAAGACTGCTATGAGCCCTTTCCACAATACCTTGTCCCTGAGGATTATAAGGAATACCTGTTTTATGTACGATTTCCCATTGGGTACAAAATTGTTGAAATGCCTTACTACTATATCCAGAACCATTATCAGTTTTAATAATTTTTGGTAAACCCATATATGAAAAACACTTCAAGCAGTGCATAATTACATGTTTTGTAGCTTCCCCAGGTTGTGCACTAGCCATTAAAAATCCTGAATAAGTATCAATGGTCACATGAACATATCTTAATTTGCCAAATTCTGCAATATGCGTAACATCCATTTGCCATAGATGATTGGGAAGAAGACCTCGAGGGTTTACCCCTAAGTGAGGGACAGGAAAATATTTTGGACATACCCCACATCGTTTAACTATTTGACGAGCTGCTTCTTTGGTAAGATTGAATTGCTTTCTTAAGCTTTTGCTATTTTGATGATGAAGAGCATGTGACTGTTGAGCCATTTCCACTTGGGATAATGCTACTATCTTTGTTAACTTATCAGCCATTGCATTACCCTCAGCTAAAGGACCAGGAAGATTGGAGTGAGCTCTAATATGGCCCACAAAGCATGGCAGCTTTCTTTTGTGAATAGCGTCTTGAATTTGTTGAAACAACATTTGGACTTGGTTGTTATTAGCGTCAATATAGGGAACAGTTTCTATGACTTGTAGAGCTCTATAAATATATTGACTGTCTGTGTATAAGTTCAATGATCTGTCTTCAAGAACCTGAAAAACCATGTTCACTGCCCGTAATTCCACTATCTGTGCAGAGGCTGGGGTTGTTTGTACTACATAACTTTTTCCATTAATAACATAAGCAGCCTTTCCATTAGAAGATCCATCAGTGAAAACTAACACAGCATCTTCTACAGGGTCTTTCATAACAATTTTAGGAAATACAAAGGAGTGCATTTGAGCGAATTGTAATAATGGATCAGCTGGGAATTGATTATCAATTTGACCTGAAAACTGGGAAAAGGCAATTGCCCAAGAATCACTGTTTTGAAAAAGCCAATCAACTTGCTGCTTTGTAAAAGGAACATTAATTACCATAGGTTCTTTACCAAAATAACGTCTAGACTCAATTCTGCTTTTTTGTACCAAGCAAGCTACAGATTCATAGTATGGATTTAATGCTTTGGCTGGTGAAACAGGAAGATGTAGCCATAAGAGAGGCTTGTTTTGCCATAATACTGCTGTAGGAGTATGTCTAGTGGGCAAAATATGTACATACCAAGGTAGAGCGTAATTAATGTAATGTACTTGCTGGTTTTGAATAGCCTTTTCAACTTGCAGAAGAACTTGTCTACCTTTTTCAGTTAACTCTCTGGGTGAATTAGGGTTATTATCTCCTTTTAAAATATCACTTAAAGGTTTCAAATCACCAGTAAATACTTTTAAATAAGGGCGCAACCATTGAATCTCCCCCAATAATTTTTGAAAATCATTTAAAGTTTTTAACTCATCCTTTCTTATTTCCAATTTTTGAGGCTTTATCACCTTAGGGTATAAGACATGTCCTAAATAATAAAAAGGCGAGTGTCTTTGCACTTTCTCTGGAGCGATAATTAACCCTGCATAGGTAAGACAGTGCTGAAGCCGTCCGAAAGTGTCAAGCAAAATTTCTTCATCTTTATGCGCAAGCAAAATATCATCCATGTAATGAATAATATAAGCCTGTTGAACTTGCTCTCTAACTCTTTGGATAGCTTGAGCTACGAATTTCTGACATAATGTTGGGCTATTGACCATTCCTTGGGGCAAAACTTTCCAGTGGAATCTTTTCATTGGTTCTTTAAAGTTGACTGAGGGAACACTAAATGCAAATCTTTGACAGTCTTGGGGAGCTAAAGGAATGGTATAAAAACAATCCTTCAAATCCAAAATAATTTTATACGTATTTTCTGGTATAGCAGTAGGGATAGGCAATCCAGGCTGCAAAGCTCCCATAGGTTGTATGGTTTCATTAATCTTTCTCAAATCCTGTAATAATCTCCATTTCCCTGACTTCTTTTTGATGAGGAAAATAGGAGAATTCCAGGGAGAATTAGATGGTTCAATATGACCACTATCCAGCTGTTCCTGTACTAACTGCTGGACAGCCTGTATTTTTTCTTCTGTTAGGGGCCATTGATCTATCCACACAGGCTGATCGGATTTCCAGGTTATAGGATCTGCATGGAGTACAGGCTGCTCAATGACCCTTCCTAAAAATGCTCCATAACGTCCTTATCTTTAGGAGTTAAAGATGACATTTCCATTACCTTTTGGTCAGGAACTTCTTGTTCATAGATAGTTGTATCGGGACTATATAAATATATTCCCATACGGCTCATAACATCTCGACCCCACAAATTTACCGGCAAGTGAGGGACAATGTATGGCCGAAAAGTCCCTTCATGACCTTCCTCATCTCTCCAGGAGAGCTCATTGCTGCTCTGCTCAGGACTCTGAGTTTGACCAATCCCTTGCAGCTGTGTAATAGTCTCCATTTTGGGCCACATAGCAGGCCATTGACTAGCAGATATAACAGATAAATCTGCGCCTGTATCTAAAAGACCCAAAAAATTTTTCCCATTTATGACTAATGTAAGTTCTGGGCGTTGTGGTCCTATGGCTTGTAGCCAATAGGCATCTGACGAACCGAATCCAGCTTCTCCTCTCTTATCTCTTTTAATTGGATTTTTTGTTTGTATTTGAGGAAGTAAGATTAACTGTGCAAGTCTCTGACCGATCTTTATTACTGAAATTCTTGTGGGTGAATGTGTCATCACCTTTATTTCTCCCATATAGTCAGCATCAATCACTCCAGGGGCAACTAGAATTCCTTGCATGGTAGTACTACTTCTGCCCAACAATAACCCCACAGAGCCCTGTGGCAAAGGTCCATAAACACCTGTAGGGAGGGCTTGCATTCCCATTTCAGGGGTCAAAACTGTATAGATGGAAGAACTGAGGTCTAATCCAGCACTACCTGGTGTTGCCCTATAGAGGTCTTGAATATATTTCTTTGCCGGAGGATCGACTGCTGAATTACCCCAAAGATCTATTTTGTCGGGGCCTGGGGCGGGCCCCTCCGTCCGTTTCCCTGGAACGGACTCTTCTGGGTGTTTGCCCTTGATGTGCATTCGCTAGCCCGGTGTTTCCCTCTCCTACATCTTGGGCATAACCCAGGGTCTCTATTTGATCCGAAGCCCCTTCTCTTGCCAGGGCAACTTCTAATATAATGTCCCATCTGTCCACACCCAAAACAACTTCCAGGAGGTCCAGTATCTTTCCCTTGTCTGGAATTAGGGTGTCTTTGCTGGTACAGAACATCCCTAACCGTTTTTCCTTGTAATGCTGCGGCCATGACTATCCCTTGATTGTATGATGGTCCTATATCAGAACAAAGTCGGATATAATCAGAAATGTTTCCCTTTTTTCTAAAAGGGCGTATCGCGGCCTGACATGCTGCATTGGCGTTTTCATATGCAAGTTGTTTTACAAGTAAAAGTCCAGCTTCTGAATCGCTAATTAATCTGCTAGCCGTTTGCATTAATCTGGAAACAAAATCTTGAAATAACTCATCAGGCCCTTGCCTTATCTTGGACAGATCCTCAGTTTGTCTTCCTGATGATGGAAGCGTATTCCAAGCCCTTTTGGCAGCGGCCTGAACCTGAGCATACACCGCTATATCAAAGTTTAACTGTTGACCTGTCTCTCGATATGGGCCTTCCCCAGCGAGCATATCAAAGGTGATAGGAATCTGTTGTGCCCGATTTATTTCAGCTGTGGCCTGACACTGTTCCACGAACTCACTTTTCCACAGCAGATAGTCACCTCCAGATAGACATGCTCGGGCCATTTGTTTCCAATCACCCGGGGGCAAAACTTCTAAAGCCAGGCTTTCTAACAATGCTGTTGTGAAAGGAGCAGTTGGGCCATATTGACTACATGCTGTTTTTAACTCCTTAAGCTGTTTGAAAGGAATGGGAACATGCACTCTTATGATATTACCCTGGCGGTCCTGCTCTTCCAGGACCGGGAACATCTGAAAGCCTTGAATTTCTTCCCCCTTACTAGCAGCTTCCCGGAGGCTAGCTTGAAGAGGAGATGTAGCTTTAACAGAGAGGGTTCGCATTGCCTCAGAGGATTTCTGTGCTATGGCAATTACAGGTGGCTTTTCCATTCTAAAAGACGCCTCCCCAGGTGAGTCTAGTTCCACCCCTACAGAGGGAAGAGGAGAGACTTGGAGAGTTTCTATTTTTTGAGTAAGAGAAGTTACTAGGCTTTTCAAGTTTTTCAGTTCCTCCCTTGTCTTATTCCAAGATTTTTGTTCCTTAAACTTAGTGTCATGGCCAAGAGAAACCGGACCCTGTTTAAGCGGTGCTGTACAAGGGTTTTCAGGTTCTGCTGGTGGAGCAGAGGGTTGTGTCTCCACCTCATCTGCCTTAGGGAATGATCCCTCCTGCTTTTCAGGGTTAGGATCTAAATTATCCCGGATTAATGCCCACAGGCCAAGGGCTTCCACGGGAATATTTTCTGGCCCGTGTTTTTCATAGCATTTTTTTATTTCAACTCCAACTCTCTCCCAGGAATTCTCATTCAGCTTCCCATATTCAGGAAACCAGGGACACAATTCCTCTACAAACTTTAAGAACCTCTGTACTTGTTGTAGTTCCACTTTAATGCCTTTGTTTTTTAGTCTTTCTACAAGTGACTCTTCAAAGGTCTGCTTACTATTTTCCTGCCCCATTTTGATCAAGAGGTCTTTATTTTTTCTTAAAGCGACTCGCAGATAATTCTCTAATCTCCAGGTGATTCTAATCTTGTACTTCTGAGAGGTTAGAGGCTTTAGTTTTTAAGTTTAAGAGCTTTTGAGAAAGATGGAGGTTTTTAGAGAGATTTTCCCAAGTTTTCCAAGAAAAGCTTTTAGTTTAAGAGAAAGATTTTTTTTTTTTCCGAGAGAAAGACCAACTTTTCCCAAAACTTCCCAACTTTAAACTTTTTGGCTTTTTACACCCCCATTTTTTGCCTCAGGGAGAAATCACTTTCTCCTGCCGCTCAGACTTAGCATTTCAGTTGTCCCCAGGACAAAAGCTTCCATAGGAAAACTTTTTCTTCCCCATAAGCTCAAAGAAGAGCTTTTTTACTACCCATAAAGCCCAAAGAAAGATTTTTTCCCCCAGTTTGCGTTCTTAGCCCCCAAAGTTAGAAAATTGTAGAGTTTCTGTCTAGTTGTTTTACTTATTTTTTCCTACACAATCTTACACTTCTAAGTTTTTCCTACACTATTCTACTACCCTATGCCTTATTTTTCACAGATAGAAATTGAGAAAGGGATAGAAGATAGAAAATTTTGACAGAAGAGAATTTCGCTGCAGCATCGGACATCCTTCCAGTCCGCTTTCCTTTTCTCTCGAGGATAAAACCCCTGCCTCTCAAAAATATATATAAAAAATATATATTTTCCATAACACCGGCATGCCTCATCCACTGGCAGGGCTGAACTCAGCACTTTCGCCAAAAACTCTGTAATAAAACTATTATTTTCCTTTATCTTTAGTCCCTATTACTTTGTCTTTAGTCCCTGTTCATTTGTCTTTAGTTCCCCCCTTTTTTTTTAGACCCCCCTTTTTCTTTAGTCCCCTTTTTTTTTCTTTTAGTCCCTTTTTTTCTTTTTTCTTTGGTCCCTGTTCAGGCGCCATTCTGTGGGGCGTTTACCCAACCACCCCCACAGTTCCCCAGAGTTTTCTTGAGTGCGAGCAGCAGGAAATATTAGATAGAAGGATTTATTGCGGAGAATATCGCGGAGAGAAACAGATAGAAAATAAAGGATAGCCTCGAGAGGGCCTGGAACCTATTCCAACGGGCCCCGACTGTCTCTGCGCCAGGGTTTTTATAGAGACGCCAAGGGGTGGAGCAAAAGACCTCCTCCCCCAGCACAGCCAAGTGCAGACCATCCCAGACACCTGCACTCAGGCCCGTGGTCTAATCATCCTCTATGAGGACCTGCTGGGTAAAGCCACGAGGAACCCGAGAACGGGCTCCCACACCCACCCCAATTCACTTGATGCTCTAAAGACCAGACACACTGCTGTGAAGTAATGTGGCTCATTTCCACTTGGTCTCAGGTCTAGCATGGCCAGCACAGGCCCAGGAAGCCTTCCCTGGCTGGCACACTGCCGCCTGAGCAGATAGATCCCTGTCTGTACATTCACAGCATGCTGTACTTCTCCCCAATGTAACTGGTCAGCACACCTGTCTGCATTATCTACCATGTTACCATGCGATGGTTGGACCAGCAGGTGCCACATCACTGGCTGAGTGGATGGATGCTTAGAGGACTGTGTTGCTTTTCTCCAGTGCCCTTGACAGGCAGATGAGGGGGGGGGGGGGGGAATCACTACAGAAGATGGACTGAGCAAGATCCAGCCTCACCCTTCCACCACTAAGTGCTTCAGCTATCTGACAGGCAGATGGGTGTTTGGGCCTGCAGCAAACTTGCAAATTACCAGGCTGGCAGTCCCCGTCCCAACAACACTCCCAAAGCATCTGGAGTATGACAAGTGGCATGTCAGAGACTACCTAGTGAGTTTTCCCTCTAACTAGTGCCATGAAAGGAAGTGACCCAGCCAACATGCCCCCATCCAGCAGTCACCCCGCCCCAGATGCATCAACATTCCTCCCTTATATGGGCACATGGGCATGACCTTTGCAATGCCTCACAGGAGGAAGCTGGCTCTCAGACACATGGCTCCACCGAACAACAAGCGCCTGCAGGCTGACTAGCTCTCATTATTTGCCTGGGTAGGAAGCCTCCTCTCCCCTGACCGGAGCAATCTCAAACACAGCTCCAACACTCAGCCTCTTTCCTTCCATGTGGTCAATAAACAAGGGCCTCATATTTTTCACAAAAAGACACATCAAAGAACTGTGACAGGACACCTTCCCAAAACACCTGCCTGTCCACAATATCATGTGAGTGAATGACTCAGAGCATAGAGGTCAGTCGGGCTCTGGGAAGGCAGCAGCCTGCTCACCATCTCTGCATACCTAGGCCCAGCTCAGGCAACACAGAGCAGAGCTACTGCTAAATAAGCAGGTCGTGATCTGCACTCATTTCAGCCTCAATCAAACATTCAATTACCCAGGGGACATTATTCCTTCCTTAAGCCCATGCCCAGGGCAGGGCACAGGTAGGTTAGCAATCTGGACATGATCCTCTTCTTTAAAGGGGCCTCATGTACCGGCTTGCCCATGTGAGACAATGAGCAGGCCGGAGAGATGGTCCACCTGGGCTAGGGGTGGACCCTTGCACCACTGGGTCTGCCAGGTTCTGCAGGTAAACCTGAAGATTCTTAGTCTCACATACAAAGGAAACCAGAGACAGAGAAGACTCAGCACCTGAGTCTCCACAGACAAGCTCCAGACACCCTTTAAGGGAGCCTGATAGCTAGTGGCTGGAACTGCCCGCAGACAGAGAGGGGTGCTGGGAAGTAGTCCTCCACCGACAGAGGCTGTGCTCAAATTAGTAACTGGAGAAAATCCACAGTGACACGAGTTTCCTGCGTGCACTTCTATTGCCAATCTAAAAATACCAGCCAGAGCACCCTGTCCAGAATAATCAACACCCAACAAACAGGGTTTGGTGCTACTGCAGCCAGAACTAGGCCAAATCAAACACATGGGTTGTGGCATGAGAGACACCTGGGTAAAGCTAGTCACTCTGATACTAAGGCATCACTAACTCTCAAACTTTAGTCTACTTGCCTTTTAGTTTTCTGTTAGATTAGTTCTAGGAGACAAGGTTTCACAAAGCTCAAGATGATCTCAAACTCATCAGCAGCCAAGACTTTCAACTCTTGTTCCTCCCACTGCAACTCCAGGGCTGGGATTATAGGCATGCACCACACACCTCTGCATGTGATGGGGATGGAACATAGGCTTTGTGTAAGCCAGGCTTCACCAACAGAGCAATCATCACACCACTCCTCCTGCCTGCTTGCCTTTTTGATGGGGATAAGATTCACCTACCCCTGAGAGGGCATGGTGGCACATGCCTTTAACCCCAGCTCTCGGGAGGCAGAGGCAGGTGGATCTCTGAGTTTGAGGCCAGCCTGGTCTACAGATCAAGTTCCAAAACAGCCAGGGCTACATAGAAACCCTGTCTTGAAAAAAACAAAAAAACAAAACCAATCTCCTTCACACGTTTCTGTGGAATCCTAACTAAGCAGTTCACACCTGATCTTCCTGGCTCCTGGTACTCAGGATCCACAGGGCTCCAAGCAGAGCACAGGTGAATGAAGGCAATGAGACACCTGGGCCTGAGTTTCCCTAAAGCAGGCCCACTTGGGACCCCCGTATCTGGCTACTCGTTTTTCTCACAGGGCTTGGCTGAGAAGGGGCCCAACTCACCTTCAAGGAAGCTGGCACTCTCTTGGATGTAGGCCCCCAGCTGCTCAAAAATGCCATTGATCTTTTTCTTGGCAGTGACGAAGTGCTTGAGTGGGGAAGCATTCACCTCAGCCATGTGTCGCTTATCCTTCTTGACGGTGACGATGGAGTTGCATCGAGAGAAGAGCAGGGACATCTCGCTGCGAGAGAACCAAGACTGTATGAACACAGGCACACTCGTGTTTGGCCAGGCTGCTGGGGTACAGAGGTGGGAAGAGAGCCGGGACCACCAAGAACATGGGGTGCTCCGGACTCTCTCAAGGGAAGCAAGGTCCCAACATCTTTAGCAGGAAGGGCGTTCTCGGTTCACTTGGGCCCATCTTCGTGTCACACTGTGTGGGTTCACAAATGCCTGGTTGCAGAGCCCCAAGCTCAGGCTTGGTGCTGGCAACCTCTGCCTTGCCTGTTCAACACTGACTCAGAGAGGGGAGGAATCTTGGGATGACACAATCACACACACAGGAATCCTCAGGTGGAAAAGTGGTAGAAACTGGACCTATCTCCTCAACACCATCACCCTAAAAGAGCATCAGACAGTGAAAGCAAAGTACATTCAAGGTCAGGGTTACCCACACCCTTCCAGAGCTACTTTACGGTCCAGGAACACAGTAGTCCTCATTCCTAATGGGGCTTGTTAGTGTGCTTACTTACAGAGTAGAGACAAGGACAAGTGATCTTCAAGTGACAGAGATCTACTTCTAAAACTTGGGAGCTGGAGCCAAGATCAGGAGTTCAAGGCCGGCTATGACTGCACAGTGAGTTTAAGGTCAGTCTGGGCTACAGAGACCCTGTTTCAAATAAACAAATGAATGACAACGACAGACTGCCAGTTACTCCTATGAGAGCATATGACAGAAGCCTACTTGGAAATGAAAGGTAAAACCCTGGGCACTTTGCTCTCCGCTAGTCTATCTTGTTCGTCTTTTTTTCAGTTTCACACATCTCCACAGAAGCCACGACACTTAACTCCAGAGTCCTAGAGATCCTTGGTCAAATGTCAAAACATACACCAGTGTCTCCCAGGTGTTGTTGGCTCCCAAGTGGAGCCCTGGAAGGTCCTACTTAGAGTTCCAACCATGGAGAGAGCTATTTCACCAGCAAAGCCCGCAGATCCTGGGACATGGAAGGAAAAGGCCCTCCCAGGATGAGGGAAACGTGCAGCTGTGTGCAGCTGTGTGGGTCTCGTCCTGTCACTCTGTGCATGGTCACCCTACCCATGGTGCCTGCCATCAAGCCTCCACCCCAACAGCCTTTGTTCATGAGTGTGCACACAAGATAACCCAACAATGGTGTCAACAGCTGCAACACAAGGTCCTTAGCAGGAAGAACAGCCAGAAAAAGGCACAAGAAGCCTGAGTGCTACAACCGGGTCTTTGAGAAAGGCCATCTTCAAGGTGGGCAAAAAGACAGGTCCAGAGATGGGGACGAACCCGTGTAGCTCAAATCAACAAACCTGTTTGCATGTGACAGATTCTATAGGGCCCAGGGGAAGGAAGGGAGCACACTGCCGTTTCCACCTTCCCCCTTCTTTCTTCAGGGTGTGTGGTGGTGGTGATGGTGGTGGTGGTGGTGATGGTGGTGGTGATGGTGGTGGTGGTGGTGATGGTGGTAGTGGTGGTGGGGGTTGTGGTGGTGGTCCTGGTGGTGGTGGTAGTGGTAGTCATTGTGATGGTGGTGGTGGTGGTGGTGATGGTGGTAGTGGTGGTGGGGGTTGTGGTGGTGGTGATGGTGGTGGTGGTGATGGTGGTGGGGGTTGTGGTGGTGGTCCTGGTGTTGGTGGTAGTGATAGTCATTGTGATGGTGGTGGTGGTGGTGAGACAGGTTCTCATGGAGGTCGTGAACTTCTCATTCTCCTGCTCTATCTCTCAAGTGCTACAATTATGGGAGTGCACCACCACACCCAGCTTCTGAGACAGACAGGCTTTCTCAACTAGGAAAGACAACAGAGCTCGGAGAATGGGCACTAGAAATCAAACAACGCAACAAAGCAAAGGAAGAGTGCCTTGAAGTCATGGGGTGGGCGGGAACATGAGAACAAGAAAGGGAAAGGGGAGGAAAAAAGAGTGTAGGATGGGGTAAGGTTGCACAAGACAGAGATTTTGAAATCAACAGCAGAGTCCTGGGTTCTTCCTGCATAAATGCACACCAGTCATTTCACGTTGGAACCCTGGTTTCTCATATTCAACAATAAGATATGGTGTGAATTGTAAGATGACTACAGATAATGACACGGGCAGCAGGCTCAGCACAGTCAGGGCTCAAAGGTACATACACACCTCATGGTCTCCAACAGTAATAAACTACAGCCAGATCACAAGACTCTCCCCATGGCCACCCAGCAATCCAGCCTAGGATGCTGTTGGTGAGTAACCCTACCAACACATCCTGTACTCCCCCACCCGCTGCCATGGAAATGGAGTAAACAGGTCAGCTGGAAAAGATAAGCAGTGCCCAGCCCACAAGTGACTTGATTGTAGGAAGAACGTTCCTTGATAGCCGCTGGGCTTTTAGAAGTGGGTGCTTCCAAGGCGCAGGCCATTGTCTTCAAGCCCAAACCACATAAACCAAGAGCTGTTAGTGTTCAGTAAATGCAAGACTCAAGGGCATGCACATTAGTAAAGCCAAGTGGCTGGAGGTTAAGGGCGTGCTGGGTGTTCAGCTGGTCAGGAGCTGCCCTGATCTCACACCTGCAGCTATGCGTGCTAGCCCTGCAGAAACCTACCACAGCTGGCTCCAAGCTTGAATTTCTCTGGCTCTGCTAATTCCCAGGCACAGTGTCTGCATTTGACCTTGCTTTCTATCTAGAAACCATTGTCCTTTTCCATTCATTTTGCATACTCTTACTTTCCTCCTAGACATAGCTCAAAGTCACCCACATGCACGGGACATAACCTTACCAGATTTTTCCTTTGAACTGCTTTTAAAATCACTTTCTCTACCTAGGTACTGAGCCTCTAGAAAGCCAGGCTTTGACAGCATGGCATGGTCCCCATCCCACCTTCCTCATCCACAACTGTGAGCGGTACAGGCTGTGTCAGTGAATACCACTGAGGGAAACAGCCTAAAACCTTCCACCCCTAAATACCCAAATCCACTTTTTCCTGAAAAGCAGTTTCTAGCTAAGTATTTGAAGCTCAGCCAGTCAAGAGAGATGAACAAATTTTTCACATTCTGAAATCTAATCCAAAGAGCAAACTGCACATATCCATGTGCAAAAAAGGACTAAATTTGTAAATATATACACAAAAGCCCCCAAAGAACCCCTGCTATCTGGGGCTTTTCCTGTCAGTGAGGTAGTGGGACGATATTGAGTTCCTGTCCCTCTTCTGGAAAGCCCTGATAGGCCTCACCTTACCACAGGGCTCACTGCAGGCATGTGGGGCCTCTCCCCTACGAACAACTGGGCCAGAGGTCTGGTTCAACATCAGTTATACGAACTTAGCTATGCTAAATGGCACACCCTGAGTTTCTGTGACATCCTCAAAGTGCTTCGGATTTTGGAGCACTAACAGCAGTATTTCCCAAAGACTGATCTCCAGAACTCTAGTACCCAATGGTCCATGCAAAAAAAGTTCCACATGGACATCAATGGGTAAAACACTAGTACAGCCAAATCATTTCTGTGCACATGAATGTGGCAGAGACCTGGGAAGGAAGGCAGACTTAAACACAGTGTCACTGCAACTGATTGGCACTGAGCAATTTATTCAATGATGATACTTTTTTTTTAATGGCTTTTTTTTTCAAGATTTATTTATTTATATATTCTATGTATAGAGATGCTTTGTCTGCATGTATATCTGCACACTAGAAAGGGGGCATTGGATCTCTTGAGACTACAGTTATAGATGGTTGTAAGCCACCATGTGGGTGCTGGGAATCGAACTCAGGACCTCTGGAAGAGCAGCCTGTGCTCTTAACCCCTGAGCTATCTCTCCAGCCCTAGTTTTTTGTTTTTCAAGACAGGGTTTCTCTGTGTAGCCCTGGCTGTCCTAGAACTCTCTCTGTAGACCAGGCTGGTCTTGAACTCAGAGATCCGCCTGCCTCTGCCTCCTGAGTGCTGGGATTAAAGGCGTGCGCCACCACCGGCCAGCAGGAAGACACCTCTTAACAGCCTGGTGGTGCACAGTGCATTCCTAGCACTTGGGAGGTGGAGGCATGAGAATCACAGATTGAGGCTGGGAAGGAGAGGTGGTTCAGCCTTCGATAAAAGTTCTTGCTGCCACACCTAACAACCTAATCCAATCCTCAACCCACGTGGTGCAGGGAACAAATCCCCACAAGTTGTCCTCTGACCTCCACATGGGCACTGGGACCCACATGCACGCAAAATAAATAAATCTGGACAAAAGAACAAGAAAAGAGAGCTTAAGGTCCTCAGTTAATCACGGCCAGCCTGTTCATGTGATCCTGCTTTTCTCAAAAGAAAGGAGGGGTAAGGTGAGAAGAAACTTCTAACAGGCTTTAAAATTCCTTAGATCACACTTTAGGGAAAGGTTCATTCATCTGACAGTCTTCTCCCACCCCTAGAAGCTGCAAGAGCACAATAACAGCATATTAACTTAAGATCAGAAACAAACCCAGTTAGGAACAGAAACCAGTATTAGCACTTGAAGGCCATCAGAAGCTTTGCCTCGACCCAGGCTATTAGTGGAGGTGCATTAGGTGTTTGCACAGCAGCACGAAATTCAGTGCAAGGTATTTGGATCCAGGTGTGGCCCTGAATCCACATCACCTCCTTACCCAGTTTTATGTACAGCACCTCCTAGCAGAGAAAAGAAAATGGGTCCAGAGATGGTCTGCTGGTACAACTGCAACAGAGGAGAAGCTGAGAAATTGAAACAAAGAGTCTACAGGGTAACAGACAGAGCAGACTCTTAGAGCCATGATCAGGAGCCAACCTCTGCCAAGCAGAGGCGGAGAAGAGCCAGCACAGGGAGGAACAACAAGGGAAAGAGACCTTAGGAGATAGATCCTGGCCATGTTTTGAACTGTCAATTAGTGAAATCCCATGGAAGCAGAAAGGAGAAACAGCTTTTTCCAACAGAAGTTGGAAGCCACCAGCTCTGTGTTCCAGGATCCCATCCAAGAGACTTGCCACCCGAGGAGCCCCCAGAACACACTCTTTTGCTCTCAATGCAGATCCATGGTGCCCCAAACCACAGCTTCCACTTACTTTTTAGCTGGTAAGAGACCTTCACAGGGTGGGCATCGTGGACATGGTTGGAGTCAAAAAGATGAAAAGAACTTGAGGTCTCTTCTGTGCTGACTCAGGTCCAGGTTGGCTACTCACGGTGTTGACTCCACCTGTCCCAACTTTTGGAAAGCAAAAGGGAGCAGTCAATAGGCAACTAGGAAGAAGAACCTAAACATGTGCAAAGCATGTCTAATTAGGTGTTAAAGCCAAACTAACTCATCCCTGAGGGAAGTTACTCACTGAGGTACTTCAGGAGCAGGTGAGGAAGTGTGGAGGGGGAGGGGAAAACGATGACAAGGGACACAAACACAGGCATGCACAAACACATTCTTAGCCACGTGCTAGCGCAAGTGTCAATGAGGTTCCCGAAAAGGCACATCCAGCGGAGAGAGAAGGGAGCTGAACCAGGACAAGGCCTGGCCGTGAGGACAGGGAAACGGTCAACTAGCAGGGGTGTGGAAAGAAAGAGGAGGAGACCTGACTGGAAGCCAGTATCCCAGCTGCTGAAAAGGAACCCCTTCCATTCTCAGGTCTATGGAATAAACTTGGGCTTAGGATACTTAGATGTATGCAGTCATGTGGCCAAGCTAAAACCAAGATACACTAGCTGTGACTCCAAAGCTCACTTGTGTTTTCCAACATAAGAGACAAAAAGGGACAATTCTGAAAGGAGGGAGAGATGATTGACAAAGTAAACAAACAGGGTGGGGAGTATTACAAGAGATGAAGGATGGCACTTTTGCCTTTCTGCATCCAAACAGCTATCTTTTTCAGTACTTTCTGAGGCCTTCAATGTGCTAGGTGCTAGGGTCAGTGACGGATCATGATAACTCCAACCCTCGAGGGTCTTAACGGTGCAATGAGAAGTCATACAGGTAAAAGGACCTCCGCCATAAATGGGGTAGGCAGTGAACTGGGTCCTGAAAACATGCTGGCAAAAAGAAAACAGAAAAGTATTGGATGAAAACTGGGAAAGGGTCAGGGGTCAGGAATGTGACCACAGGGCTGGGAAGACCAGGGTGCGGGAGCTTCGAGGAGCCCACCTCCCAGCCCTGGGTCCTGCGGCCCGCCCCCTGCTCAGAGTCGAGGAGGGCACGGCGGCGAGGCCGGAGCAGGGGAACGTCCGTGTGACCCGAGCCTGAGCCCGAGCCCCAGGGGCCCCAGCGTCCCAGCGTCCCAAGCTGGACGGCTCAGGACTCTCCCGGCGGGGGCCTGCCGGTTCCACCACCCCGGCGCGCTCGCCCTCTCACCTTCACCGTCCCGGCCTCGAGGCGGCCATCACACCCACGACGTCACTAGCTGGCGCCACACCGAGAGAAGAGGGAGGGGAGGGGGCTGCGCTCGTCACTCGCCCCGCCGCAACCCAGATGAGCTGATGGCTTAGGAGCTCAGTTACTTCAACCCTACCACTCCTATGCGACAGCGTCCAGAGGCTCCGCGCTCTAAAGGAAGTCTCCGCGTGCCTGGTAACCGTCCCGCGTCCTATGCAGATGACGTGATCTTTTGGGTGGGGGTTCCCAATGCATCATGGGAGTTGTAGTTTAGATCGGCGCCAGGCAGGGCGGGGTAGGGCGGAGCCTCGAGCTGTCAAGCATGGGGGCTGGGGGTGGGGAGAGAGGCGGGACAACGACAAGGGTGCGGATTAGAGGTCTGCGTGCGTTTTCATTTGTTGCTCCAGAACTTGACCCTGTAACACTTGCCAAGTTTGAAACCCAGACTTGCATTTCATAATCTGAGAGAAGCGTCTTCAAAGGGAACAGACCGTTAGAGTGAAGTAATTGTCTTTCAGTTGCCTCTGAGGCAGTCAAAACAGCAGCCACAATGCATCAGACACCTACTAGGTGCCAGTCACTGAGCTGGGTATCTAACATACAATTTTTTAAATTTTCACAGTAGTTCCAGGACACTCAGGGCATGATTATCCGACCTCACATGTCACTCACTGACCCCTAATTTTGTGCCAGGAACTAGAATACAGCCGACGACCCCAAAGTGGGAGGGCTCCAAGCCTGGGTTCTGTAACATCACCAACCAGCCACTTGTGGCTACCGAGGCCCTGAAATGCAGCTACTGCAAATTGAGAGATGCCCAATGCTAAATATGAAAAAATGCAAACTACCTCATTAATATTTTTATACTGATAGCATGTTGTTAAGGCTTTGGATAAACTGGAGTAAATGAAATACATTATCTTAATTAAATTCACATCTCTTTTTACTTCTAAAAGTATAGCTAATAGTGGAGGTCCTAAAATGGCTCAGTGGGTAAAGATGGCTGCTACCAAGCCTGCCAACTCCAGTTCCATCACCAGGAACCCACGTGGTGGAAGGAAAAAAATCCACTCCTGAAAAGTTGTCCTCTGACCTCCACATAAGCACCATGGCTTGGTGCATCCACTCACACACAATAAGGAAATTCGGCTGGAGCCTAGAGAGATGGCTTTTACAGAGGACCAGACACCCCCATGTCAGCTCACAACCATCTGTAACTACAATTCAGGGGATCCGACTTCCTCTTCTCTCCTCCATGGGCACCAGGCACATGTGTGGTGCACTTTCATACGTGCAGGCAGGAACTCATACACATTAACTAAAAATAACAAACAAAATCCTTATAAGCATATAATATGGCTCGTTGAATATTTTAAATTACCCAAGTGGCCTGCGTTTGTGGTGCGTACTACATTGCTTTTTTGTTTTTCTTTTTTTGAGGCAGGGCTGCCACTAGGTGGTCCAAACCAGCCTTGAACTTCCTGCCCCACTTCCCTAGGGCTAAGATTGTAGTCAATCACCACCACACCTAGTTCTCATGTTATGTTTTCTACTGACTGGCTCTGCCCTACAGCCAGGGTAGAGTCATGCCTCAAACAGCTTTAGAGGTAAGTCAGCACTCCAGTTGTGAGTCTCCAGGGAGGTGAGTCAGGGGAAGCTGCTCTGTAGTCACTGCTCCCAGGGCAGCTCCTGTTTGTAATGTCTGACTCTGGACCAGTCAAACCCAGCCCTTGCCTTAGCATCTGGTGCGCACTCGAGTGGAGTGTCTCCTCCTCCATCGTCCCCAGCCTCCCTAGGGAATTCTCTTGAGCACAGAATTGTGGACTCCGTTTCCTTTCCCTTTAGCAGAATCTTAACCCAAGACAGAGGCCAAGAAGACCTCACCTAAAATATCTCCTGTCCATTCCTCCTGTCCTGTAACCTCCCTGCAAGCTTTGGCCTAGGCCCTAATCCCATCCTAGACAGCAGAAGGAATTTATTAGCCCGTTCCCACGCTTCTAATTTTACCCTTCATCTGGGCTTCTCTGAACCAGAACTCCAAACCATGAGGCCTTCCTTTAACCCCTCAATGACTAAGTTCCTCCAGTACTGCTGACTGCCACTAGCAACGGGTCCAGGGAGAGCTGGGGTCCACCTGCAGGAGGCCTTCCTTATGTCATTCTTTCCTATTCTGATTGACTTTACCATGGTGGATGTGAATTACATTTGTAACTAGAAAAATAATCACTATTAGTTAAAAACAACCCTAGACAGGTCATGGTGATTCATGTCTGTGGTGATATATTGTGTACCCTGATACACTTGCCTGAGGATCAGAGGACAGAGCCAGCCACTAGATTAGACATAGAGGTCAGGCAGTGGTGGCACACACCCTTAATCCTATCAGTTGGAAGGCAGAGATCCATCTGGATCTCTGTGAGTTCAAGGCCACACTGGAAACAGAGACAGGCAGTGGTGGCACATGCCTTTAATCCCAGGAAGTGATGTCTGGGCAGAGAAAGGTATATAAGGCATGAGGAAACAGGAACTCATTCTCTTTAGGCTGAGGATTTCATAGAGGTTAAGAACTAGTGGCTGGCTGTTCTGCTTCTCTGATCTTTCAGCTTTCACCCTGATATCTGGCTCTGGGTTTCTTATTAAAAGACCATCTAAGATTGAACACATGTCTATTATCCCAGCACTCAAGATGCTGGGGTGGGAAGATCACAAGTGAGAGGCCAGCCTGTGATCACACGGGGAGTCTTTGAACAAAACTAAAGAATCTTTTCTTTTTAAATGTTTATTGTGTAGGTGAGGTGTGTGTGTGTGTGTGTGTGTGTGTGTGTGTGTGTGTGTGTGTGTGTGTGTAGGTGCGTGTGCACGCGTGAGAGCTCCATGTATGTAGGCGGTACATGTGTGGAGTTAGTTCTTTCCTCTTCCCTTGACATGGTAGGTTCTGGGAATCAAAGTCAAGCCGTTGGGCTTGTCCGAGTGACTAGAGGATGAGCCGACTCACAGCTCCAATACACACAATTCACAAATGACTGCTTGTTTCCAAGTGGAGTTCCAACCCCTTTTAGCTTCCTTATAGTTTGAATGTGCTCTCTGTGCTGGTCAGATTTTTGTTTGTTAACTTGACACAAGCTAGAATCACCTGAGCAGAGGAAATCTCAGTTGAGAAAGCACCTCCCTAAGATTGGTCTGCAGGGCCAGGAAGCAGCACTCCTCCACAGCCTCTGCCTTAATCCTTGCCTCCAGGTTCCTGCCCTGACATCCCTCAGTGACCAAGTGTGACTTGAAAATTATAACCTGAAACAAACCCTTTCCTCTCCAAGTTGTTTTTGGTAAAGGTGTTTTATCACAGCAACAGAAACCTAAGACACCACCCATGTTCACTTGTTGCAAACCTAATTCTGAGAAGGTCCCATTAATGGCATTTGAAGAGAGGGCTTCTGGGGAGTAATCAGAATTAGATGAGATCATGAGGGTGGGCCCTCATGATGGCCTTAGTGGAAGAGAAATCTGAGGTAGCATGTCCCCTCTGCCTGCCCATGTGATGTTCGCCGCCATGGTACAGCTCCCAGAGGTGCAGAACTCATAGACTTCTATGCTTTGATTTAGTTGGTTATTGTTTTTTTTTTTTTAAGATGGGGTGGTCTCTATGTAGCCCAGGCTAGCCTGAAACTTCCCATCCTTCCACCTCTGCCTCCCAGTGCTGGGATTATACATGTGCACCACCATACCCAAAGATATAAACTTCTAATCCAGTTACAGCCAACCTGTGGCCTAGGGGTTACATGTGTCCCAAGATAGCTATGAATTCAGCTCAACACATTTGTAGATGACAGCGTCATGTCAAAAGTTTGGATATCCCTGCATGTTTACAAATTACCCAGACCAGTTAGTACTCTGTTACAGTATAGCAACAGAAAAGAGACAAAAAGTCAAGCCTGTAACCTTAGCATTTGGGAGGCAAAGGTAGGAGGATAGCCTGGGCTACATAGAGACGCCATCTCAAACCACAATAACCCACCCCCACCTCCTCCAGCCACCTGCATCCTCCAGGCCTCAGGGGACTTGGCTCACCGGGACCCCACACTGTGTCCCTCCCTCACCCTCACACGAATGCCCAGCTTCAGTGGCATCTGCTGACAAGCCTTCTCCAGAACTACTGACATTTTAGGATAAATCTTTTTTGTCCATAGTGGTTAGGGGCTGCCCGGTGCACCCCTAGTCTCTGTCTACTAGAAGCCAGTAGCACCCCCCCTTCCCCAGTTGTAACAACCAAATTGTCTCAGACATGGCTAAAGTCTCCCAGGAGGCAAAAATCATATAAATTAAAGCAACAGCTTATATTAGCTAGCCATTCCCTACTGCTCTACACAGCTTTGTTCTTATGGTCATTGTGGCGTTTGACGTTTCTCAGAGTCCAGAAGGAAGCACATGTGGTTCTTTTTCTGCCTTGCAAATACTGATGCCAATCCCTCAGGCAAGGTTTTGATTGCTTCAATCTCTGAGACCATTCTCAAAGGCCTGTTCCTACCACTCACTTGCTATGTCCCTGAGCCAACGACTCTTTCTCCACCCGTGAAGAAGAAATAGCCCTCACCCAGGAGGGCCTGACTTGCACCAGCTTACTGTAAGAGATGGACAGATGGTAGTTCTTAGCAGGGAGTGGTGGTAGCATGCCTGTAATCCCAGATCTTGGGGTTCAAACAGGAGGATCCTGAATTAGAGTCCTGCCTGGGCTACATAGATGTTAGATTTTTTTGTTTTGTTTTGTTTTTTTGTTTTTTTTTTGTTTAGTTTGGTTTGGTTTTTTTTCAAGACAGGGTTTCTCTTTGTAACAGTCCTGGCTGTCCTGGAACTCACTCTGGAGACCAGGCTGGCCTCAAACTCACAGAGATCCACCTGCCTCTGCCTCTCATGCTGGGATTAAAGGCGTGCACCACCATCACCTGGCTAGGTGTTAGATCTTATTAGCAAATGCCCTAAAACCAAACCATTGTGCCCAGGGGATGGTGGGGGCCACCCAAAGTTCTGTTCTTGATGTCATAGTCGCAGCTGCTTCAGAAGGGTTACCAAAGGCTATAGAGGCAATGACAGCTAATGCAGGTCTGGGCAACTGAAAGAGTATGGCCCAACCAGTATCCAGTTCCTACTAGAGACTTTCAGAATACATTAATGCACCCTGGAGGCCACACGGCACTGGGTTTGGGAAATGGGAGTCCTAGAGTCTGCTAACAGCCTGACCTACCAGCCAGAGGCTCTTACAACCCTCCCTGCGGATGTCTGCCAGTCACGTGCATACTGGCCCACCCCATGCTTCGTCATACAGTGGTTTGAACAACGTTTAATAGAACTCTCATCTCTGCCCCTGTCTCCCGAGGCATTGGGACAGGGTGACCCAGTACAGTGTGGACATGTCATGCCCCACCCCCAAGCAGGGTCAGGAGAGAACCAAGCTGTGGCACAGATGTCTTTCCTGCCCCTCTGGGAGGATTTCTGAGTCACAATATCAATAGAGACAACTGTTTGTTCCGGCGACACAGACTGGGGAGGGAGGGCTTCAACAGTCCTAAGTCCAGGGCTGGAGCTGGGGGTAGGTATGCCCAGATCTTGGTGGCACTAAAACCTGAAACAGAATCCTAGGGGCTAGATCTTCCACAGGTATTCTGGGCATAGCTTCTGACTCTACAGTCTCCCAGGCAGCTCCAGCAGAAGTCTGACCCCAGAGAAAGTCAGAGGAAGGAGGAGGGCCGGGAACTCCAGGCAGATGAACATTACCACCGTCTCCTGGGACTGGTGGGAGCACCATAGGAAGCCCCAGTCTTGGAGGGGCGCTCCATCTCTGGTCTACGCCTGATCTTTCCAACTGGCAGCTTCAAGAGCAACAGGAATTCAGGAATCGGAGGTTGGACTGGGTTCCTTGGGACCCAGAGGTCCCGGGGGCTGCTGGGCAGTAGTTGTCAATGAAGAGAAAAATCTAACAGAAGCAGGCACTGGCCAGTTAGGGATCGACGAAGGACACAGCAATATAGCGGGTGCCCTTGGTGGTGGGAAGCCCTTCGTGGTAGTGTGTGAGCCGCCCAGGGTGCAGGAGGGCCCAGCCCTTCCTTGGGGCTCTCACGGAGCAGTTGTAGCGTAGAAATCGGCAGCCTCCGCCCTGGGAGAGAGGAAACATCAGTGAGTTCTTTCCCCATTCACACCCCTTTCTCCATAGCTCCCTGTCCTCTGTTCTATCACAGCCAAGGAGCCTACTGGCACTGAGGTCTGGGGATGCCTTGTGGAGTGACAGTCATCAGCTGCCTGAGAACGGCACTAAGAGAAGCAGAGGCTGACCTTGGAGTCAGGCAGCCCCGAGCAAAGGTCACCTTCATCCTTCACCCTTTACCAAGTTTATGATTCCCCCAAGCCTCAGGTTCTGCATCTAGAGACACCTGACAGAAATAAATAAGAGTATATACAGAGTTTAGTTTAGCCGGGTGTGGCAGGGCCTGTAATCCCAGCACTCAAAAGGTGGAGGCAGAAGAATTAGGAGTTCAGTGCCAGCCTCAGCTTCATAGCAAGTTTGAGGCCAACCAGAGATATATGAGACCTTGTCTGAAAAGCAAACACATACATACATACATTCATACATATAGCTTAGTACTGCTTGGGGGTATGGCTCAGCAGGAAAGCACTTGCCTAGGAAGCAAGAATCCCAGGGTTCCTTTAGCTCATGACCAAATTACTCATTCCTAGAAGTACAGACACCTGGTTGCCAGGGACTATCCTGGGTAATCCTGGCCTCTAGTCATACTAGATGTCAGAAACAACCACGGTCTGACACTTCGGAATGTCTTCAAGCATCGCTAATGTTCCCCAGGGGTCAAAACTGCTGCAGGTTGAGAACTCATGGCTCAGGGCTATCCTGCTTCACTGTTAACTTGTTTCGTTTGGCTTTGTAAAAGATGGGTATCTGCATAGCCCTGGCCGTCCTGAAGCTCACTGTATAGACCAGGCTGTATAGACAGACCAGGCTGTATAGACCAGGCTGTATAGACCAGGCTCCTGCCACTGCCTCCCAAGTGCCGCTACACCACACATAACTTCCCACTGTTAAGTTCTTGAAAATCACAGTTTGACAGAGCAAAACAGTGCAGAGGCTCCTCCAGCTTATATTCTTGCTGAGGCCATTCCAGGTATAACTAGAATGCGATCTCCTTGATGGAGAATCCCATGGAAAATTACCCAACTCTCAAACTGCTTACGTTGTGAAGCTCCCTGTCACAGCTGCCACGTGAGCTGGCAGGATGTGGCTTCTGCCTTTAAAAAACCCCAAGTTCTCATGCTGGGCAGAGACAGGTTCAAGGCCAGCCTGGTCTACAGAGCGAGTTCCAGGACAGCCAGGGCTACACAGGGAAACCCTGTCTCACAACAAAACAAAACAAAACACAACCATGTTCTGGACACTTGGGGTACCACTCAAGTCCCTGAACACTTGTGTAATCAGAACCAGCTGGAATAAAGACTCCCAATTAACTACAAACTGTGTCTGACTGGCCATCTCTGGTGAGCTCCCTGTAACAATAGCTGTTTTGGTTTTGGTTTGGAAGATGGAGTTCTCATGTAGTCCAGGCTGGCCTCAAACTTGCTAGGTAGCTGAGGACAGCCTTGAATTCTGATCTTCTTGCCTCTCATTCCTAAGTTCAGGTGTGCACCAGCATGCCTGGTTTTATGGAGTTTGGGAATGAACCCAGAGGTTTGTACACGACAGGCAATCCATCACGCTACCCACAGAGCCACACACATCTCCAGTCCCAACACAGTTGTTTTTATGGGTGTCCTTCACAGTGCCTAGACCAGGGCCAAGTAAGTCCAAAAGAACTAAAAAAAAAAAAAAAAAAAAAAAAATAGTTGTAGCTGGGCTTGATGGTGCACGCCCTTAATCCCAGCACTGAGGAGGGAGAGTCAGGCAGATCTCTGTGAGTTCGAGTCCAGCCAAAGCTACAGTGTAAGGCTCTCTCTCAAGTCAATTTTTTTTTTTAACTGCATAAGGAATGGATGGAGGCCAAGCTAGCTCACTAACTGGCCCTACGCAGAGGCCTCGCTGAGGCCCTCAGAATGGCTTTTCTTGACCTCGATGTCTTCTTGGTTTCCATAGCTCTTTCTTGCAGCCACAAGTTTGTGCCCTACGCCAAGGCTAACAGTCCCCACACTCCCCCCCAAAAAGCCTTCTTCCTTCTCATAAGGAGAACCCCAGACTCCTTCACCAGTACCTGTCACTCATTGAGTATGTACTGGGGTTTCTTATAAGCCATGACCTGGGTCCCCTCACTTGTTCTCACAACTCATATGAAAACAGAAGGAAACAGAGAAGCCAAGAAACCTGTTAGAGGGCACAGGGCTACTGAGGAAGAAGTCAGGGTGCAGAACCACTGCCCAGACCTCCTGGAGTTTGTGCTCCAGCTCCTGTGAAGATGCTTACGCTGCCGAACTGTGCCTTGATCACACTTTCCCAGGAAGCTCTCCCCACACACCTGGCACCATTTTCCTCCAAGCCCCTGGGCCCTTTGCTCACCGGAGCCTGGCTCCTCCCTCCGCCAGCCTCGGAGCCCCGAGGCCCTGTGCTCACCTCATAATCTTCCCCGACCCTGTTGAGGGCGATGTTGACGGTGAAGGTGGAGGCATCGTGGTGAGGCATTAATGAAGGCTGCTCGTCAGGCTTATAGCGCACAACAAAGGCGAGATCAAACTGGGCCTGTGACAGGGCAGGGGACAGGAAAGCCGACATCTGTCAAGAGAGGCTGGGAGGGCCAAGGAGAGGCAGAGCGTACAGTGAGCTCCCATCTACTCTGCTGTGCTGTTCACTCTCAGAGCGTGGGGCTACTTAATACCAGTGCCTGGGGCAGCAGCTGGCACGGAAGAGTCCCAGGAAGAATGTAAGGAAAAGAGGGAGGGAGGGAGGGAGGGAGATGGGAAGGGAGAGGAAGGAAAGGAGTCAGATTGAGATAGCAATGACTCCAACTCTGTTTGCCCTTTCTGGCCATTATATAGACTAATGCTTCCCTGGGAATGAGCCCAGCTACACTAGAGAAGGTGTGCTCTTCCAGAGGACCCAGGTTAGATTCCCAGCACCCACATGGTGACTCACAACCATCAGTAACGCCAGTCCAGTGCCAGGGAACCTGACAACCTCTTCTGTCCTCCTCAAGCACTGTACACTGTGGTCCACAGACACCCATGCAGGCGAAACACTCACACACATGAAGTTAAAAAGTCAGGCATGCCTGTGAGGCAAGGGAACTGCTTCAAATTCAAGGCCAGCCTGGGTCTACATAGCAAGTTCTAGCCAAACCTAGGCTATACAGAAAGACCCTGCCTCAAAAGGCCAGGAAAAGGGGGGCGAGGAGGTAGAGCTCACTGGTGGAGCGCTTGCTTGGCATGCATGAGGACAGACTTGTCAATGACGCCACCAGAGAGACAGTAGGGAATGGAAAGGGCTTGCGGCCAGCTGAACGGTTTCCCTGGTGGACTAGTGGGAGAAGGAAGACGAGGTTTAAATACACAGAGAGACAGTAGGGAATGGAAAGGGCTTGCGGCCAGCTGAACGGTTTCCCTGGTGGACTAGTGGGAGAAGGAAGACGAGGTTTAAATACACAGAGCACAGGGCTGGAGAGACGGCTCAGTGGTCAAGAGCGCTTCATGCTCTTGCAGAGGACCTAGATTTGGTTCCCAGTGCCACATGGTGGCTCACAGCTATCTGTAACTCCAGTTCCAGAGGATCCAGCACCTCTCTTGATCCCTCAAGCACCCATACGCAAGTATACACAGCTACATATACTTAAAAATACATTTTAAAAAGAATAAATTCACAAACAAAGATAAAGGCACAGAATGCTGAACCAGGAGGTGCACATTCAGAGTCCAAGTTACTCGTGAAGCTGAGGCAAGAGGGTCCAAAGTCCTAGGCCTGCCTGCACTACAAAGTGAGTTCTAGGTCAGCTTGAGCAAGTCAGTGGGACCTTGTCTCAAAACAAAAAGGAAAAAGGAGAACCAGGATTTAGGCCTGGTGGTTCACACCTGTAGTCCCAGCTCTGCAAGGAGGAGCATCTCAAGTTTCAAGGCCAGCCTGCTCTACATAGAGAGACCCTGTCTCAAAAGACCGATTTCTGAAGCCAGGAGGTGGTGTCCCGGCACACACCTTTAATCCCAGCACTCGGGAGGCAGAGGCAGGTGGATCTCTTTGAGTTAGAGGCCATCCTGAGCTACAGTGTGAGTTCCAGGCTACACAGAGAAACCCTGTCTTGAAAAATTAAAAAAAAAAAAAAAAAAAAAAGCAACAAAAATAAAGAGCTGGGGATCTAACTTGATCCCCAGTCCCAATAAATAACTAACATAGGAATGATTCACAAGAGGCACAGTCAGAGCCTAGGGCAGCATACTGGACCCATAAGTGCCTCTCAATGCCCCACCCAGAGGCTTAGTGTACACACACACACACACATACACACACACACACACACACACACACACACACACGCACCATTCCCCTCCGTACCTCACCTGACAGTGTGGAGATATTACTCTAGTGTGGGGACCAAAATGTCTAGCGTCTCCCTAAAGCTGGAACTGTGCCCACCATCCCCCATCCCGCTGCGTCCAGGCAGACCCACCCTGGTGTAGTAGCCAGGGTAGAGCTTCTCTGTCATGGGGGCGATGTACTCCACCAGGAACTTGTGCCACTCCCGCTCAAAGGTGATCTGGTTCATGTGGATGTCAATAGTGGGGACGTTTTCATAGCCGCCCTGGATACGGTTGTCCTGGAAGCAACCACGGAGAGAGAATCCAAGATGACACCGGACTCCCATGCCTAGATACCCAGCCTCTGACTCATTCCTTCCCCTTGACCTTGGCACAGGACGGGACATTATATGACAAAGAGGAAAGGGGTTGCAGGTGTCACTGAAGTCCTAGTCCCAGGGGTTAATCAACAGAAAGGTTATCCTGGGTAGTCAGATCTATCCCGAGAACCTTTTAAAGGAGAATCTTGGGTAGACAGGTCATGGTGCCTGCTGGCCTTGGAGAACCTAGCTGTCCCAAGTTCTCCAGCTTTAGGGAACTGACTTGCTCCAACAACATCATGAGCTGATAATGAGACTTCAATCCATAGATAAAGAACAACTCCAGCAGACCCCGATTCTGCAGCTTTGTGAGGCCCCAGCAGAGGACCCGGGTAAGGCATGCCTGGATTCTGGCCCTCAGGAACTAGGAGACAATGAACGGGTACTTTGGGGGTTGTCTTGGTGCTGAGAACCGAACCCAGAATCTTGCAACACTAAGCAGGTGCTCTGCCACTGAGTTACACAGTGTTTGAAGCCTCTTAGAAATGGCATAGAAACGGGGGAGTGGGGAGGGAAGGGCCACTATTCACTGAGGCTCAGGGTCCATGGACTGTCCCTGTCTGCCCAGACACCGAAATACCTAGGTTAGGCAGGTAACCAGGAGCACAGCAGGGTCAGAGATCAGCCGACTGGGGGCACACAGATCTAGGAACTTGTGCATCTTTAAAGGCAATGCCGAAGGTTCCCAAGTTGTGTGTAGGCAAGGGACTCCTCCTTCTGAGAACAAATGTTCGCCATGCCACTTGCATCAGATGTCTAAAGAACTTGGACCTGGTACCCAATGCCCTTTGTCTCCCATTGGTCCACGTCTCCCCATTTCACATGCTTGCCTGGGGCAGGGAGCTGAAGCATTCAAACACCAAGCCGGAAGGGAAAACTCTGAGCCTCGCTGTAAGGCAGCTCAAAGCCACACAACTGGCAATGTCTGCTTGGGGACCAACACTCCCAGTTTCTAAATCTTGTGTTCTTGCCTGCTTGCACCCGAAAGTAAAGAGTCCTGGGCAGGCTGGCTAGGTGACCAGAAGAGCCTAGCAGGGCATCCGGGATGAAGGCAGTCTCCCCCGCCTCCCAGGCGTCTATGGCACTACCTTGTTATCACCCAGAGACCACTGGCCATAGTGCTCCATCTCCTCCACCAGCTCATCACAGGCCGTCTCCGTGAAGATGGGGAACCAGTAGACATCCGGACAAGGCTGGGAAGAGGGAAGACGGAGATCCTGGTGAGTCTCCCCCAGCCCCTCACCAAGCCTCAGGGGAACTCACTGAGTGTCCCCGAGAAGGGAGGGCTCAGTGGATGCTGGTTAGACTGAGTGAGGGGCGGAAGAGGGACAGAGCTCGGATGGACTTTCCAGCCAAGGTTACAGCCACAGCTCCCATCAGCCACGGGAGAGTGTACACCTAGGGCAGGGACTGCAGATGTGAGTGACAGGACAGAGCCCCCACCCCTCGTTCTTGGCTCGGAGGCAGCATGTGGGGATGGTCCCTCGAACTCTTCCTTGAATTCCCCATCCTTCTGCCTCCATCTCCTGAATTCTGATATTACAGGCCTACACCACCATGCCCAGCAGTTCCATCCTTCTTGTCAAAAGTGTCTACAGACCTCAGCTGGAAAGGGCTGCTGAGGGAGAGGCCAATCCACCCCAAGCACTGCCAGAGCAGACAGACTGAATGGTTCCTCTTCCATCTTCCCTCACATTCAAGCTCCACTCCCATGGATCCCAGGGCAGCAACAGTGGGATATGAACCCCTTACCGTCTCCACCAGCTTTCCCGCCAGAGCCTTGGTGTAATTCTCATGGATGTACTTCTCTTTCCAGTCCTGTAGAGAATGCAACATGGAATGGGGTTCCCAGGCCTGGCCTGAGTCAGCTGTGGTCACCTTAAGCTTAATAGCCTGGGATGCTCCCAGGGAGCCTCCAGCCTTCAGGTCCCTCAAAACATGAGTAGGTATGAACTCAAGAGAGGCTGGCAGGCCGGGCGGTGGTGGCGCATGCCTTTAATCACAGCACTCAAGAGGCAGAGCCAGGAGGATCTCTGTGAGTTCAAGGCCAGCCTGGTCTATACAGTGAGATCCAGGACAGGCACCAAAACTACACAGAGGAACCCTGTCTTGAAAAAAACAACAAAAATAAGAAGCCAACAGGTTATCATATGTGCCTGCTGGGTGTGAGAGTGTTATCTGGATATACAGGATCTCACATCTGCACCTTCATGTACATTTGTGGGTCTGGATGTGGCTGTGTATAGGCATGTACAAATGCCCACGTCAGCCACATACCCCATCATTTAGGTATACTGTCATATACTGTCACAACTGCTGCTTGTGACACTTGATCACTGAGACATCCTCAGAGGTAAGCCAAGCCACGCAAGAACAATTTTAGAATCTAAGTAAGTGTGGCCCAAAGGTTAAAAAGGCTCAAATAAGTCAGAGCTCCCTGCACCACTAGAGGGCGATGTGTCTAAGGCTCCCTCTGTACTAGCAGAGAAGAGCGCTCTGGAGGTGAACTTGGACATGTGGAGAACAGGTCACGCAGGCGTCTCTGGCCACAAGACCACTGAACTGGAGTCTCTGTGACTCCCAGTCCAGGTCCACCCACCCAGGTCTCACCTCAGGGTTGCTGAACACCTCCCAGAGATCATTATGGAGGTGGGTGGTCTGGTAGTTATCCAGGGACAGCAGATGGCCAAAGGTGTGTCGGTTGGTCAGGAACATGAACACCTCCTGCGGAGAGTAGATGGTTAGACAAGCCTCCTCACCCTGCAGACCCCGGGGAGGAGCAGTGCAGGGTTCCACCACCAGATTCAAGCTGACAAGATTAAAGACATATGAGAACAGTGTGTGTCCCAGCACCCGGCACACCCCTGGGGATGCAATCAGGGAAGGCTTCCCGGAGGACTGAATATAAGAGAAAAGGACTCTCTCCCCCATTTCTTGTTTGCAGCACTGGGGATTGAACCCAGAGCCTCAAGCCTGTAGGGCAAGAGCACTCCCAAGGGCTACGATCCTGACATGTTGGTCACAGGGAAAAACCGAACCATACTGTTGATTGAAACAAATTCATCAGGGCAGGTGAGAAGGCTCAGTGGATAAAGCTTGACACCCCGAGTGCAATCCGTGGGACCCATGTAAAGGTGGAGAGAGAAAATTGACTCCATGACACAGAGAGAGAGAGAGAGAGAGAGAGAGAGAGAGAGAGAGAGAGAGGGAGAGAGAGGAAAAATTCACATTACCGAGTGAGACACTCAGTTTGATCCCAACACTAGAAAAAAAAAATCACAAACAAATATACAGTGGAACCAGGTGTCACGGCACATGCTTCTCCTATCCTAGCACTCAGGGAGCAGAAGCAGGAGGATCATGAGTTCAAAGCCAGTATGATCCTGTTTCAAAACAATATACAAAGCCAGGCAGTGGTGGCCCACACCTTTAATCCTAGCACTAGGGAGGCAGAGGCAGGCAGATCTCTGAGTTCGAGGCCAGCCTGGTCTACAGATCGAGTTCCAGGACAGCCCTGTCTTGAAAAAAAAAGAAAGAAAGAAAACAAAACAAAACAAAACAAAAAAAAATTACACACATCAAAAAGATGAAGATGATGTGAAGGTCTCTTGGACAGACATACTTCTCAGGATACACTGAGGCACCTTTAGGCTATATCAAATTTATAAATAAGTTGGATGTGGTGGTACACATCTCTATTCCCAGAATTTGGGAGACTGAGGTAGGAGGATCAGGAGTTCGTGTCTATTGTAGGCTAAAGGTTCTATCTTGATACATCAACAAAACACACAAAAAATACACAGACAGTGCAACACCAGGTCCCTGCAGACCTGAGGACCAGCCTCACACCCAGTGCCCAGAAGTCCATGTTGGCCCCTCAGAGCTCCTGGGCCTACGTGACAAGATAGCCCAGTGTGCTGGTCAAGGCTGGAGGACCACACTCCTGGCACAAGGACCTCCCAAAAGCCACACTGACCTGCTGCCGGACATTGGCACAGAAACTCATGTCGGCATCCAGCTTGCTGTAGTGGAACAGGTCTACGTGCCGCAGCTCAGCCCGCAGGGCACTGCCCTTAATCAGGTAGATGTTTGAGATGTAAGGCACGTTCCAGACGCCGCTGCAGGAGAGAGAGGAAATAAGAGGGTCACAGTCTAGCAGGAGGACTCACAGCCTGGAGCCAGAAAGAAAAGGTTGTATCAAAAATATGAACAAGCTGGGTGTGGTGGCACACATCTATAATCCCAGAACTTGGGAGAGGGAGGCAGGAGAATCAGGAGTTCAAGTCTATTGAACTTGAGGTCATAGCCGGTGTTTGAGGGGGGCATTCATCTGAGGGTGCTAATCTGCATTTTTTTTATGTTTTTATTTTATTTTGTATACATGCATGTGAGAGAGAGAGAGAGAGAGAGAGAGAGAGAGAGAGAGAGAGAGAGAGAGAGAACACGCCATAGGACATGTGTGGAGATCAGAGAACAACTTTCTCGGAGCTGTTTCTCTCCTTCTATCATGTGTGTCTCAGGGATCAAACTCCAGTTGTCAAGCTTGGCGACAGGTGCCCTTACTCACCGAGTCATCTTGCCAGATCTAAGCTGTCTTTACAAATCCGTCTTTTATCTTGTTTCAGTGCTGGGCCCAGACCCAGGGCCTTGCAAACATTCTACTGCTGAGTTAAATCCTAAATTCGACAGTGCTAATCTCCTCTCCCACCCTGGGCCTGGGAGCCCAAGACAACTTTTAGGATTTCTTCTGCATGTCTGACTCTAGTCCTCTTTGCTTGAGGGCAACCAGAACAGGAATGCAGGGAGGGAGGTACCACAAACCCAGGAGAAGCGATGAAGGTGATGGGTACTCACACACGCCGACCCTGCACAATGTCCACGTAGTCCTCGGAGCGGGCGTAGTACCCATCTGCACTCAGTGCTCCCCAGAAGTTGGACCAAAGCCTCCCATGGCGGGTCATGAGTGGGGCGATGACATTCCTGAGTAGGGGGTAGGGGTGGACAATACTGAGGATGGGGAAGGGGAGGGGCCGAGCAACCTGTGATTTGCACACTGGGATCTCTACCCTTGTCATTGGGGCAGGACAGGCCTGGCTCATCAGAAACCTCACCCCTCCTACGCTAGGGACAGACTCAGGAAGGTGCCGGTCTGTCAGCCCTTGGAGTTTTCAGGCTGGGAGGCCCAAGAAGAGGGGGAGAAAGTCAAGGGGCTTCTATTTGACCAGGCTTTGCTGGGGACCACCCACACTCTCACTTGTTTTGCTCAATCAGGAGCCGTAGGCTGTCTGGCTCCGTCAGAGCCACATCAGCATCCACGCTGAAGTAGTAGGTGCAAGTCTGGTCCTGGCGGCACAGGTCTCTGTGACAGGAAAAAGGGTGAAGGGCAGAGGAAGAAGGAGGTCATCACCGCATCTCAGGCTGGTCCCAGAACTTCCCCAGAGACACCATATCTGTCATTACAGTTTGGCAAAGGGCCTTAGAACTCCTGTGAACTCAGGTGCAGGCTGGGACCTCAAAGGTCCTCCTCCAACCCCAATACCCAGACCCCAGGCTTCTTAGCTCTCAGGTCAAGGACTCGGCAATGGCAAAGGTTTGATCTGGGGGAAGCACAGCCCACCGGATGGGGCTCCGTGCTGCATGTCTTGAGAGCAACTGGGCAGCTAGCACCAGCGGAAGCTGGGGTATCCATCGGGGCAGAGCACTTGCCTGGCATGTATGAGGCCCTGGGTTTATTTCTAGTACCCCACATTAAAAAAATAATAAGACCAGGCTGGGTGATGGTGGTGCACACCTTCAGTCCCAGCACTCGGGAGACAGAGGCAGGTTAACTGAGTTCGAGGCCAGCCTGCTCTACAGAGTGAGTTCCAGGACAGCCAGGACTGTTACACAGAGAAACCCTGTCTTGAACTTTTCTCCTAAATAATATAATTAATAATAATAATAATTTTTTTGAAGTATGCTGCTGGGTACGATGGTGCACACCTGTAATCACAGCACTAGGGACAGAAGAATCTTAACTTTAAGGCCAGCTTTGGATACACGGGGAGTTTGAGGCCAGACTGAGCTGTATGAAACCCTGCATCAAAATGCCAAAACCTCCTAAAAATGTCCCTTTTGTTCAACTAGTCCAGGGTTCAGAAAATGACAGTCCCTGCCCTGAAGCTCCCCACTGCCAGCTTTGTTCTGCCCCGAAGCTAAGAATGGTTCTCTGTTCTTAAATGACTAGGAAAGTGTGTGTGCGCGGTGGGGATCAAAAGCAAATTATGCTTTCCTTCGAGGAAGTCAAATTTCAGTATCCCGAAATAAAATCTTTCTGGAACCCAATCCCACTCATTCATTATACACCAGTGGCCATCTTCATGGGACAAGGGCGGAGAGCTCGGCAAGGGCGACAGAGCCCGCCTTGCAGACTGGCAGAGCCGGTAACTATCCAGCCCTCTCAGGGACGTTTGCCAGCCCCAGACTAAGACAGAGGATTTCTTTTTTTTTTTTTTTTCTCTGTGTAGCTTTGGAGCCTGTCCTGGAACTCGCTCTGTAGCCCAAAATTCAGAGATCTACCTGCCTCTGCCTTGCCAGTGCTGGGATTAAAGGCCTGTACCACCACCACCTGGCGAGACAGAGGAATTTAATTTTTTTGAAACGGCATGTAGCCCAAGCTGGCCTTAAGTTAGCTATGTACCTGAGGATGACCTTGAACTCCTGACCCTCCTGCCTAATTTCAGGTGTTTACTACCAGGGCCAGTTTATGTGGTACTGAGGATCAAACACAAGAGTTTCACCATGCATGCTAGGCAATCACTCTACCAGCATCCCCAGCCCTGCGTCAGTGGCTTCTTGTGTCTTTGATTTTGTTCTGGTTTATTTATTATTATTATTATTATTATTATTATTATTATTATTATTATTAGTGTATGAGCACACCACAGCATGCAGGGTGTCAGAGGACAACTCTGTGAGTCGGTTCTATCCTCCCACAGTCAGGTGGTTGGCCTCGGGAGGTAAGCCCCTTTAGGGAGACATCGTATTTTTAGTTTGTTTGTTTGTTTGTTTTTTGAGTCAGGGTTTCTCTCTGTGTAGCCCTGCAACTGTTCTGTAGACCAGGCTGGCCTTGAACTCAAGAGCTCCACCTGCCTCTGCTTCCCGAATGCTAGAGTCATGGTATTTTTAATCAGAGGTTGTCTCTGTCAGCCTTGGTCTACTTCTAGCCCTCCAGTCTCTCCCCTTTCCCTAATTTGCTTCCTAAATCCACATGATACTATCTGGGTGTCCCCAAGTTGTCCTGACAGAGACTACTTCCTCATTTCACAGGGGAGCCCTGAAACCCAGACAGGGACAGGAATATGCTGGAGACCACAGAGCTGCTCCCAATGCCACGGCCCATCTGCCCACCACCATCCACGAAGAGAACCCCCAAGCCTGACTCACGCGCCCATGTTCCTGGCGTCCGCGTTGGCCATGCGCACCTCAGGACCCACTAGCTTCACGGACTGGTACTCACTGCCGTGCTCTGCCAAGAACTGCTCTACCTCAGGCTTGTGGTGTTGTTCCTGGAGGTGGGACGGCAAGGTGCAGATGAGGGTGAGGTTCCAGGAAACAGCACCGCCGTCACTTGCCAGGGGATGCTCTGTCTCTGGCACACTCGCGCCACCTGCATCTCTGAAGGGACCCTAGCCAGCCAGAGCACCGCAAACACGGCTCTGGCAGGCCTCGCCCCCTCCCCCATTCCCATTAGATTACATTCCTAATGCTAGTCTCTTATTTGGCCATTTCCTCCTCCTGAGGCTGACTACCAAGGTCCAGCTATCAAAGTACTGAAGTCCAGCCATCAGAAGCCCCCTTGGCTCACCTAATTAACATGCCCGATTAAAATGAAACATCTCATCCTAACACAGGTTTCCCCTTGTACCTTTATAAACCGCCATTTGCCTATGAGCCACGTCTGTCTCCTCTCTATCCAGAGGCAGTCCTTTGTCCCCTCCGAGACAAATACCCCATTCCTTGTTCCCTTCCCCTTCTCCCTCATCCTCTGTCTCCTGTCTTTGTCCCTTATCCCTGCCCTCTGTCCTTCCGGGGAAAGAAATCTCCTTCACGCCGAGAACTTGCTCTCGGGGTGTCCTGAGCCGGTTCTGTTCCCCTCAATCTGTCAGGTGTCCTTCTCTGGTGATCCTTTCACACCCATCTTCCCCGGCCAGGCCCCATAGGCCTCTTCACAGCTCTGTTGTCAGGACAGCTCCTCCTCCCAAGAACCCCACATCCAGAAGCTCTGATGATCTTTGGGGTATGGTGTCAACCAATGTACCAGGGGATCTAGATGCATACATGGACAGTCTCCACCTGCCCCCGCCTCCCAGGACATGGAGTGAACAGGCTTTTTATTTCCAAACCTCAGCAGGGATGTCCAACCTACTGACATTGTGGTACCACGTCAGCATCATCTACAAATGCTATCCTGGGATGCACGTGGCCTAAGGATCACAGGTTAGGTCCACGAGGTAGACCAACACCTGCCCTGCTACAAAGAGCTCATGACCCTGGACAGGGCCCTTCACCCGTCTCTACTTTGGGGAAAGATATCTCCTCCCTCAGGTCACTGGGAGCAGGCAGTGAGTCAGAGCCAGCACATAGTAGGTCCTCATGTCTGTGACTGTTCTCTTTCTATACAAAGCAGAAGTTCATGCAGGGGAGCATGTGAGGGCAGGTCCCATTGCCTTTCCGTCTGTGGTGCCTGCTGTACATCAGAGGTGAGTGTGAGGAAGCCAGGCAGGGAGCCGAGCTGAGTGGGAGACTGTGGGTCCCTGGGACAGGACATCTTGTTGCAGCTGGAAGGTATACAGGGGAGACACAGACAAGACAGCTGAGCAGGACTCAGAGAAGACAAAGGGCCCCATAGTCTGGGAAAGATCTGGCCAGTCAAAGACACAGCAGAGCAGAGGAACCCAGGCTTCACCTAGCCAGCAGAGTACTGAACCACCAAGCCTGCTCCCCACAGAGCTCAGGGCTCAGGACTTGGACCCATTTTCCCTGAAGGTGCTAAAGCAATGGAAACCAACTTGACTTTGAGCAGCTCAAGGCCACAAGCATTAAGGAGACAGGAAACAAAAATGGCAGCAGTCAAGGTGTGGAGGTTTGAAAGAGAATGGCCCCCACAGGCTCATACGTTTGAGCACTTGGTCCCTAGATGGTGGAACTGTTTGAGAAGGATTAGGAGGTGTGGCTTTGTCGGCAGAGGTGTCGCTGGGGGTGGGCTTTGAGGTTTCAAAAGACTCCTGCCATCCCTAGTGCTCTCTCTCTGCCTGCTGCTTGTGATTCATTCTAGATGTGAGTTCTCAGCAGTTCCTGGCACCACGCCTATGTTCCACCATCGTGCATGCTAACCTTCTAGAACCAATTTACTATTATTTTTATAAGTTGCCTTGATCATGGTGTGTTGTCACAGCAACAGATAGGTAACTAAGGTGCAAGGGTACCTACCCACTGTGTGCTGCCTGTAAATGGGGCAGCCCTTTCGTTCCTTACTGTTATAGATAAAACCTAAGGATTTGGGATTGAAGAGACTGATTGTTCAGCCACTAAGGGTGCTTGCTGAGCTAGACAGGCATGGTGGTTCACACCTTAAACTCTGGCACTGGGAAGACAGAAGCAGGCAAATCTCTGAGTTTGAGGCTAGCCTGGTCTACATAGTAAGTTCCATGACAGCCGTGCCTACACAGAGAACCCCCACCTCAAAAAAACTGAACGAACAGATAAACAGTGGGTGCTTGCTGCTCCTCCAGAGGACCTGAGCTTGGTTCCCAGCTCCCATGTCAGACAGCTCACAACAACCTGCCACTCCAGCTTCAGGGAATCCAACACCCTCATCTGGCCTCCACGGGTACCTGCACTCACGTGCCCATGCACACATACATACACATAATTCTAAAAATTAAAATATTTAGAACCCAAGGTCCCCACACACACTAGGCAGGTATACTACAGCTAAGCTACATCCATAGTTCTCTATAAAATGTTTTTTTTTATGGGAGAGGGGCAGGCTCACTATGTAGCCTAGGCTGGCATTGAACTTACAACCCTCACACCTAGGCCTCCTCAGTAGCTAGACAGATCCTCCCCACCCCCATACTCTTCTATGAACTTCACAGGTCAATGTCAACTTGTTTAACCCCTGCAGCAATTTAGTTTGATTACCTGTGGGATCCCACAGAGGTTTCCTACTGAGATCTGAGCTTGCATTACCCAGCAGGGCTGCATAAGGGGATGGACTGACCATGTGCGTGGTTACCAGGTGTTTGGAAGGGTCTGTGCGTGGCTGTGCTGGGGGAGGTCTTTTGCGCTAACTCTTGGCATTCCTTTAAAAAGCCCTTTAGAAGAGACAGAAGGGGCCGGTGGATGAGGATCCAGGACCTCCCGAGGATATCCTGTGTTTCTATCTGTCTCTCCCCTCTATATTTCTATCTAAATCTCTTATCCCTCACTCCTCAAGAGCACCCTGAGGGAAAAGGTGGGGATGGGTCCCCCACAATTACCTCAATTCCAATCTTGATTTAATAAGTGAGAAAACAGGAGCAGAGAGCTTAAGGTTGGTGTCCCAGGTCACACCACCAAGAAAAGTCACAATGCTGGGATTCAAGCACAGTCCGCCTGACCTGGTCAGCCTAGTGATTTGGGGACACAGCCCACTATCCACTTCCATTTGGCCCAGATTCAATGGGATCCTCAGAGGTCTTAGGATCTCTAAGGCTGAGCTCTTGAGTCAAGCCCCACATGGCAGCTTCTACTCACATGGTTGTGAATGAAGAGACGCATCTGTTTCCGGGGGTATCGTAGGCGCAGCAGCCGCAAGAAAAACAGGGATAGGAATGGCGTGGGCTGCTCAATGAACACACCGACCAGGACGGTGGGCAGAGCTTCATCCTGCAGAGGGAAGGATAGAAGGAGTCATGCAGGGCCTAGTCACTGCCTGCCACTGAGCCCCTACCACAGCCCAAGGAAACCTCAGGTGGAGGCACACGGCCGTGGGCAGCCAGATGCCCAGGTCGCGGAGCATCAAAGCAGGCCATGCAGGTGTGGGGCTGGCAGGACACATGGCGAGGCCTGTCTGAGAAAGGTACAACCAGTTCCCAGGCTCTAACAAGGGCCAGTGGATAGCATGACACCAGATCCTGGCTGGTGTGGTGTTCAAGCTGGGCCATAAAGGCTGACAAGGGCTCACAGCATAGGAAGAGGCTAGGGGAGAGTAAGGGGCTAGGGAGAAGAAACGGACTCGGACATCAGGAAGGAAGCTGGAGCCTGTGCAGTCCGGAGGAGCTTCCCGGAAGAGGCACTTGGGTGGTTCCCCCAGACAGAGAAATAGCCTCTTTACCTCTCACCAGTGCACCATTCTATTTGGAATCACTTCCCCTTTGCCCCATCTCACGGCACTGTCCTCAACCGTCTCCCTCAGCTCAGGCCTGGCCTTACCCCAATGCCCCTGAGGCTGCGGAGGCCCTCATCACACACAGTGCAGCCGGTCTCGAAGGTCCAGAATCGAGGAATGTAGTTGCCCAGGTAGTTCAGCTGCAGCTGTTGGGAGTCAAATGCAGTTGAAAAGGCCAAGCCAGCCACACCCCCAAACTAGCAAATTCCATCTCCCTCCTGCCTGCCATCTTTCACGGTCTTGGGGGGAATGCTCCCTCACCCAGAAGAGCAAGCACCCCTGGAGTTGGGGCCTTATAAAAACCCAGATTCCTAGGGACTGGGCCTCACAGGATTCTAGGCAGCAGAGCTGGGTGGAACCAAGATCTGCATTTTTCTTTTGCTTCTGGGTTTTTTTTTTTGGGGGGGGGAAGAGTCTCAAGTAGTCCAGGCTGGCCTTGAACTCACCATGTAGCCAAGAATGACTTTAAATTCCTGATCCTCCTGCTTCTACCTCCCGAGTTCAGAGATTACAGGTATGCACTACCATGCCTGGTTTATGTGGTCCCTGGTGATCAAACCCAGGTCCTCGGGCATGCTTGGGCAAGCACTCTGCCAGCTGAGTTACGCCTCCAGCACAGATCGGCATTTCCCCCTAGGGTCTCTTTCTTCTCCTGCCCACAGGATTCTAAGGCTGGTGACTGACAAATTTTCTATGAGCCAAAAACCAGTCCTTCAGGACCACTTAGGTTTGCTGTCCCCAGCCACCATCTGCCCCAGCCCCTCCCACACCATGAGTACAGACAGCCACTTTATTTATGATGGATTGGTCCCTGGTGCAGGTATCCAATACACGTTCATTCAGTGAATAAATGCCATATCACAACAGCAAGATAGTTCTGGAACCTTCCTCAAAGCCTAGATGGGGACAGTGGCCTCTAATGGGTCCTGTGATCCAGCAGGGATGGACAGGGTACCACTGCCCACTACAGTGGAGAAACAGGCACCAGGCCAAGCTTGTGTCAGAGGACCCCAAGCAGTGGCACTAACTCCAGAATGCAGTCACCACAGAAGCAGAAGTGGGACTCTAGCTTCCTCCCACACTTGGGCCCCCCCTTACCTTGGTGGGCCCATTGCCATGGATGACCACTGGAAGGGTGTCATAGGCCAGGTTCCGCGCTCTCACATGGCCCATTTCAAACTTGAGTACGACTTCATCTGGGGACCAGAAAACACAGACCCATCTAGCGGCAGAGGGGCCAAGGCTGGGGCCTCACGGGCTGTGGCTCCGCGAAATTCATTTCACCCCTCTAAGCCTCAGTTTCCCCATCTTAAATTCCTTCTTTTTGTTTTTAAAGATGTATTCTTGTGTGTGTGTGTGTGTGTGTGTGTGTGTGTGTGTGTGTGTGCGCACATGAGTGCAGGTGCCCACGGAGGCCAGAGGCATCAGATCCCCTGGAGCTGGAGTTACAGACGGTTGTGAGCTGCCTAACATGGGTACTGGGAACCAAACTCCCATCTCCTGGAAGATTTCCTAACCATTTTGAAAATTACATTGAGCCAGGCATGGTGGCTCACGTCTTTAATCCTAGCAGGCAGACAGATCTCTGAGTTCAAGGCCTGTTTGGCCTACAGAATGAGTTCTAAGACAACAAGGGCTATACAGAGAAACCCTGTCTCAAAATAAAAATGAATAAAATAAAAGTGACATTGATTTGTTTAGTGTCTGGGGTATATATGTGGAGGTCAGAGAACAACTTGCCAAAGTCGGTTCTCTCTTTCAACCATGCGGGTTCTGGGGCTCAAACTCCGGTCTTCAGGCTTGGCAGCAAGCGCCTTTACCCACTGAGCCGTCCCTTCTTCATGGGGTAAATGTGTGGCTAGTAAGCATCTGGCACAGCAGCATGGCAGGAGCACAGAGGCCACAGTGACCCCTCTCCTTCGTGTGGTGACTCACTGGAGCCAGAGTGGGGTGGGGGAGGGGCAGCAAAGACTAGAACATCCCAGCTTCAGACACAAGGTGCCACCGAGAGGGGTGTGTACGACACTTGGTCGGTCAGGAAGACCCGTGGCAAAGCAGTCATCACCAGCCTTGGGCCCGAGGAGAAGGGGTCACTTGTACTGGCGTGGCATGCATGGTGCGGTTGGGGCCAGGTGCCTGCCCTGGTTATCACTGCCTCCCCCTAAGCGGAACATCTGTGCTTCTCCCACTTTCTGAGAGACACAACTTTGCCCCCACAACATCTGGAGGGTCTCTGGGATCCGGGCGGGAGGCTGACATCAGCCCAGCACAATGACCAAGGAGGAGCCACTTGGTTTTCCTTCTTCGGTCTAACCCTGACAGGAATCCTCAACTCCTTCCAACTCATTCCTCATGCTTCCCACCTTAGCCCCTCTTCCTCCTCAGGCCCCACCCCTCCTCCCCTCTCAGACCTCAGCTCCTCTTCCCTCTGGCCCCACCCCCTCCCGGTGCTATGGCTCACCCAGGGCTCCATCCAGGTTCTGGAAGATTCGGCAGCGGTGGTCCAGGCTGATGTTGATTTGCTCCTGCAGGAAGGAGGGCCTGGGCTGTAGCAGGGACAGGCCCCAGCCAGCCGAGACCAGGTCCCCAGCACACCCAGCATGGGGAGCCTGTCCCCACACTGGCTCAGCCTGCCATATCCTGGCTCTATTCAGAGAAGCAGGAAATCTCAAGACTGGAAGGAAGCTAAGGAAACAGCTGGTCCAGCCATATGGATGACAGCCACATGACAGCACATGCTGAGGTGTGATGTTACTATATGTCAGGCTCCAGTCCCGGGTTCCTATGAACATGTATGAATCTGAGCTTCACACTACTCCTGTGAGAAATGCTAACAGTATGGTTTTTCACTCCTTAATCCATGAACTTTTGGTTTCTGAGACAAAATCTTAGAATGTGCAGGCTGGTTCTGAGCTATGTAACCCAGGCTGGCCTCAAATCCATGATCCTCCAGTGTCCCACATGCTGGAGTTACGACACACCATCAGGTGTAGCGTTGTTCGTTAGTTTTTATGTCTATGAGTGTTCTACCTGCATGTATGTAAGTGTGCCATGTGCATGTACCCACAGAGACCAAAGGAGGGCAACAGATCCCCTGGAACTAGAATTACAGAAATTGTGAGCCATCCTGTGGGTTCTGGGAACACAACCTGGTCCTCTGTGGTAGCAGCAGGTGCTTTTACCCCCTAAGCATCTCTCCAGCGGCATACGTTTATTTATCTTGTATGCGCTTATGTTTGTGTGAATGTGTGTGCCACAGTCACGTATGGAGGTCAGAGGACAATTTGTAGACGTCTGTTCCCTCCTTCTACCGTGCGGGTCCAGGAGACTGAACTGTCATCACGCTTGGCAGCAAGCACCTCTACCCACTGAGCCACAACACAGGCCCTTGGCTTTGCTTTAACCCAACCACACTGCACCCATTACTCCAGAACAGTAAGCAATGACCGTCTTATTTTAAAGCCCCCAAGTCTAAGGCAGTTTGTCACAACAGCCCGAATAGACGGACACACCAACCCAGTGGCTCAGACCCCAGGACTGTCCCCAGTGCAGCCTGGCCAGTGAGATCCAGGGTCAGGATTCCACAGACCCCTCTCCCCAGCCCACCTACCACCTCTTACCCTCTTCTCCGGGTCCAAGAAGATCTTGGTGTAAAAGAGCTGGTCACTGTCACTGTCCTGGCCCTCCCACTCGGCCACCAGTTTGCTGAGGTTGGGGGCATAACCAATGAAGCCTGAGAGTGGTAGAAGAGACAGAGACACACTTAGCTTCCAGCCTCTGGGCTAGCTCCCTCCATTCCCCGCCACCTCCCCCACTTCACTCATAAACCTTACCTCTTCACTTCTGACTGAGGGGAGGTGTGGTACAAGCTAGCTAATGTCACTGGATGAACATTCCCAAGATGATGGAACCCACTGAACTGAACCCACTTAGTGCTAGGCCCCGAGAGAGCAGATCCACAAGGACCCCGGCTTGGATCCCTTTTATAGAGTCATCTGAGCAGCTTGGATCGGAGAAGAGGGGAGGCTGGAAAAATGTCACACAGCACTCCAGGGTCCGAGCCCTGACAAGCAGGGAGAGCCCAGAGGAGCTGCTGGATAAAGTGAGGGTTGCACAAGCAAGGAGGGAAGAAACAGGGCACGTGACCCCTGGGCTAGTCACACACACACACACCCCCGAGACAGCCCCCCTCCCCGCCCCCAGCCGCCAACCATGGCAACTGTGTTAGCTCTCTGGGTCAGTGAGACTAGTGGGTGGGGCCTGTGGGTTCTACTCTCCGAAAGGACTAGAAAGGGCTGAGGGCTGGAGTGCCAGAACAGTTCCAGACAGTGACGGAGGGCCGGGCTCAGCATCAGGAAACGAGGAGGCACAGAGGGTGGTGGGTGTGGGTCTGAATAGATACAGGGGCTTTTAAACTGTTTTTGAGAAAGCGTCTCTCACAACTCTGGACAGCTTTGCCCTCATTAGCTAACCACGGATGACCTAATGATCCGCCTGCCGCCATCTCTCCAATTCTGGGATTGCAAGTGGCACCATATCCCCTACACAGTGCTGGCCGTGGGACCCAGGGCTGTGTGCATGCTAGACAAGCGTTCTACCAACTGAGCTACAGCCTCAGCCACATTTTGTGTTTAATTTTTTTTACACATTTTTATTCATGTGTGTTGTGTGTGAGAGAGTATGTGTGTGTGAGTGAGTTGTGAGTGTGTGAGAGTATGTGTAGTGTATGTGTATATGTTAGAGTTGTGTGAGTGTGCACATGTGTGCGTGTATGTGTATGTGTGTGTGTGTGTGTGTGTGTGTGTAGGTCAGAGGACAACTTTCAGGAGTTGTTTCTCTCCTTCCATCATATGGGTTCTAAGGATCAAACACAGATTGTCAGGTTTGATGGAAGCTATGCCCACTGAGCAATTTCATTAGTCCTGCCTTTTTTTTTTTTTTTTTTTTTTTTTTTGGATACAAGGTCTCATGCAGCCCTGGCTGAGCTACGGGACTCTATACATCTTTGGGAAGCAGAAGTGATGTGGAAGGTGAAGGAGTCAGGGGTGACTCGTTTCTCCAGCACAGCTGGACGGCCCTTCAACAAAGTGAGGAAGACATCCCTCAGAGGCTCTCTTTGAGACTGTATGCATTTGGAACCCATGACCCGCAGTGAGGTCAGATACCAGACCCCACACCCTGCACATGGCCTCTTACCTCCAGAGCCCAGGAACCTCTTGCCGTCAGAGACTGTTGGATACTTGGCCTCCAGTCTCCGGTCGGGGTAGATGAGCTCCTCAGCTGAGAAGACCACCTGGCTCTTGGCCTGCTGGAACTTCTTCAAGAGTTCCCGAGGCCCCGAGGCAAACACCACATCGTAACTGTGGCCAAAGCGAGAAGTTGAAGCAGGTCCAGAGAAGGCACCCACAGAAGGACACAGGGATCAGGTGAGGGATCAGGAGCCCCTCACATCCTACACCAGCCACCATCCGGGAGATAGATCTACAAGCCCTACCTCCCTCAGTCTGCCACCTTTCCATGCCCAGCTGGGCAGGACACAGTCCCCATAATCCATGTCCTTGTCATATTCGAACACGGCTCATCTGTCATCTTTGGCAGCTCACACCTCCCATCTTTTCACCAAGAGGAGTACTGGCCTACATCAAAGAGACTTATCCTGGGGTCTCTTAGATAAGCTTAGCTAGAGGGAGCCCCCCTTACACGTGATGTCCAGGTCTTATTTTGGACCCCCTGACCCCAATACCACCCTGCACTCCAGGGACGCAAGCAGGAATTCCCAGCACACCCACCTGTCAGTGAAGAGAATAACCAGGTCCTCCCTGTCTGCATGCTTTTCCAGCGCCTTCTTCAGCAGCCGAACCTTCTGCCCTCCACCTGCTGACGGTCTGCGGTCCGCGCTCCAGTCCTCCCCCAAGCCCAGTGCCTGCAGAGAGAGGCCCCCAGCTTTGGTAGAGAAATATTCTTCCACCAGTTTGGGGAGTGGACACCTTTGCTTCCTTTCATCCAGTGTAGGGAAACAATTCCAGGTGATGCCAGTGGTGGTCATGTGACCAGGGACAACCAATCACTACCCCCCACTCCTCTGCCCCTCCCATAGCTAGAGCTTTGAGCATGACACCCAAACACGGCCTATCAGAGTCTCCCCTGGGACTGTTGTGTTAAAAATTAAGGCAAGGCTGTTATGATTGGCTAAGGTTGAAAAGTTCGGGTGCAAAAGTCTAGGCCTAGAGTCACCTTATCACAATGGAGAGAGCCTGCCTCTGGAGACAGAAAAATAAAGCTCTTTGCTGCTTGGGACCCTGGATCCAGCTATGTCTGAAGTAATACCCTGCTTTATCACGGGTCCATGATTTCGTGATGATACACTTTATTCCTGGCTTCGTACCTAGCTCTGTGTAGGCCACGATGAGGCCGGTGTGAGTACATCTGTTTTCCCAGTGCCCAACACTGTGCCTGACAGAGAAGAACACAGAATGGTCCTCCGAGAGGAGGGCTGACTCCCTGCAAGGCTGGGCCCCATGAACTGCCCACAGAGGACATGAAGCCCATGCCTGGTAGACAAGCATGTTTCTTTGTGACAGTGTACACATTCCAGAGGTCTTCAGACCACATCCATTCCAAGATGCCCCAGGGGATTGTGGGAATGATGGTTCCCGGGTCCTGCCATCCACACTAGCCTTCCAAGAGAGGCCTCTGCATGCTACCATCCATGCTACTCCACATCTCCCTCTCGCCTCCTAGACTCCGTTCACACTCTGACCTTCATCCTAATTCCTGCCCTTCTTGGCACCTGAGTCTGCCCAAGAGCCCTAACTGTGGGAAGCCCTAGCCCCTGGATCCCCCACCATCACACACACACACACACACACACACACACACACACACACACACACACACACACTGTCTCTGCCTTACCCACGAAGCCCTCACCTGAACCTTGTAGTTGAAGAACTGGGCTGAACGCTTGAAGCGGCGGAAGCCCTCGGTCTCTTTTGTAGCCACAGTGAGGACCAGAAGGTTGTCTGCAGACAGAGAAGGACATGAGGGGCTGAATGGGGACAGAGGAGAGTCTTGAAGAGCGGCCTTCTTCATCACACCTCTACAAACAAGGGCTCAGGCTGTGCCAAGGGCCACCCAGTGGGTTAAGGAGAGAGCTGGGGCATAACCCTTGTTTCCCTATTCCCTGGGCTCCCTGTATATGGAAACTGACAAACAGGACAGGCAGCACCCAGGGGAGGGCGTCTGCACCCTGCCTTATGAAACCAAGTCTCTGGCTTTAGAGGGTGCAAGCATCATGGGGGTGGCGGGGAAGATGCCCTGAGTGCTGACCATGGGAGGATCTCTCTGGCCAGCGCTGGGCATTAGAGCGGAAATAGCAAATGCAGAGTTCACAAGTTGCTCTCTACGCATACATTGAGGGTGGACATACTCATCCACTCTGGTCTCCCCCAAGCCTACGAGGCTGACTCTCCCAATGCCATGCTTCCAGTTCAGGCCGCCTGGGATGGAAACTGACTTGAAATCCCCTCACCAGTCCATGTCTGTGGTCTGAGCAGCTGGTACTCTTTCCTCCCTCTCCCTTCCTCTCATTTTGAAAAGGGGTCTCATGTAACCCAGCCCCATATCCAGCTAAATGGTAACAAAGCTGCCCGTGAATTTCTCTATTGATCTTCCCGCCTCCACTCCCAAATGCTGAGGTTGCAGGCACGGGCTACCACACTCAACCACACTCCATGAGCCTGGCTTTGTCAATACCCTCTTAACAAGGGACCTCTCCCCGCTCTGCAGTGTGACTTCACCCCTGCAACAGAACGTGCTAGAAGCAGCCCCCAAGACATCATCTGTGGGAGGCCCCAGAAGGCCCTCTCGACCCCACTGTGAGGCTGTGGTGCCTGAGGAGTTGGGGGTTGGGAGCTGGCCTGCCTGGCTAGATCCTTGCAAACTCTGTGAATCCCAGGGCCAGTCATAACGGCACCTCTCCCTTCCCTACTATCAAGTCCTGTGAATCCCACTCCGACTCCTGTCCTTGGAGGGTGGGGGGCAGGCCCACTACTCTGTAGTGGTATTTGCTTCGCCCATGACCCTGGGCTGTACGGCCCAAAGGAGGCGGTGCTTGCTGCAGTTGCACATGACCTCAGATAAGAAGCTGGAGAAGGGACACAGGTCCGGTTCCCCCACCCCCACCCCCCCACCCGGGCTCCTGGCTGAGAAGTAGATTTGCTCCTGGTCAGATCAGAGGACGACTTCTACTGTCTACTCCCTTCTGTAATTGTGAGTGTTATATGTTAATAAATTCTGTTACCCATTTGATAGACTCACGTGGCTTGATCTTAATACTACTCAGTGGTTGTTATGGCTCCTTTGCACCCAGGACTCCCATTTACCTAGGTGAACAGAAAACACACACACACACACACACACACACACACACACACACACACACTGCACACACGCACACAGAAAACAAAACAAAACAAACCCCCAAACGCAGCCAGGCCAGCGGCAGGCAGGTAAGGCCTTCGCCTACCACTGGATGTAAGGAGGAAGAGCTGGGAGAACAAAAGGGCCCAGCTCTTCCAAGCTGGCTGAGGCTGCATAGGCAGGAGGCTGTCCCTGTAGCAAGGGGTCAATGCCAGGGGGGCAAGCAGGGATTGGCAGGACCCAGCAGGGTGGGCCTGGGGAGGAGCAGACAATGCCATAAACAGCTATGGAGGAGTAACCTCCCCACTTGACCCATTTGGGGGCCCAGAGAAGAAAGCTCATGTTTACATGAGGGGAAGGGCTGCCTCCAGCTCTGGCCTGAATGGTTAAGTCTCCCTGCAGGTGAGAAGAACCAGTCACTAGCTCTTTGAGGCCCTCTTGCCAAAAGGGGGGCAAAAGAGTGTCAAAGGCTAGCATGTGTACAAGTGCATGTGCGAGAGAGAGCGAGAGAGAGCGAGAGAGAGCGAGAGAGCGAGAGAGCGAGAGAGAGCGAGAGAGAGAGAGAGAGAGAGAGAGAGAGAGAGAGAGAGAGAGAGAGAGAAAGATTGATTGATTGATTGATTTTCTGGGTTCTCCAAGGGAGGAGGCCAGAGACGAGAGCAGAAGAGGGACTAGGCAACAAGTCTTCCATTGTCAAGGCCCTGCTTTCAAACACCCCTAAGCAAGAATGGCTAACCTTAAGACAGCAAGATGGCTCAGCAGGTAAAGGTGCTTGGCGCCTATCTAAAGACCTGATTTTGATCCCTAGAAGCCACATGGTGGAAGGAGAGAACTGACTTGGACTCCTGCCAGCTGTCTTCTGACCTCAACAGATGTGAGTAAATGCAGAAGAGAAAGAAGGAAAGAGAGAGAGAAAGAAGAAAATGCCCATTTCTTCATCTGCCTCAGGAAACTGGCTGATGGGGCTGAAGCAGAGGCCCCTGGCTTCCCAGACCTTCCTCATGCCCCCCAGGAACCCAGACTCCTGCCTCCTCTCCATTCCACTGACCTGTCCTCAACACTCACTCCTTCCCCTGCCTACCTCCTCCAGGAAGCCCTCCTTCATTTCACTCCTGATCTGCCCACTTGGTCGGACCAGTAGTTGATGTACCCATACAAAACTGACCCTTTTCCCTAGGGCTACAGCTCTTCCCTAGGCCTCCCTCTCTCACACCAAGGGATAATACACTCTGCTGTTTAAGGAGCAACAGGAGAAGCTGAATTTTAGTAAGAGTGGCCTTCAATTGAGTCCTTCTAAGACGCCACATGCTGCAAGAAGCGAGCTATGTTCATCACTGAATTCCTCACTCCATGAGGAGCTAGGCATGGTAGCACACACTTGTAATTCCAGCATGAAGGAGATGGAGGCAGGGGGATCCCGAGTTCAGGGTCACTCGTCACTATATCCCAGTTCAAGACCAGCAGGGCCTAAATGAGATTCTATCAAAAACAAAGAAACAAACGCACCCTCTAAGGGCAGTACTACTTTTACCTTCTTTTTACAGAAGTGGAAACTGAGGCACAGAGAAGATAAGGATGTGCCTAAGGTCACAGACCTGGAAGTGAAACAAGTGAACTGGCTAGCATTTTTGTTTTGTTTTGTTTGAGACATGGTCTCACTATGTAGCCCTGGATGGTCCGGAACTTACTGTATAGACTAGGCTAGCCTTGAACTCATAGAGATCTGCCTGCCTCTGGCTCCAAAGTGCCAGGATTAAAAGCATTTCCCATCATGCCTGGATGTTTTTTGTTTTGAATACAGGGTCTTACTAAGTGGCCTAGCCTGTCCTCAAACTCACAATCTTCCAGCCTCAGCCTCCCAAGGGCTGTGATTGATTACAGCACTGTACCACCATGAATAGATCACAGCCACATTGTTTTTGTTGTTGTTTTGAGACAGGGTCTCTCTACATAGACTTGGCTGTCTAGGAATTCACTATATAGACCAGGCTGGCATGAACTCACAGAGATCCACCAGCCTCTGCTTCCGGAGTGCTGGGATTGAAGGTGTGCGCCACCATGCCCAGCCACATCCTCTTGGCATGAACTCACAGAGATCCTTCTGGCTCTGCCTCCTGAGTGCTGGGATTAAAAGCACGTGCCACCACCACCCGGCCCCACGTCCACACTTTTAACCTGCCACAGTACCCAGCAGGGTAGAGCATCAGACTAAATACATACTCCAGAATTCCTAGGGCTTCTCAGGCTCCTCCAGTGCAGGTATCCTCTCCAGTTCGCTCTCAGGCGTACAAGAGCTCTGGGCCACCCACATCGTGTCAACAGGAGGCTTAGGTTACACCAGGATACCACCCCCACTTCCCTGATGCCTGTTTTGTATGCTCAACAGCCACCAGGGCCACATGGGCCTGGCACCCTGTAAGCTTAGCCCTCCCCAACCTGCTGCCCAAAGTCCAGCAATCATTTCCCCAGATGGACAAACTGTGACCCAGGTCTTCGGAGAAGAAAGAGAGAAGGCAGAGCAGGGTGGCAGGGACAGATGGCTCAGCCAGTAATTTAGCCTCCCTGTGCCTCAGTTTCTTCATCTGCACTACAGAAATCATGGATAAACGAGCCCTCTTTCAGAGACTCTAGTGAAGTATCTGAAATCTGAAGAGCTGAGCTCAGTGTCCGTCAGGTGATGCCTCAATTCTTGACACAGAGGGGTACCCTGCCAAGAGAGGGAGCTGTGCACCCTCAGGCACAGCCCTTCCCCTGGCACTGCTGGGTCAGGACACCTGAAGCCCTGTCATCAGCAGGGGCCTGTCTCTGACTTCCTAGAGAGCACCTGAGGCTCTAACTGGGATGGTCTGGAGTAGAAGGGCATGCATCATCAGCAGGAGAAGGTGAGATGGAGCGGATGGAGGGGGGTGGCCAACTACAGAACTCCAGGCTCCTGCCAGGGAGTGGACCCAGGCCCTTTGCACACATTACCAGCTGAGCCCTGTGGTCAGACTTCCCTATCAGATATTCTCTCATCTAGCTTCCTGCCCTCCTGGATTAGACCCTCCAGGAAAACTAGTTAATCTAAGACAGAGAGAAAATGCCCAGTGCCTTGGCTTTAAGGGGATTCGGGGACTGGCCTCATCTGAGGCATCTCTCGTGATCTCTAGGAATGAGGTATCGCCACCCGGCATTGAGGTCATGAACACCAATATTCTCAAAGACTGTGCATCATCAAAGTTACTAGTGGGAGGTGTGTGACCCTGTGTATGTATAATTTAGCACAGAATCGTCAGGCATGCAAAAGTCCATGGTTCCCCGCACATGAGTTTCAAAGCCAGGTTCCTTCCTTTTCATTCTTTTTTTTTTTTGGTCAGGGTCTCCAGTAACCTAGACTGACTTCAACTCTTTATGTTGCTGAGGATGACCTTGAAGGTCTGACAATCCTGCCTCAACCTCCCTGAGTACTGGGGTTATAGGCATGCATAACCATGCTCAGTCTCTGCAGTGCTGGGGATCAAATCCTGGGCTGCATGCATGTCAGGTATGTGCTCTTACCAACTGGGCAGCTTCTCCAACCCATCCAGATTCCTTTAACTATCCTATCATCCACCATGTCCAGGCCAGCTCCCAGGTCCTCCAGCAGGATGGGCAGAGGGGAACAGGATGCTCTGGAGAATGTGGTCAGTTTGGCTTTGCCTGTCTGGGGTGGTTCACAGTCTGACCTAGGTGGGGGTTGTCTCAGGGACTCAGAGAACAGTGCTGGGGTGGTACAGTCCAGCAAGGGTTGGGAGGACAGGAGCACTCACTCAGGATAGTGGGACACAGTTAGAAACCCAGTAGCCCTTGGAGAAGCAGAATGAGCACTTGGCCAGGAGTCCGGCCGACCTGGGACCAACCACTCTGAGCTGCATGCCTCGCTTACCTCCTTCACTCCAAAGCCCCTCCCTCACCCTAAAGATAACAAGAGCTCGGAGCTGGGCTCTGGAACAAGACACACCCAGAGATGGGGACGAAGCCATTTCCAATGCCCACAAGCTGTGGGGGAAAACAATCAACTCTGGAGCCTCAGTTTGTGAAGCTGGAAAATGGGGATGATATAAGCAAACACTCCCAAAGTAGCAAACGTTCTTAACTGGTGAGGCCGGGCTGCAGCAGCTCGTGTAAGATCAACAGGAGCCTTGCTACTTATTATGGGAATTATCACGAGCTCCTCTGAGCGTTGAATGGTGGTGGAGGGGGTGGGGGGCTTTGGCTATCTCCTCTCCTGCCCGCTGCACAAACGTGGGAATCGTGGCCCCATGAGAGGAAGTGATCTGTCGGAGTCACTCGCGGGCAAGTGGACAGATGACCGCAACCCAGCTCCCCCGCCCTCCCAGCCCAGTTCGCCTGGACACCCCGGTCCTCGGCAAGGAAGCCGGTCACCGCTCCCCCACCGCGCCCTCACCCTCCAGTTTGGCGTCGTCCTTCGCCTGGGCCAGAAGAAGCCAGGCCACCGGGGCCAGGAGCAGCAGGGGCCGCATAGCCAGGTCTGGGTACGATCCGCGGGCACTGAGACTCGAGCTGAACTGGAAACTTCGCGACCCGGCGGGCGGGCGCTGCCACGCACTGGGCCCGCCCCGGGGGCGGTGCCGCGCACTCCTCCGCCCGCCCCGGGGAAGGGTTTTCTTGCTTAGGCGCGCAGGTCCTCCAGACCTAGGGCAGGTCATTATGGTCCCTGGGTCCTGTGGCCAGCCGGCCCATGCTCTTCCCCTCTCTCTCTCCAAGGGTTGCAACGCTATCCAGAGGAAAAAGTGGGCTAGGAGGGCGAGGCCTTGATGTCTAGAAGAGTGGGGCTTAACATTCACTGGGATCTGCACAGAGATGGTGGGATCTGTAGGGCACCTCAGAGTTGCCTCTTAGAGATTTCATTTTCTTTATGTCTTCCCCAAACTCCAGAGGTAAGGGTTTGAGCCTAGGGTGGACGCGGGTGTTGACATCTCTGAGGATGCTGGATCTATAGGAAGTCTAGCCCAGGCTCCCAAAAGGAAATCCCTTAATTCGTCTTTTCTGCCCCTGGGAGGGAAGTCTGAAAAGAGTCAAAGAAATTCTTGCTGCAGAGGTTAATTGTGGTATGGATGTGTGGGTGGGTGGATGGATGGGTGGATGGAGTGAAAATTTTCAAGGCATTTTCACAGACACCCAATGTAAAAACGGACCAAAGGTTTCCGGAGCAAAGGCTCCTGGTCCAGATGTCAGCTGTGCACATCCACATCTGGACGGAAATCCTGCCCAGCTGTGGAACAGAGCTCAAACAGGGACCCTGGATTGGACTCTAGGGCAGGATTGTGGGGAAAGGAGCTTAAAGGAGTCAGAGAGTTCAAGAGAAGTGGTCTTTCATGGGCGCTACTGTGTCAGCCAGGAAACATGTATCTACAGAATGCTAAGTGGGAAAGGCTGTCTCTTCAGTAAGACTCACTCATTAAAAACAGATTTTCAGCCTTGTGGCCAGGTAAAAACAATGCTGGGTCGGGTAGGGTGAGATGTGCCTAAATCCCAGCACCCAGGAGGTGGAGATAGGAGATCCGTTGTCCAAAGCCAGCCTCAGCTGCACAGCCACTCTGTCAGGGAAAAAGAGAGTGAAGGAAAGGGAAACTCCAGGCATCTCAGCCAAGCTGGAATCCCAGCACTCAGGAGGTGGAAGCAGGATCAGGAGTTCAAGACATGCTCAGCCATACAGCTAGTTGAGGCCAGCATGGACTGCATGAGACCCTATCTCAAAACAGCCCCCCCCCCACCAAAAATAAATAAAATTACAGTCAAATGTTTGCAAAGATCATTTCCAGGTTGTGGTATAAAAATGTACATAATTTACACAGTGTTTCTATGTCATATTATTTCTGGATGGTTCTTTTCTTGTCTCTTTTTTCCTTTCCCTTCTTTCTTTCTTGAGAAAGATGTACAATATTTGTACAATTGAGGACCATGTGCCCTTTGGGGAAAATGGGAACAGCCTGGAAAACTGCAGAAGTTTATTGTACAGAGGTTTACTTACTCACACAGTAGAATTGAGGCCCAGGACTACCCAGCAGCAAGTTCAAGGTCACAAGACAAGCCAGAGGAAGAGGCCTGGAACAGAACCTAGAACATTTGCTTCCTTAGCTGGGACCCAGGGTTGGGAGCTGCTGCAGCTGGGGTCAGGACTTGGTGCCAAGCACCCCCACCCCCACCCCCACCCACCCCCCACCCCCCACCCCCCGCCGTTTTGGGCTCAGAAGGCTGCAGACTGAGATTCCAGACCCTTAGAAGAGGAAATGCAAGGATGAAGGGAGGGAGAGTCAGCCAGCCTGGCTCTTTTGAGGGGGGTGTTTTAGTTTTTCAAGACAGGGTTTCTCTGTGTAGCCCTGGCTGTCCTGGAACCCACTCTGTAGACCAGGCTGGCCCCAAACTCACAGAGATCTGCCTGCCTCTGCCTCCTGAGTGCTGGGATTAAGGCGTGCACCACCACCACCCAGCTCAGTTGGCTCATTTTTAATGATCTCATTCCATGCTCATAATTGACTTTCTAGTCAGGCAGTTTGCTTCCGTTTGCAAAGTGAGAAACTGAGGTTCAGAGAAGAAGCATCAGCTTGGCATTACACAATTGATGTGGGACCACAGTAAGGAAGCATCAGATAGTTCCCAGAGTCTAGGGAGACTCTCAATAGTGATAATGCCCTGGACATTCCCAGGCACTCTCCAGAGTCTAAATTAAGAGGGATCGGTTTTAGAGACTGCTTGCCTCTTCAGGAGGAAAAATTCACGCTGGCAAAGCTTTGCTTTACTCTTTTGGTGTCTGTTTCCTGTTTGTTTCACCAAAGTGCTTGAACTTGAACCTGGTCCAAGCACCATCTAGGATGGCCTGTCTCTTTAAGCAGAGGTGGTGGCTGCTGTCCAGATGTTGCTTCTGGTATTTCTAGTACGTGCTACGCGTGCTATGGACTGTTAAAGGCACAGGACTCCACTTTATTAGGAAGGTGTTGGACAACTGCAGGATGGGGAAAGGTGTGTGTGTGTGTGTGTGTGTGTGTGTGTGTATGTATGTATCCCATTTCCTTTGTCGGCCTGTGAAGGAGCCACAGCTTCAGTGGGATGACCACACTGAGTTGTCTGATGGGCTGTCATTTCCCACTGGCATTAGCCTCAATAGAATACTAGAATTCTCTCAGCTTTTTCTTTAAATAAAACAAATAATAAGCAAATATACATCTTACACTACAGTTTCTGGCTAGGAAAATAAAATGCATATATTTATCTGCAAAGCAAATAGACTGGAAAAATGTTCTAGAAACAAGTACATTGGTTGCCCCAGGGCTGGGGCCTCAGGAGGGAAGATGACTCTTTGGCGCTAAGCTAAATAGTGAACACTTCATTCGAGCCATACAGTGTGTTAAACTTCAAGCACTTGTCCAATTTAAGTCTCAGAGCAAGCCTACTTTATTGTATGATACCCATTTTATAGGTAGAGAAACTGAGGCCCATGGGGTTACTTGCTGTGTGGCTATGTGCCGACTCCTGCCTCTGAGCACTCCCATACCCATGCCTTGGGGTATTTGAGGATGACAAGGAGTTAGGAGCACACGTAATAAATAAGGCTTTGATCTAGAAATCTGTCTTGAACTGCTTCCCAAGAAACATGCACAGAAGTAGGTCAAGATATACTTCCATTACACCAGTATTTGTAGCAAAAATACTCACAGGAGCTGGGGTGGTGGCTCAGTGGAGGACCTGAGTTTGGTCTCCAGTACTCATTTAAAAAAGCTAGGCTCAGTGGTGTGCACTGAAATTCCAGCACCCGGGGGTAGGGACAGGAGGATCTCTGGGGCTTGCTGGCCAGTCAGTCGTTCTAGCAGAATCAACAAGCTCTGGGTTCAGTTTAAAGAATAGGATGGAGGGCAGGTAAGATGGCTCAGTAGGTAAGGGGGCTTGCTGCAAAAGCCTGGCAACCTAAATGCAACCCCTGGAACTCATCTAAAGGGCAAGGAAGGAACTGGCCTCCCAGAATTGTCCTCAGACCTTGTGTAGTACAAATATCCAAACACACATAAATCATGCTCACATGCACACACAATAATTATACATTTTTGAAAATTAAAAAGAGGGGCTAGTGGGACTGCTTGGGGGTTAAGAGGCCTGCACCCCACATCAAGCAGCTCACAAGTGCCTGTAGCTCCAACTCCAGGGATCCCACACCATCTTCTGACTTGGACATACCACCCTGTGCATTTGGAGGTCAAAGGACAACTTGTAGGAGTTAGTTCTCTCCTTCCGTCATGTAGGTCCTGGATACAGAACTCAGGTTATCACGCTTGGTGGCCATCTTGCACGATTTTAATCCTAGCGACTAGGGATGATAAGAAAAGAGGATGATCCCTTGGGCCCAGGAGTTGTTTGAAGTCCAGCCTGGACAACACAAGAGAGATCCTGTCTCAAAGATAAACAAACAAAAATAGTAAAATACAATCAAAACAGGATGAGCACTCTTCCAATGGGACACTGGCTCACAACTTCAGCAAACAGTTTTCCGTCCGCTTACGGTCCACTACAAGCCACCTCAAACGACCATTTAATTGTCGACTGCAAATTTGCAACTGTCTGTCTGGCTCTGGATTGCCCAGTATCCAAAGTGGGAACAGTTGCCCATTGTCTGCCCCAATCCAAAGTGGAAACAATCGCCTATTGTGTGCTGGAGTGCCCCAGCTGATTTTTTTCCCCCTAGATGGATGCTGCAGGCCTTGTCAAAGTATGAAATCTTAATGTCTCATGTTATTTAATGAGTTAAAGCTCAGTATTCACATCAAGAAAACGACTTGATGCGCTCAGGAAACAGACAGTCCTGGGCTGGATTTATGATGTCCCACTCTGGTGTACACGCAGTCAGGCAGATTTGGGCACGTCAACAAAGTATTTCCTAGGAAATCATTTTTCACTAAGTACTCTTTTCTTCCTCCCCTGCCTTCCCTCCTCCCTCCACTTCTTTTCCCCTTCCTTCCTTCCTTCCTTCCTTCCTTCCTTCCTTCCTTCTTTCCTTCCTTCCTCCTTCCTTCCATTTACCCGTACTCACTGAAAAGCTAGGCTTAGTGGTGTGTACTGCTAGGCTTAGTGGTGTGTACTGAAATTCCAGCACTGGAGGGTAGAGACATGAGGATCACTGGGGCTTGCTGTCTTGTCTTTACTCAGGAATAGTTTTACAGAAACAGTACGTTTTAATTTTAGGGCTGTTGAAACCATCAAGCAGTAAACGAGGCGCAACACATGTTGGATTTGGCTTGCTCTGTGATTTTCTTTTCTTTCTTTCTTTTTTTTTTTTTTAAACGGGAGATTGGGACTCCGGCCCACCCCTCTGCTCTCCTAATACCTTCCCTCTCCCCCGCCCCGCCCCGCCCCGCCCCGCCCCGCCCCGCCCCGCCCCGCCCCGCCCCGCCCCGCCCCGCCCCGCGTCCCGGCCACGCCCCCAGAGAGACTCCACCTCTCCTCCAAATCCCGCCCCCGGCCGCTTTTCTGTCTGTCGCAAAGGACTCGGCGACGCTTTACGGCTGGCGGCGTTTGACGGCTGGGAGGCAACCGAGAAGAAGGAGGAAGCGGTGGCGGTAGCTGCCGGGACGGCTGCGGCTGGCGTCGAGGTGATCGCGGCGACGCGGGCCAGGGAGTGAGTGGCGGCGGCCGGGCGGGCGGGCTGGGCGGCGGGCCCGATGTGGCTGCAGCAGCGCCTGAAGGGGCTGCCAGGGCTGCTGTCGAGCAGCTGGGCCCGCCGCCTCCTCTGCCTGCTCGGCCTCCTGCTGCTGCTCCTCTGGTTCGGGAGCTCCGGAGCGCGGCGGGCGGCGGGCGGCCTGCGCTTGCCGTCCTGGGCCCACAGCGAGCCGGGCGCCGCCGAGCCGTCCGCCTGCCTGGAGGCGGCCACCCGTGCGTGGCGCGGCCTGCGTGATCGCGGCGAGGCGGTGCCCCTGGGCCCCGGGGTGCCAGCCCTGGTGGCCAACGGCTTTCTGGCTCTGGACGCCGCCTACAACCGGCTGTGGGTGACGCCCGGGGAGCGGGAGCCTGCGGTGGCGCTGGACTTCGTGCCCTTCGTGCAGCTGCGCCCGCTGAATGTGCTGGCTGAGGCTGGAGAGGCGGTGCTGCTGCTGCGGGAGGGCCTGCTGCGCCGAGTGCGCTGCCTGCAGCTGGGGACCCCGGGCTCGGGCCCTGCCTCTGGTGTCGCCGGGCCTGCTTCGGCCTCCGGGCTCTCCGCGGGGTCGGGCCGTGACTGCGTGCTACTGCAGGAGGACTTTCTAGCGCACCGAGGCCGACCCCATGTCTATCTGCAGCGCATCCAGCTCAACAATCCCACGGAGCGTGTGGCCGCGTTGCAGACTGTGGGGCCCACCGCGGGCCCAATCCCCAAGTCCTTCACCAGCACTCTGGAGAAGGTCGGAGATCATCAGTTTCTCCTGTACTCGGGCCGGTCCACACCCCTTCCATCGGGGCTGGTGCACCTGGTAGTGGTGGCCTCTAAGAAGTTAGTGAACCGGCTCCAGGTGGCTCCCAAGACACAGCTGGATGAGACGGTGCTGTGGGTGGTGCATGTCTCTGGTCCCATCCACCCCCAGGTGCTCAAAAGCAAAGGAGCCAAGGAGCTCAAGGCGCTGCAGGACTTGGCAAGGAAGGAAATGCTGGAGCTGTTGGAGATGCCCGCCTCGGAGCTGCTTCAGGATCACCAGCACCTCTGGGCCCAGCTGTTCAGCCCAGGTGAGGCCTTGATGGGGGCTTGGTACACAGTCTCCACTCTGCACCAGTGTGCATACAGTCCACTTTAGAAATGTTCTCCATGTTCTGCAGTGGTCACACCGAGGGTTAAAACTGGGGCTTGTGTAAAGGGTTGAATCTCTTCCTAACCTTTGAATCTGTATGATCTAGGCTCTATGGTCTTAGCTTTCTGAGCCTTAACAGTAAGTTTTATGGGGTTTTAATGAAAATCTGGGTGTAAAGGTTCAGTTTTATTCTTTGTTCTTGGCCTTGAGGCCTGACCTGAGCAGATGGAGGGTTTTGTTTTGTGTGGGAGGGGGTCAGTTCGTAAAGAATAAACCTTCAGGGAGGATACCCCACACCCCACCCCACCCCTCACTCCCTACACTTTGCTTTGCCCACCACAACCTACCTGTCCTGGCCTCAGCTTTTAATGTTTGAGATTGCCGTTGTGGCTGCAGCTGTTTTTACCAGACTACTGGAGGCTTCTTCCAGTAGGTTGGAATGTGCATGCTAAATGAAAACTTTACTTTGTTGTTGTTTTAATACTCTTTATTTGTTCTTTGCAAGTGAAAACCTTTCCTGTCAACTGTTACAGAAAATGCAATCGTAGTACTGAGTTTCGGTTTCCAGGGTTACAGTTATCGGCACCTGTATGGTTGTGCAGAGGGAGTTTAGTTCATTCAACAGGTATCTATTCATCAAGTGCTTTTGCCGGAGGCTGTTGGACAAGTGAGCAAAAGGAGTTCTTGTTCAAGCAGTGTTTGCCTTAGTCTGGTGGGGAGGAAGACAGGAGCATGAACATTTTAAGTGAGACAGCTCTTAGAATGGAAAGTGCTGTGGAGAAAAGTGAGCAGTGGAGTGCTGGTGAGTGGGAGGGCTGGGAGGGCTGCTGTCTGCTCCCTGGATGTAGCACCACTTAGGCCTGAGTCATGTGACAGGGAAGTGGGCATTCAGCCTGGAGACTGCCCTAAACAGGAGCAGGTTAAGCCTGGTGATGAGCAGGAACAGGGTGGTGTGTGAGCTTGAAGCCTTGAGGAAGAACAAGGAGTTTTATTGAGACGGGAAGGTGGGAGTCCTCAGCGTATAGACTGAGGGGGCATGGACACAGGTAAGCGGTTCCTGGGGAGCCCAGGGGAAGGAAGGAGGGGACACCGGGTTGTGACATGGAGATAGGAGTGGTGCACTTTGATATTTTGGGAGGTAGGACTGTTGGGCCATGGTTTGGCTGTGGGAAGTGAGACCTGTGGACAGCTCCCTGATTTGGGGGTGTGAACGGTTGCTTGGAAATAACTAGGGGGAGCCTTGGTTGGGGGTGAAAGTTCACAGAGGTCAGTTATGCCTGTCAGATATCCAGGTGCAGACGCTGAGGGGGTGGTTAGCCCTGTGACTCTAGAGGCTATGTCATTTAAAGCTACAGCACTAAACCAGATTAAGGTACTTCCATCTATAACCTCAGCGCTCAGGAGTGAGGCAGAAGGACAATGTGAGTTCAAGGCCAGCCTGTGCTACATAGACCCCGTCTCCAAATTTGAATAAGATCACATATTAAAATAGCTATAGGAGGGACTGGAGAAAGGCTCAGTGGTACAAGCACTGGCTGCTCTTTCAGAGGACCTGCTGCTAGCATCCACGTGGCAGCTCACAATGGGCAGTAACTCCAGTTTTAAGGCATCAAGGTCGTCTTCTGGCCTCCCAGGGCTCGGTGCATAAATTATGCACAGACACACTTACATACATACGTACACACTTACATACATACATACTTACAATAATTTTTTAAGCTATAGTTATTGGAGAGAGTGATAGAAGACCCAGCCAGTATTGGCTAGGACACAAATGACACCTGGTTGGGTGATAAGACCTGAGCCTTGTGTGTTGTGCTCGGCTCTGGCAGGAGGTCCCACAGACCCTAGCTGGTCATGTTAGATGTCCTATTACTTAACTCTTTGCATCGCTGTGACAAAAGCAACTGACTGAAGAAGGTTTATTTTGGCTTGTACTTCAGAGGCACAGCCCATCGTAGTGGGAGAGCTGGATGCTGGGACTCAGCTCGCTGTTTCCTTGTACTCAGTCCTGGACCCCAGCCCGTGGTGTAGGACCCCCAACATTTAAGGTGGATCTTCCCACCTCAATCTAATGTAGAAACTCTTCCATAGACATGCCCAGAGGTTTGTTTCTGTGATAATTCTAAATCCCACCAAGATAAGTGAAGATTTTCATCTCAGGAAGTCAGGATGGCTCTACCATACCCAGGGCACCAAATGGCTGTCCTTTATTACTGGACCCAAAGCTCCACCTTTTTTCGTCCTGGTCTTCCATTTCCTTTGCCTCCAGCCAGGCCTTTCCCTAATGTGCAGCCTTTGTGGTGTTACAGGTGTGGAGATGAAGAAGATTACAGATGCCCACACGCCGTCTGGCCTGACCGTAAACCTGACGCTGTACTACATGCTCTCCTGCTCTCCAGCCCCGCTGCTCAGCCCTTCTCTGAGCCACAGGGAGCGAGACCAAATGGAAGCAACACTCAACTATGAAGACCACTGTTTCAGTGGCCATGCCACCATGCATGCCGAGAACCTGTGGCCAGGCCAGCTCTCCTCGGTGCAGCAGATCCTGCAGCTGGCTGACCTGTGGAAGCTGACCCTCCAGAAGCGAGGCTGCAAGGGGCTGGTGAAGGTTGGCGCTCCAGGTATCTTGCAAGGCATGGTGCTCAGCTTCGGCGGGCTACAGTTCACAGAAAACCACCTGCAGTTCCAGGCCGACCCTGAGGTGCTCCACAACAGCTATGCGCTGCATGGAATACGCTACAAGAACGACCACATCAACCTGGCTGTGCTGGTGGATGCAGAGGGCAAACCCTACCTGCACGTGTCCGTAGAGTCCCGAGGCCAGCCTGTCAAGATCTATGCCTGTGAGGCAGGCTGCCTCCAGGACCCTGTGGAACTGACCTCAGAGCCTGGGGGCCACACCTTCTCTGTCATGGTGACACAGCCCATCACACCACTGCTGTACATCTCCACCGACCTCACACACTTGCAGGATCTACGGCACACGCTGCACCTCAAGGCCATCCTGGCCCACGATGAGCACATGGCCCAGCAGGATCCCGGTCTGCCCTTCCTCTTCTGGTTCAGTGTGACCTCCCTCATCACCCTCTTCCACCTCTTCCTCTTTAAACTCATCTATAATGAATACTGTGGGCCTGGAGCCAAGCCCCTCTTCAGGAGCAAGGTAGGCTACCTCTACTAAAGCCCCAAGCTCCTGCCATTCTCTGTTGTGTCCAAAAAGGGCAGCCTGGCCAGGGGACAGCCTAGGCAGTAATGGGATCTCCTTCAAGCCAGTGCCCACAGCTCTCGTGTCCAAGAGAGGAGTCCATTTTGACGGCAAGCTAGTTATGGTAGTGTACTCCTGTTATCCCAGCATTGAAGATGCTAAAGCAGGAAGGTTGTGAGTTTGAGACCAACTTGAACTACATAGCAAAACAAAACAAACAAACAAAAACATGCCCTCAGTGGTCAGGCTCTCAGTGTGGGTCGGCTGATGCAATTATTTAGTCAGCCCACGGCAGCAGGCCAGCCAGGCCCTTCCTGCCTCTCCTCTCCCCAATACTGCCACAGAAAGGTAGACCAGGTAGTGGATCTGTGTCCCGGCATTTAGGAAGCCCTGAGCCCATGCAGGCGATGGGCCAGTCCCCGCCACCAAGAAACTGTGGCATCTGGTTTGTGGTTTAAGGCCAGGCTTGCAGGAAAGCAATGCTTGGCCCTCAGGAGCAGGCAGCAGATGGAGGCAGGTCTGAGTTCCTCATGATGAGGGAACCAGTGGAGACTTGGGTGGAAAAGCGGTGTGGAGAAGGCCTTCCCAGTAGCCAGCTTTTGGCCAGCTCTGATAGAAAAGGTGAGTTCTGCAGCCTCTGGAGCCAGTAGGCTCTTTCCCCTACTGGCCACTGGCCCCCTACCCTTACTCTTGCTTGACATGTATGTTCTTAAATGTTCACCATTCAGTTGGGAAGAAAAACTGCCTCCCTGAGGAACTGCCCATGCCCCTCACTGCCATGCCAAAGAGAGCCCCAGCCAACATGCCACATCAACCCAAGGAGGTTCATGGGCTACTACATAGTAATTCTAGCCTGGCCATGGGCCGGGAGCTGTCTATTTGGCTGGATCTGAGACATTGTCCCTGTGGTCTGCTCCCCTGCCAATGTGTGTATTTGTCTGTTTTGAGATGGCCTCGTGTAGCCAAGGCTGGCCTTGAACTTGCTATGTAGTAGAAGCTGGCTCGCACTTTCCTCCTGCCTCTACTTCCCAAGTGCTGGGATCACGGGTGTGCACCACCATACCTGGCTTTTCCCCAGATGTTTCTGTAGCTGGGCTGTGGGTTGGTGCTAAATAGTGACCTCTTGTTTCATTGAGCAGGAAGATCCCAGTGTCTGAGTGAACCTCGAGTCCCGCTCTCAGCCACCGTTTGCACAAGACACCCAGCACTGAGCATCCTGCTGCTGCATGAACAGGGAGCCTTTGGAAGCACCAACCCTTTGTGCCTTGTGGGGGACAGTGACTCAGAAGCGCTTGTGGGTACAAGAGTTTGCACTGGAGGGAAAGAGGGCCGAGGACTCGTGTAAGTTTCCCAGTCAATAAATCAAACCCGTAGGGAGAATACTTGAAGTTGAGCGCACTCCTTCCACTTCCCCCCGACTTCTATCCCAGGAAAGAGATCCTCTTTAAAAGACTTGTTGAGGAAAAATTGTGTTCTTCTCCTAATTTAATGTGTTCTTTCTTGAATGGATTTCTAATTTATTTTTGTTGAAGTTTTGCTGGGTGGCTTTTCATCCACCTTAGATCAGGACTGTTGGTGGCAACAACCGATCCCTGCCACCTCCTTGGCACCCGGGGCCCCCAGTCTGGAGGCTGGGCCTGAGCCCCAGGCGGCCACCCTGCCTGGGCAGGTGTGGTTCCCCTGGCCTACAGCCGGTTTGCACATTGCCTCCTTCTCACCTTGAGCCAGTGGGATCTGTCCTTTTGTACTTTGGGTCCCTGGGAAAGGTGTTTAACTTTCTAGTGATGGATGGTTGTGGGCTTTTGAAATACCAAAGCTTTTTTGTTCTTTTTTAAATAAATATCTTTCAAACTTCCATGAGTGATTTGTGTGTGGTTGAACCCTTGGACACATTCATCACACCCTCCCCCATTACTAAATTTTTAGGGTGGTGGTCTTCAGTGGTACACGCCACCTCAACAAGCTGTTTTCTCATGTGGCTGCTGCTGCTGCAAGGCCAGAGCATCTTCCCTGCTGTGCTGCAGGCTCCTCCTCCCTTACCCATCCTAAGGGTCTGGACCCTCCAACCCTGGGCTTTTCTAGCTGGAGCGAAGAGAGTGGCAGACAGTGATAGGCCTTCTGCTCATTGTAGAGAGAGAGAGAGTTCCAGGGATGAGAAAGGGACTGAATGAGGGATAGCAGCCCTCTGCTGGGGGCTGTCATCCTTGGGGTTTAGTGGGTTCCCTGGGCTCCCTGTGTTTGTGACTCACCAGAAAGCCTGGCCTGTTTGCCAAGGATCTGTGTGTTCACCACAACAGCTGTTCAAGAGTAAACAAGGGAATAGGGCTGTGTTGTGGGCAGCCCTGGTTTTCATTGCTTCAGTCCACAGCGCTGGGAGGTGCGGAGACACAGATACAGGCCAGGTTGCCTCTTCCAGAGAGTAGGAACTGCACCGTAAGGGTGTCATTTACAGTGTGAAAAACCCTGCAGTTGTATCAAACTGGAGGCTGCTGGTAGCTAGGAGCCGTTTGCAGGCCTGGAATCCTTTAGAAAGCAGTGGCAGAGGGGTTGGGGATTTAGCTCAGTGGTAGAGCACTTGCCTAGCAAGCACAAGGCGCTGGATTCGATCCTCAGCTCCAAAAAAAAGAAAGCAGTGGCAGGAAACCCAGGAGTTCAAGGTCATTCCTGACTACATAGTTTGAGGCCAGCCCTGCAAACCTCATGATGAGTTCAATCCCACAATGGACAGAGAGAACCAACTCTCAAAAGTTATCCTCTAATCCCCACATATGTACTGTGGCCCATGTGAACCATCGTACACACATAATACACAATAAAAATGTTAAATTGGCTTCAAATTAAACGAGGCCCTGTGAATTACAGCTCTCATTTACAAGCTTACACCAGGTATGGTGACATACGCCTGTACCTGCAGCACTGAGGATGCAGAGGCAGGAGGATTGAAGCAAGTTTGAAGCCAGCCTCTGCTACAGAACAAGTACCAGGAGGTACCAAGTCAGCCAGGGCTACAGAGCAAGACACTGTCTCAGTGTCCCCACACCCAAAGCCCTCCACTACCTGTGTTAGGTATTTTATATCAGCGTGGCTTCATGTGGGAGGGAGGTTGCTAGGGGGTTAAGATCTCAGATGCAAACCAGGTATAGTAGTGTACATCTGTAATCTGGCACTCAATATGGACAGTAGTTCATGACCAGCATGGGCTACACAGCAGGATGGTCTTTAAACTCAGTTGCAGTCTGGTGTATATAGCGAGTTCAAGGACAGCCAGGACTACAAAGAAAGACCCTGTTTCAAACAACAAAAACCGCTCAGACAGACAGATGCGGGGAGGGCTCAATGTACTTAATATGTGCAGGTGCATACAAAGGCCAGAAGAGGGCGTTGGATACCCTCTCCACTCTTTGCCTGTTCCTCTCAGGCAGTCTTTCTTCCCAAACCTGGGGCTTGCATCTCAGGGAGGCTAGAAGCCGGCAAGCCCCTGTCTCTGCCACCCTCAGAGCTGGGGTTACCTGTGGCTTCATAGGAAACACCCAGCTTGTTACATTGGTGTGGGGGATTTGAACTCAAGACCTCACACTTGCATGGCCAGTACTTTACCCACTGAGCCCTCTCCTTGGCCTTTTTGTTTGTTTGTTGTTTGTCTTTTGTTTTTGAGACAGGTTTCATGTAACCCAGCCTGGCCTTGGATTTGGTATGTAGCTAGGGATGGCTTTGGACTCATAATCCTGCTTCTACCTCCCAGCTGCTAAGACAGTAGGCATGTGCCACTATGCCTAGCGTGGCTTGTGACTTTAAATATTTTTTCATTATTTTTAATTATGTGTATGTACCTGTGTGGATATGTGCCTGTAAGTACAGGTGCCCTCAGAGACTAGAGGCATCCGAGTCCCTGGAGCTGAGTTCCTGCAATTGTTACTCAGCTTATGTAGGTGCTGGGAATCAAACCTGGGTCTTCTCAAAAGCAGTGTATGCTTGCAACTGCTGAGCCATGTCTCCAGCCTGTGAGTTTGGTTTTTCCTTTCTTCTTTTCTTTAAATTCTATTTTTATTTTATGTGCATTTTGTGTTTTTCCGTGAATGTCGGGTCCCCTGGAACTGGAATTATAGACAGTTGTGAGCTGCCATGTGGGTGCTGGGAATAGTCACTGCTCTTAACCACTGAGCCATCTCTCCAGCCCTGAGTTTTGTTTCTTGAGATGGTCTTTCTATGTAGCTCAGGCTAACCTGCCTCAGCCTCCTAAGTGCTGATTGTAAACATGAGCCACTATGCTTGAGTTTCTCAGGAGTCTTCCTCAGCATTAATTATAAAATGCACAGCCCATACCCAGGTGTCTAAGGCGGGCTCTGGCCTCTGCCATTCCCATGATGTGACCTCTGACTGTTTGCTTTCTGTTTCTGTTTCGGCCTTGCTGGCTCCTTCACACAACCCAGTTCTTCCCAACAGCTGGAAAACTAAAATGTTTGGCCCACTGCATGGCTTCTTGTACCCCATCCCTCACCCTGCAGCCACCTTTGATCCTTGACGTTACTGTGGCACAGGTGTGAGTAACCCCACAGTACCTGTTTTGGGAACTCTTGTCTTCAGATGTAACTTGGAAGCCCTGTGAGGGTAACACTACTTGGGGGTGACATTTCAAGTGTTGTCTCTTCTCTTTCCGGGGTGCACAGTCTCTCCCCCCTCCATTTATTTGTGTGTATGTGTTAGTATGCATCCCACAGCACATGTGTGGAAGTCAGAACAGCTTGCAGTACCCTTGGTTCCCTCCTCCCACTATGTAGGTCTCTAACCTCCTTAGAGGGCCAGGGTAGCTCACCAGAGGAGGATAAGACCTTGAGTTGGCACCTGAACGTGTCCATCCAGGGTAGAAATGGTGTGAGTACACCAACAGATCCAGGGATGGTTTAGGTACAAGGGAACAGAAATAGCCTGCTATGCTGGAGTTGACAGACAGAAGCTGGGGTTTGCCTACATCACCATCCACCTCAGAGGGTGAGAGTTGGCTCTGGTCCTAGTCCAGGGCTGTGATAGGAGAGATGCTAATCACCTCTGTCTTGATCACCATCATACTTTTAGCCAGTCTTCAGTGTCTTCCAAAACCAAAGGAGGACAGCCCCCACCCCTAATCCCACCTGCAAAAGACCGAGACCAAAGGAAAAAGAGAGTGACTTGCCAAAGGTCACAGAGAGGTGGCTAAGAGAGCCTGGGCTGGGAGGCAGGTGCTCCCTAGCAGGCTCATGTTAATGATTGTCTTGCTCTTCCGAGAAACACTATAAACCCTGACTCTCGGACGCCCCCAGGAACTGCAGGAATCAACTTGACCACTGGGGTAACAGGATAGCAAACAGGACTGGCAAGCAGCTGGGAGAGGAGGCTGTGGCTTCTCAGAATGAAACCTGAGGGCACCAGGCTGCATTCCCAGGGAAATAATCCTTCTGCACTGTGAATATATATTACTCTCATTGGTTAGTAAAGAACTGACTGGCCTATAGCCAGGCAGGAAGCACAGGCAAGACAGCTAAACTAAGAATGCTGGGAGGAAGAAGGGCAGTCAGGGGAGGAGTTAGTGGAGTCACCAGGAGACACAGAGAGCAAGACATGCTGGAGGACAGGAAAAGCCATGAGCCACGTGGCAATACATAGAGTAATAGAAATGTGTTCACTTAAGTTGTAAGAGCTAGTTAGTAATAAGCCTGAGCTATTGGCTGAATATTTGTAATTAATATAAGCTTTGGTGTGTTTATTTGGGAGCTATTGGCAGGACAGAAACTCCCACCAACAAATGTGTGTAGGAGGGTAGTAAGCTGGGAGAGTGGGGCCTGGGTCCCATTTCAGCTCTGTCATTAGGTGACCTCATGCCTGTGGCCTAACACAGGTGAGTTAAGTTTTCACGCTGTACATCTCCACCTGGAAAATGGGCCTAATAGCATCTCCCTACTTCACAGAATGGCTGGCAGTGCTGCTAAAAAAATGACTGTGGAGGAATGTGTGTGCTCTGTGAGTATCTCCCACTTGGGGTGATCGTCTTACATACCATGAGGGCTAGCATTCCTTTACCCAAAGCCCAAGGACAGAATTCAGGAGTTCTGTGAACTCAGGTCTGAAAACCATCTTTTGTTTCATTTATTAACTTCAAACTGAAATTTAACATTTCCTCCTGTTCTTTATTTATTTATTTTTTTAAGATTTATTTATTATACATACAGTGTTCTGTCTACATGCCAGAAGAGGCACCAGATCTCACTATAGATGGTTGTGAACCACCATGTAGTTGCTGGGGATTGAACTCGGAACCTCTGGAAGAACAGCCAGTGCTCTTAACCTCTGAGCCACCTCTCCAGCCCTCCTGTTCTTTATTTTATTTTATTTTTTGAGACAGGATCCCACGTCTCCTAGATTGGCTACAAACTCACTATGTAGCAAAAGGTGACCTTGAAGTAAACAATTACTTTATTATTTTTATTTTATGTATATTGCGTGGAGCTGAGTGTATGTTTGAGCACCACATGCATGCAGGTACCTGCAGAAGCCAGAGGAGGGCATTGGGTCCCCTGGCACTGGAGTTATCACGCAGTTACAGCCAACTCAGGGTTCAGTCCAAAGGGGCTGAAGAAGTCCCCAGGGCTTCTTGCATGTTCGGCAAGCACTCTGCCTACTGAGCTGCACCCCCAGCCCTGTAAATGGTAATGTTTTTTCTTTTGTTTGATTTTTCTCTCTCTCCTTCTGCGGTGGTTTGAATGAGAATGTTCCCCATAGGCTCAGATGTTTGAATACTGGGTCTCTGGTTGGTGACATTGTTTGGTTAAGTTTAGGAGGAAGTATGTCACTGGGGGTGGTCTTCGAGAATTTAAGACCTTACTCTGCTCCCCATTCAATCTTTGCTTCCTGCTTGCAGTTTGAGATGTGAGCCCCCAGCTTCAGCCACCAGGTCTAGCTGCCATGTGCTGTGGGATAATGCTCTTGTACACTGTAAAGATTCCTCACTTGAATGGTTTAATGAAATGCTGATTGGCCAGTAGCCAAGCAGGAAGTATAGGCGGGGCAAGCAGACTAAGGATGCTGGGAAGAGGAAGGGCGGAGTCAGGAGTCACCAGCCAGATGCAGAGGAAGCAAGATGGGAATGTTGTACTGAGAAAAGCTACCAAGCCATGTGGCTAAACATAGATAAGAATTATGGGTTAATTTAACTGTAAGAGCTAGTCAGTAATAAGCCTGAGATAACGGCTGAGCAGTTATAATTAATATAATTAATATAAGCTGTGTGGTAATTTGGGAAATGGCTGCTGGGTATTTGGGAGTTGTTGGCAGAACAGAAACTTCTGCCTGCAAATAGTGCCCAATGTGAGGTGTATCCTGGTTTCCATTCCAAGGTCAACACATCTTTGAAGTAAACCGGTTGGTTTAGCTCGGGAGTTTTTTCTGTTGTCCAATGTCTCTTCCCCAGCTACTGCCTCAGCCACCAGGTCTAGCTGCCATGACAGATTTTTATCCCAATAGAAAAGTAACTATACAACCAGACAAGGCTGACTCCTTCCCCAGTATTGAACTTCTCCCTGACAGGATTTCCTGTTGACAGTGGGGCTTATGGCTTCCCTGAAGAAAACACACCTTTCCAGCTCTCCATGCAGTTCTGTGATCACAGGACTAAACTCTGTGATCTTATAAATAGCCAATGATATCTATAAGAAGCTCATTCCTTTTTTTTTCTTTTTGCTGTTGTCCGTTTTTCTCTTGAGTTTTAAAAAAATACTTTATTTTTATGTGGTGTGTGTGTGTGTGTGTGTGTGTGTGTGTGTGTGTAGGTGAGCATGGAGACCAGAAGAGGGTATTGGATGCCCTGGATCTGAAGTTTCAGGCAGCTGAAAGCCACCTGACATGGGTACTGGGAACCAAATTCCAACCCTCTGAAAGGGCTCAACCACTAAGCTATTTCTCCAGCCCCAAAGAATTATTCCCCAAGAGCTTGGGACTTCTACTTTCTCTTGGACAACTCTGAAATGGAATTCTTTAAAATTGTGTCTATTTGTTGTATGTGTGTATGTCGGCCCACAGATGCCATAATATACACGTGGAGGCCAAGTGGCAGGGCTTGGTTCTACCATGTGTCCCTGGGGATCAAACTCAGGTCACTGGGCTCAGTGATAAGCACCACCTTACTGGTCCTTGTTACTGTTGGGATGTTAAGGGTTTGGGGGTTTGGTTTTGAGACAGTCTCTTATAGCCTATGCTGGTCTCAAACTTCAGGCAGTGCTCCTGCTTCACCTCCTGAGTGCTGGGATTATAAGCATTAGCCACCACACCTTGTAGCTGGAAGTTTTCCTGTGTCCTGCCTGGTCCTGTAGCCACTCAGACACAAATAAACATACAGAGGCTTATATTAATTATGGCCATGGCCTATGGCTCAAGTTTCTTGCTAGCTAGCTCTTATAACTGAACTCAGCCCATTTCTAGTCATCTATATGTTGCCACGTGTTCCATGGCTTTACCTGTGTGCCTTGCTTGCTGGATGGCGGGATGGTGTCTCCCCTGTCTCTCCTTTGTCCTTTCCTGTCTATCTGCTTGTATTTCCTGCCTGCCTCTAAGCTGCCTTGCCATAGGCCAAATGGCTTTATTTATCAACCAATCAGAGCAACACATATTCACAGTGTACAGAAAGACATCCCACAGCACTTCCCCTTTTCTGTCTAATCAAAAAGGAAGGTTTTAACTTTAACATAGTAAAATTACATATAACAAAACAGTTATCAAGCAAGAATTACAGTTACAACATCTAGTCTATTTGTATTTGGTGAATTTAAAGAAAATATTCTTTCTATCCTATATTTGTGAGTCTAAGGTTTCATATCTAATTTATCTTTTATCATAACCAAGGAAAATTATAACTATCTAGTCTTCAATTACATCAAAGACCCCAGAAGGATATAATATTACCTAAGTAAACAGGAAATGCATTGTAAGCAACTTCCAAAATTCTGGAAATGACAGAGACAGCTGCCTGCCTGGACAGTCATCCAAAGTTCCTCTGTAATGTTGGGGCATCCATCTTCAGCCTATAGGCCTGGAGTATCTCAGTCACTTCTCTCTGTGTCCTGCAGAATATCTGGCAGTCTCCTCTGTGAAACAGGAACCTAAAGGACCATTTCGCCTTGTTTTAGCAAATTCAGTGGTCATTTTTCCATGGGTCCTGCATGTCCAGTCAATACAACATTATAAATAAAGCTGTGGGCTGGAGAGATGGCTCAGAGGTTAAGAACATTGGCTGTTCTTCCAGAGGTCCTGAGTTCAATTCCCAGCACCCACACGGTGGCTCACAACCATCTGTAATGAAATCTGGCTCCTTCTTCTGGCCTACAGGGATACATGCAAACAGAACACTGTATACATAATAAGTAAACAAATCTTTAAAAATAAATAAATAAAGCTGCATTGCCCTATGGCAGAGCAGGGTGGAGCCAGGCAGGAAAATCCAAGAGAGATAGAGGAAGAAGAAAGGCAGAGGCGGAGGAGATGCCATCCTGCCATCCAGAAAGCAGCATGTAATGGCACACAGGTAAAGCCACAGAACATGTGGCAACATAGAGATGAATAGAAATGGACTGAGTTTAGTTATAAGAGCTAGCTAGCAAGAAAATTGAGCCATAGGCCATGGCCATGCAATTCGTAATTGATATAAGCCTCCGTGTGTTTACTTGGGTATGAGTGGCTGCAGGACAGGGTGGGACACAGGAAAACTTCCAGCTACAACTCCTGGCTCAACCGTTTTTGTTTTATTTATTTATTTGAGACAAAGTTTTACATTGAAATCCAGGCTATCCTCAAAGTTATAGTGATCCTCCTGCCTCAACCTCTCAAGTACATTCAGGCATGAGCCATCACACCCACCTGAACAGTTATTTTTATAGAAGAAAGAGAATATTCACACTGACAATGGAGAGAAAGAGGGAGGAAAGGAGACATGGAGAACTCACATCAGAGGGCTGAGAGCTTAGAGGAGAAGGTAGAGGACCGATGGAGAGCATGACACCCCCTGGGCCATTGGCGATGGTGGAGGAGCAGATGGAGAGTGTGACACTCCTGGGAACTTGGGGACAGTGGTCTTGTAGTTACTGGAGAGAAAGGAGATGCCTCGATCCCAGGGCATCTCTTCCAGTTCTCTTTTCCATGGCTGTTGGTTAGCTCTTTTTCCTCCTGAGTTTCTGCCAGATGTGGACCATTGCAGTGACTCTTCACAGCCTTAGTAGCCAGTTTGTGATTGGAAGGAAAAGGGTGGGAGGGAGGGAAGGAACAATTTTCCAGGAACATTGGAGAGAAAAAGTCAGGAATTCTGAAATGTGGCTGAGGGTGGGGAGAGACCAATCTCTTTAAAAATAATGCAGCGAGAGTCAGAGGCTGGGCACAAGACATGGAGACACATGGTGACCAAATGTGCCATCCTGTAGGCTGAGTATGGTGGCATGTGCCTTTAATCCAGTACTTGGGAGCTAGTAGCAGGAAGATCTGTGAATTTGAAGTCTAGCAAAACAAAACAAAACAAACAAAACAAAACAAAAACTTCCTCCGATGTGTACTCAAAGAAGCACCCAGAATGCACTAGAGACAATTTTATGGGCAGAAGGCAGTATTTGAACATGCAAGTACCAAGGTGGAGATGCTGTGCTCACTGAGCCACTGAAACAAATCCTGCCAAGAGGAAGCTTCCCCTAAGGCGTGGGTATCCCAGATCTTGGAGCTGAGCATGTCATGAACAATGGTCTTCAGCACCTCGGACAGAACCTGATCTCCCACCCAAGGCATCCTCCAAACTGTCCTCATCTGGAACTTGCTAGACACGTTCTACCAGTGAGCCATATGCTTAGCCTCAGACATGTACATGAACCATGTCAGGCTCATAAGCCCAAATGGGGAACTGTTGAGATGGGGTCACTGGCTACACACCAGCCAGTGTAGCTCCCAGAGAGAAGCATCTCAAAGGCTCTGGGGTTCTCTGTGGCCCTGGATTATCCTGATTTCTGTTTCTATGTAGGATGGGGATCACTAACTGCCTGATAAGGCTCATTTGTTGATTCCAGAAATACAACCCTCCATTCTGACCCCTGAGGGATCTACACTCTCAGGACTGGGTAGCACGGACTCCCCCTTCTTCAGTGGTGAAGGGACTAGAGAAACATTCCAGCTCCTTGAGAATAGGCACTCTGGTGTCCAAAGGACACCCTGGTATGCTGCAGGTGACCAGTCCAAGCCCAGACTCTATCCCTTCCAGGGCATCCAGTGTTTGGTCAGCAAATCAGGATAGGTGATCAGGGAAGCCCTGGAGGGAAGGCTAGAAACTACCACCATGGAATGGGCTGAAGGTGGAGAGGTGTAGGAGCTGCCTTTGACATTGAGAAAAAGAAGCAAGCATTAATGAAATGCCCACATTAATGTAAGACACATTCCAACCCCGAGCTGTGGGCAGGAAGGGGTGATGCCTTTTATAGACACCACAGTTCTAGTAAGAGGACCCCAGATCAATGTGGGTAATTTAGCCTCTGCCCTGAAAAATGCTGTGCAACACCAGGCGTGGCTGGATCCAGAGGATCCAGGGTCCCAAATGCTGTCAGTGGGAGTGCATGTGTCTCTCTCCATCTCAGAGATATACTTTCACTTTACAAGTCGCTCTACAACAGAAGAAAATGGCTTCCAGAGAGTCTTGGATCCCACATATTCCAGAGGAAGCCAGAGAACATCTACTGCTGTGGTGTGGGTGAGGCCACACACTTAAACCACAGAGACAGGAGCTGGAAGGGGGGGGGGGCTTGGAGGAAAAGCAAAGTGTAGTTTTCTTTCTTAATGATTTATTTGTATTTTATGTGTATGAGTGTTTTGCCTGCGTGTATATCTATGTACCATGTGCATGTCTGGTGCCTGCAGAGTCCAGAAAAGGGTTTCAGACCCTGGAACTGGGTTATGGATGGTTGTGAGCCATAATATGGGTGCAGGGAATCAAACCCCAGTCTTCTGTAGGAAGTAGAGGGCCTTCTGTCATATAAAGTGAGGGGGCTGTACTTGGTGGTCTCCAGTCCTAGGGTATGTTTGTTAGTTTAGTTTAGTCAACTAAACTAGCTAACTTGACACAACCTCCAACCATTTGGGAAAAGAGTCTCGCTGAGGAACTGTCTAGATCAGGTTGGTTGTGGCATGTCTGTAAGGGACAGTCTTTTTATCCCCCCAAGATAGGGTTTCTTTGTGTAGCCCTGGCTGTGCTGGAACTTGTTCTGTAGACCAGGCTGGCCTCGAACTCAAAGAGATCTGCCTACCTCTGCCTCCAAGTGCTGGAATTAAAAGTGTGTGCCACCACCGCCCAGCTGAAGGGGACACTCTTGACCACCTTAACCGATGTGGTAGAACGGAGCTTGAAAGTAGGCAGCACCCTTCCCTGGTGTGAGGCACTGGATTTTATACGCAGAGAGAAAGGGAGCTGAGCACTAAGCATGCATGCCTCCATTTCTCTCTGCTCTTGGTTTTCCTTCCTTGACTTCCCTGTAACAGTGGACTGCAAACTGGAATTGTCAGCTAGGATAAGCCCTTCTCCCCCAATTATCACAGCAACAGGAAATGGAACTAGGACCCAGGGCCTCCAGCATGCTGGGCAAACACTACCACCTGAGCTAGATCCTCAGCCCCTAATACTTTTTATAATTAAAAATTTTTATGGGTGCCGGGCAGCAGTGGAACATGCCTTTAGTACCAGCACTCAGGAGGCAGAGCTAGGTGGATCTCTATGAGTTCGAGGCCGACCTGGTCTACAGAGCAAGATCCAGGACAGGCAAAAAAATTACACAGAGAAACCCTGTCTTGAAAAACAAAACAAACAAACAAAAAAATTCTATGGGTACAGATGATTGTAGCAGCTGCCTCCCACACCCCCCTGCAGAGTCTAAGCCCGATAAATTTCCCAACATATTCAAAACAAGTCACGTGATCTAATTTTGTGTATGCCTCCACCATATCCCTACTCGCATCTCTCCTCAGTCTCATAAGACATCCTTGGAACATCCCCTATAAAATGTTGCTACTGTATCTCCAGCAGGTGGCGCTGAAGGCCTTTTCCTTACCTGGGTGACCCGGGCTGTTCCTGGCCGAATAAAACTAAACAGATGTTCCACAGTTTCCTGGCTATACAGGCGTGAGATCCCGCCCCAGGCCATGGCAAAGTGGGCAAAGGCTGTCTTTAGTTCACTGAGTTTCTTTTGGGACCTACATTAAGAGGTCCATTTGGCCGGGCGGTGGTGGCGCACGCCTTTAATCCCAGCACTCGGGAGGCAGAGCCAGGCGGATGTCTGTGAGTTCGAGGCCAGCCTGTGCTACCAAGTGAGTTCCAGGAAAGGCGCAAAGCTACACAGAGAAACCTTGTCTCGAAAAAAACAAAAAACAAAAAACAAAAAAAAAACAACAACAACAAAAAAAAGAGGTCCATTTGGCTCATAGATAGGGTCTGCAGCAAGCCAGCTTACTGTGCAGGAAGGGAGGGATCCAATGGGAGGCCTCTGAACTCCCCTTCCTTTGGGGGAGGTCCCATGTGTCAGGACTCCAAGGGCAGGCAAGCTCCAGTGGTGAGATTATGGTTTGGGGGGTTAGGAAACTCATAGATGGGACAAGGGGCCACAGGAAGCTTGTGAATGGGGTGTGGTCTCGGAGGGGCAGTCTCAGCCTGGACACTGGAATCTACCCATCATTGACACCTGCTGGCCATTCCTTTCTGCATTCCACAGTGGCCCTGAAGGGTGGGGGCATCTGTAAAGCACCAGAGATGTCTGTCATGTGCCTCGTCAGCACCTCAGTGCTGATCTCCACTTGATCTCCACTCTGAGCTTTTCTGAGGATGCTGGGAGAGGGAGGAAGGATAATGCAGTAGCTCAGCACTCCTGGGAAAAGCAGGTTTGGTGCTGTGGGCCAACCGGCTCCTCTCCTCAGTCCCTGGCTTTGGTGGTAGACTGGAGAGAGCATCCCCTTTGGAATAAAAGACACCCTAGCTTAGATCTGAGCTCTGCTGATGCTGCCTGACACTTTCAAAGGGCCTCACTTAGCTGGGCCTCAGTTTCCCCAGCTTATTAGGTGGGTGCAGCTGACCTGCCCAGATGGGTTCACAAGGTCATGGTGACAGATAAGAAAATATGCTTTCTTTTTTGGGAGGGAGAGGTCTCCTGCATACCAGGCTGGTCTCAAACTCACTGTGTAGCTGAGAATAACCTTGAACTTCTGATTCTCCTGTTTCCACTTACCAAGTCATGGATTACAGGTGTGCACCACCATACCTGGTTTATGTGGTGTTGGGACTTCAAGGGCTTCATGAGTGCCAGGCAAGCACTCTACCAACCAAATCCCAAGCCTAAGATAATGTACTTTTGTTTGTTTGTTTTGTTTTTTTTGGAGACAGGGTTTCTCTGTGTAACCCTGCTGTCTTGAACTCACTCTGTAGACCAGGCTGGCCTCGAACTCCACAGAGATCCACCTGCCTCTGCCTCCCGAGTGCTGGGATTAAAGGTGTGCGCCACCACTGCAGAGCTGACAATGTACTTTTTAAACAAGAAAAGCCTAACTTTCATTTAGGCTGCTTCCCATCTCTCGCCATGGGTGTAGACACGATTTGTTTGGAAAACTCAACATTGAAATTCTTATTGTTGTTTCCATCTTTCTAGTGATGGAGATGGAATCTAGGGCCTTGTGTGTGCTAGGTAAGTGCTCTCCCATGGAACCACGCCCAGACCGCAACCTTTTTAGTAACATTTCAAAATCAGATTTTTCCATAAAACTGTCTTAAGTGTTCCATAATGTCTTTGTTCTACTTCTGTATCTGGCAAAATGGGACCATTCCCCTAAGAGACACTCCTCCAGCACTCTGAGCTACTCATGTCAGGTCCCCATTGTCCTGCTGTGCCTGCCATACCCCCAGCTGACTGCCAGGCGCTATGTGTCACTGGCTGGCATTACTCACTGCAGGAGCCCTGTAGGTATGTTTGAGCTGCAATCCCACAGAGTTAGGAGTGTGCTCTGCCGCCAGCCATGGTTCCCGGGCCATCCTGTTCTGTTCTTTCTGTGCTTCTGTTTGCTTGCTTGCTCCAACCCTCCTGGCGCTGAGAGCCAGCTCAGGAGACTGGAGCACTTGGGGAGCTGCTAGGCCCTGACTTCTTGCAGAAGAGCCGTTATCCACTCTCACAATAAGCTGCATGGTCTGTCCTGGGAAGCAAATGCCACTAGGCCCGTGGTTTGACGAGGCTTCCCAAAGCCCCGGGTCATTCTCTTCTCTAGCTGAGTAAAGCTAGCTAGCAGGGACAGGATACTGACCCTTCCTAGCCCTTTCCTCTCACCCCTTTCCACGCTGTTTTTCCCTACCCTGCCTATCAGGACCCTGTCTCCTGGGTGGCAGGGCAGGAGCCCTACTGGAGGGGCACTGGGAGGGTGCTCCACTGCTCATTGTGTCTTGGGAGCTCTTCTAAGTGGGGTTTGGGCTCTGATTGCAGGAGAAAGAACCTGGAAGATCCAGTCCAGCTTTTCTTCTTTGTGATGTATCCATTGCCCAGAAGAACTTGGGTCCTAATGGGCTTGCTCCTGGGAGCTGCTGAACCATGTGTCCTTACCACCAATCACTCCATTAGCTGGACACCCTTTAGGGAGCTTCTCCTGGGCTATATATGTAGCTCAGTGGTGGAGCATTTGCCTGGCCTGCTCAAGGTGTCTGTTTCTATCCCCAGAACTACCAAAGAGGGGTGGGGAGGTGGGGGTTCTTGATGTTGAATACCTAGGGAATGGGGCTGCTGGCTGGGAAGCACCCCACCAGCCATCTCCTGGAAGCACCTCCTTTGCCTGGATGTGGCTGGTCTGGCACATGACAGTCTCTCAGACCCACCTCTTCCTAGCTAAGCCACAGCCTTCTTCTGGGAATACCACTAGAACTTAGAACTGTGCAGTGGAGTGTCTGGGCTGTGACCTCAGGCCACCCTTCTGGGCTGTCAGGTGCTTTGTATGTGTGTGTGGGTGGGTCAGGGGGCTGAGACAAAGACAGTTGGACGAAAATTGCAAGGATTAAAAAAAAAAAATCAGTTCCCCAAAATGGCTGACAGCCGTATTTCCTGAATTCAGATTCCTGCTTCATCCCTGGGTGCTGTGTGCCCTTGGGGACAAATCTAGGTGGTTGTGAGAACTAAATCATGTACAGGAAGCAATTGACACTCAAGCAAGGGCTCAGGCCAGTAAGTCACCGTGTGAGTGATAGAAAAAAGCACAGGAAAAAAAGGGGGGGCGGTGCCTTTCTCTTAGCTCAAGTGGTCCCGCCACCCCAACTCCTATAGGTAGATACGGGTTTGTTTAGGCAGCGCTGATGTCCAGGGTCTGGGGACCTGGATTTGTGTCTTGCCTGACCGTGGCAGATTGGCTGGGAGGAGGAGGAGGGAGGGGAGGAGGAAGGGAGCACTCACTGAGGCTGGGCCAAGATGGCCGAAGCAGATCTTCTGATGGTGCCGGTTGCTGCCCTTGGCCAAAGACAGGCCCTCTTCATCCAGCTAGGTAAACACAGCAGGGACAGAGCCTGCTACACCAAAACCCATACAAGGCCTGGGGACTGCGCACCAGCTCGGATCACGGGGATGCAGGGGGTTCATCTCCTCCGAGGAAGGGGCAGGTTTAGGAGTGAAACCAGGGAGCTATTTCGAGAAGGTGTCAAAGGCCGGAACACTAAAATTAGAGTCTTGGTTCCTAAAAAGACATTGGCGCCAACCAAGGTCTGAGAAGGGGGCTCTTCAGTGCGGAATGTGACCCCAGGAAGCGCTCTGGCGATCCTGGGCAATGAGGTCAGCCTGCCGGACCAATGGGACCATCCACAGCCCTGTGGTCACGTGGTAGTCACGGGGGACCTCTCCTGTGGCCAGTCCCGGGGCTGTTTCCAACCACTTCCCCTGTGCACCAAGCCAGCAAAGGCGAGGGGGCAGAGCTGCCGGAGCAGGACTGACCTTCTGGGCTGTGCTTTTCCTTTTTTGACTGTCCTTTGCGCTTTCTGCTCCATTCTGGGTACAGGAGCAGGAGGGACGCGTGCTTGGAAGAGGCAGCCATGTTGGAACCTGGTGTTTTGGCCTGAGAGATGACCAAGAGGGGCCTGGGATCCCCAGCCTGACTGGCCTTGGTTTTCACCTCTGTCACACAAGGGTCCTTTGTTCATCTCCTCTCCATTCAGGCCCGGGGCACTCTGCCACCTCAGGGACCGTGATGAAGCCACTTTCCAGGGGGAGACACCAACAGCTGCCTGAAGCAGCTCTTAGCCGCCCCAGGTCCAGAACCATCGGCAGTTCTGATTACCAGCCCACCTGTGACCAGGCGTCCCCAGAGCTCTCCCTCTGCCCTCCTAAGTTGTCTCACCCAACTGTATTACCTCCTCCTCAAGGCCAGGAGAGGCTGCTCTTGCTGAGGACGTGGGTTCGGTTCCCGGTACCCAGAAGGCAGTTGGTAACTATCTGTAGCTCTAGTTTCATCCAGTTCCAGGGATCTGATATCCCCTGCTGCCTCTATGGCCGCTGAATACATATGGTATAGACGTCCATACATGCAGGCAAAACACTTCATGCACATAAAACAAAAATAAGTTTATTTTTTTAAAGTTCAAGTTCCTTTTTTTAATAACAATAAAGAGAAGCCAGTTCCCTGTGGCTGGCTGTCACCCATCTAGACATAACTTCAGGTTTTCTTTGCTACATGCCTCAGGGCTTTTTACTTTACTGTTTTTTATTTTCTTACCACTGGTTTCTGGGTTTGGGTGGTTAACTGTGAGAGCCAACCTTCATCATCAATATAGTAACAAAACACCACCAACAAAAACTATTAGTCTTTTCTGTGTGGGGGTGGGGGTGGGGAGACAGGGTCTGCAAGCCATGCTTGAACTCGCTCTGTATCTCCAGCTGGCCAACCACCGCTCCTCACACTCCTGAGTGCAGGCGTCACGGACTTGAGGCACCTGGTGGTCTTTAGAGACGTAGAGACTCCTGGAGGGCAGGGACCTTTTAGGTCCCCTTCTTTCAGAAGGGTACAGAACTCAGGTGAGTGTCAGTAGGTTTTTGCTGAGCTCAGCCCTGGGAGCAGGAATGAGCCCTTCCCTAGCATCTCCCAGGGACCCTCGTCCCCAGGGACACTTTTTCCCTAGCAGGGCTGGGAAACACACTCACTTCTGACTATCCCACTTCCCACTTCTCACACCCACTACCCACTGGGGTCTGCAGTGGGTAGAGGAAAGCGCCAAGCTTGATGCGTGGTGCCTGCCTGGGCATGGGAGAGCGGTGGTGCCTGTGTGGACTCGTACCTGTCACCTGCACTGGGCAGTTTGCCTGTTCTTTCCTTCCTGCCTGCCTGTGGCCGCAACTCTGGCTTTGGTCCAAGTACTTGCAGGCCCCTCTGGGTCCCACGTGGGCGGTGGGCTGAAGAATTCCAGGAACGGGCCACAGCTGCTGACAACACTTCACTCTCTCTGCCTGTGACCTGTCCATGTGACTTCCTCCAGAACTATATGAAGAGGAGTGTTGTGGGTGGGCAGCAGCACCCTGACTCAATATCTAAAGACTTCTGGGCTCCAGCTGTGGTCCTGAGAAGCAACATGGTGTGTGTGGGGGTGGGGGGGGGCACAGATGAAATCCAGTGGTCACAGATGGCTATCGATAACCAACCCCCTCAGTCTTCCAGTGACCAGTAAAGGCATCAACATAGCAACGCACACAGAACTGCAGTATGTCAGGAATTGATCTGAGACGTTCACAAGTTTCATCTCATTTAACCAAGACTTTGATCTAGGAGTGTACCTCATCTGTCATGCCCAAAGTTGTGGGTTCCATCCTCAGCAACTCAATGTAAAACTGGATGTGATGGTATACACCTGTAACCCCAATACTTGGAAGGTGTTGGGACAGTAGGGTCAGAAGTTCAAGGTCATCCTCAGCTACATATCAAGTTTGAGGCCTGCCTAGACTACATAAAATCTTGTCTCAAAATAAAGCCTAAAAAACTCATAGCTTTTGTTCCCATTTTACTAATTGGGATGCTTGAGACAAGAAATCCCCGAGTGATTTACCCCAAATCACACAGCTGGTGACTGTTAGAAACAGGATCTGAATCTGGACTTAAAATATGAATCCTATGCCTGACCATGTGCTTGCCAGCTTCTGCTGCAGGGCCACATGAGTTGCCCCCTGCCCCAGCCTCAACAGGTGCTTGCTTCCCTGGCCTGGCTTGTGATTGAACACATTTGTGTGGGTACAGAGGAAGGCCTCACGAATGCACAACCACCTTAGCAGGAAGCCACAGCCTTGCCTGAAGGGACCTGCCAAATTTGGGGACTCCTGCCCAGAGGTATGAGAGATGCCTGGGGAGCCTGAGACTCTGAATCAGGCCAATCTGGTTGTGCCTTGGACCAGCCTGGTAGCTAGCTGTCCAGTTGTGTTGTTGGTAGCAGTGTTGTGATGAAGTCCCAGGGCCTGGCTGAAGTCTGTTTGTCCAGTGACATCAGGGAGGACCATTTCAGTGGCTCTGATACCTGTGCTGTCACTGCCACAGGCTGCCCCTTGTCTACTTGGATTTCCTCATGTCCAAACGTCCGCTTTAAATTATTTTATTTTTGTCTTTTATAAGTGTCCATTATTGTTTAATTTTTTTTTTTAATTAGATGTCGGGGGTGGGGTGGGGGAGGCAGTTCTGCTCATGTGTGAATGCAGGTGCTCTTGGGGTCCAGAAGGGGGGTCAACAGATCCCCTGGAGCTGGAGTTACAGGTGGTTGTGAGTCACCTGACCTGGGTGCTGGGAACCAAACTGGGGTCCTCTTCAAAAACAGTATGTAAGCCTGGCAGTGGTAGCATGTTGCTGGACCCTAATGGCTCCCTCTGGGGAGGGGGTGAGAAGGTACGGCGTCATCAGCGCAGACACTGGGAGTCACTTGAAGGCAAACAACAAACTTGTTTATTTACTAACAGGGAAGGCCTTATATACCCTCCTCCCAGCACCCAGTCTGTGTCGCAATCTGGTGGCATTGTGTGGTGGTCCCTCTTTGTCTGGGCGTGATCGAGAACTCTGACATCAATCAGGAACTCTGACAGTGACCAGAAACTCTGACAGCACCTGTTTCTAGGCCCTCAGGCAGACTCTAGGTTGGCTCATAAGGAGTACGTTATGTACATGCCTTAGCAACTGGTCTGAGCCAATTTCCTCAACCCTACGTGCCTGTCCTACTACAGTAGTACATGCCTTTAATCCCAGCACTTAGGAGACAGAGGCAGGTGGATCTCTGTGAGTTTCAGGCCAACCTCTGTCTACAGAGTGAGTTCCAGGACATCCAGGACTACAGAAAGAAACCCTATCTCAAAAAACCAAACCAAAAAAAACCAGTATGTGCTTGTAACTGCTAAGCAGTCAGAACAGTCTTGTTCTTTGGGGTTTGATTTGGTTTGTGGGTTATTTGGTTTGTTTGTTGGTTGGTTTTTTTTTTTTGTTTTGTTTTGTTTTTTTTCCAGACAGGGGTTCTCTGTGTAGCCCTGGCTGTCCTGGAACTCTGCTCTATAGACCAGGCTGGCCTCGAACTCACAGAGATCTGCCTGCCTCTGCCTCCCGAGTGCTGGGTTTAAAGGCTGGGGATCCACCTGTCCCAGCTTCCCCAGCACTGGGGTTATAGGCACATACCACCATGCCTGGCTTTTTATAGTCATTCTGGGGATTCAAACTCAGGTCCTCGTGCAGGAAGCCCTTTTCCCACTGAGCCATCTCCCTAGCCCTGAAGTCATGGTTTTTTGTTTTTTGCTTTTTTTTTTTAAATGAAAGTTAAATAAGACGAAAACTGCAAATTGCTTGGCACAGTTCTTGGCACACTGAAGTCCCACAGGGGCTGGCTGGCCTTTTCTGACCCCTGGAAGGCTGAGGAGTGGTTTTTGACTACAGGTGTCTGTCCCAATACCCAGAGCCCAAATGTCCCTCTTATAGAATGCCAGTTACATTGGATTAGGGTCACCTCTAATGACTTCACTTTACCTTGACTCTCTAAAGACCTCTCTAAAGCTGGGTGGCGGCGGTGGCGCAGCACAGGCCTTTAATTCCAGCACTCAAGAGGCAAAGCCAGGCGGGTCTCTGTGAGTTCGAGGCCAGCCTGGTCTACAGAGTGAGATCCAGGACAGGCACCAAAACTACACAGAGAAACCCTGTCTCCAAAAACAAAAACAAAAACAAAAACAAACAAACAAACAAAACCCACCCTGCCTCCAAATGAGGGCAAATCCTACGGGACTGGAACAAGCTTTTTTCTCAGGGACATGGTTCAGCCTGTAATAGGGATTGGGGGAGCCAGGCAACAGCTTGAGAAACACTTTCCTTTCCTTTCCTTTCCTTTCCTTTAAGATGGAGTTGGTGAGGACCCCTCCTCTCCTCCCAGAATGCTAAATAGGAACATCTGTGATTGGCATCCTTCCTATAATAATCATGGCCTTGAAGCTGCAGGGTTAGGCAGTCCCTGCATTTGCTACTAAAGGTGGGGAAAGGGCCTGTCCCCGGTCCATGCCAGCCCCCCTCACCCCCCTCGAGAGTGATCCAGCTCAGGGGGTTTTCTATTTGAGCGTAGTGGAGAGTTGGGGCTGGGTAGTTATTTTATAGTGAAAGATTGCTCTGTACATAGTAGGTGTTGAGTAATTTTCTTGGCCTCTACCTACTAGATGTAGGTAGCACCCCCTCCTTGGTAGTGATAGGAATGGTGTGTGGACATGCTGCCCTGAGGCTGCTGAGTCTCCCCCAACAGTCAGCAAAGCGCCTGCTGAGAACAGAGGAAATGAGAGGAGGCAGGGGCTCTGGATGCCTGGCTCCCCACCATCCTGCACCCCTTGCTGAAGGGCTGAAGAAACCCTCCTCCTCTCCTTCCTGCTTCTGTTGCTACATCCTGGCTCCCTGGGGTCACCTCAAGGTGTCTAGCGGTGGCCATAAACAGGCAGCGTGGAGTCCAGAGTGGGTGGCAGCAGAGGCTGCAGGAACACAGCGGCTTGGACATTAACTGACACTTGCTGACAACCGAGACTTATCAGGGTGGGAGGCCCAGGCTCCAGACCTGCAGACTGTGGGGCTTTATCAGCTGCCAGGGTGACAGAGTTCACAGCCATGCTGTGGCTACCACAGGTGCTGACAGCCAGGAGCTCCGGGAAGGCAACTTCTCCACACCACCAGCTCCCAGCCACCAGGGAGGCAAGCTGAGCCAGGCCCAAGCAGGAGGGGCATACCCCAGGGACACTGGAGGAGAGGAGCTGGTGTTCACGAAGTAGGAGTGGGACAGAGGCTGTGATCCTGAGCGGAGGGACTGATTTTTCTTTTCTTTTTCCTTTCAAAGATTTTTTTTTTTTTTTTTTTTTTTTTTTTTGGTTTTTCGAGACAGGGTCTCTCTGTGTAGCTTTGCGCCTTTCCTGGAACTCGCTTTGGAGACCAGGCTGGCCTCGAACTCACAGAAATCCGCCTGGCTCTGCCTCCCGAGTGCTGGGATTAAAGGCGTGCGCCACCACCGCCCGGCCTTTCAAAGATTTTATAATACATTCACAGTTTCACAAAGCTGCAGAATTTAAACCCAGACATAGTAGCGCACTTCACTGATCCCAGCACTCAGGAGGTGGAATCAGGAGGTTATCCTGGACTACATAGGGAGTTCAAGGCCAGCCTGGGCTACATGAGACCCCTTCTCATAAGCAAGCAAACAAATAAAAAACCAGTGAGGAATGCTTGCTAGCAGCTGGGGAGCAGAGAAAAGAGGTGTGTCTAGATAGGTGAAGGAATAAAACTCTCTCTCTCTCTCTCTCTCTCTCTCTCTCTCTCTCTCTCTCTCTCGCGCGCGCGCGCGCACACACACACACACACACACACTCCTCACTGCCCTCTCCATCTCTGTCTTGTCTTGTCTACCCTCTGTCTGGAATAATTAGTGTCTTGTAGCTGTGCCCAAAATGTAGTGGTTAGAAGCATCACAATTTTTTATTTATTTTGTGTGTTTATCTCTTTATTTAGACACAGTACCTCACTCTATAGCCTGGTTGGCCTTGAACCTGTTATGTAGTCTAGGCTGGCCTTGAACTTGCAGCTACTTTCTTGTCTCAGCATCCTGAGTGCTGGGGTCATAGGAATATGTTTTTTGCTCCCAGTTACCCAGTGAGAAGGGCTCCTTTTCCTTCTCGTGGTTCTTCAATCTTCCCTGTCCCTATCCTGTCTCAACATGGCTATCCATCATCATGAAGACCTCTCTTACAGGCTAGGAGATGGACCTCACAGCCAAGTTAGTAACATACCTGGAGGCCCCTGCATACGGTGTTGTGTATTTAGCCTGTTTGTTCAACCTGCCTTTAACACAATGTAGCGACCAACCTTACTTGCCTTGGTTAGCCCGGTCAATCAGCTCTTACAACCTAAGCCAATGCATAGCTTTAACCTTGAGTTGTGCACTCTTCTATGCCCTGACCCAGAGTAAGGCGTGTGTGTGTGTGTGTGTGTGTGTGTGTGTGTGTGTGTGTGTATGCGTGTGTTATGCCAATAATTCCCTGAAGACATCAAACAAGTTGAGAGCAGCCCTGTACAAAAAATATCCACCCCGAACGCTGAAAGCAGCAGGGAGATGGTGTGTTTGCAGAACTGTTTGTCATCTGAGTCAGTTGGAGTCAGTAAGTTTCAGCCCTCCTAATACTGTCAAAGATTTCTATAAAGCATCCCCATTCCTTCCCCCAAGTGACACTTTCGGTGCTGTTCAATAAAAATAGAGAGCAAAGCCCTTTGTTAGGGATAGACAGCATTCAGACGAGGTGGCATTCAGGCGGGCGCAGTTTCAGACTCATACAACACACTACAGATGAGCCAGAAGCCATATGATCCAAACAAACAGAAGAGAAGTGGAGAATTCAAACTTGGGCAAGCCTGTGGGTTTTTTGTTGGGTGACACTGATGCATTTTGGTGCCTCCGTGGCTGTCTTTAATGAGTCTACCCAACAGGGCTTAGGAAGGTGAGTAAGACCCTTCTGAGTCCCTGCCAGGCTTGAGGGGAGACAGCATGCTCAAAGTCCTTTTCTGATTTTAATCTTCCACGTCTGGACAGATGGCCTCCAGCCTTCAAGACACCAATGACACACTGTTTATGTGAGCAGAGGCCAAGGTATACATCTGCCTTAGTGTCTCTCCAGGGAGAGGAATTGACCTTTTCTCCACTAAAACCAGAGGCTGGGTGTCTGGACAGAGAGGTGAAAGATCAGTCAGAGCCACGTGTGTCTTAGTTACTTTTCTATTGCTGGAAAGAGACACCATGACACAAGGCAACTTATGAAAGAAAGAAATTATTGGGGACTTGCTTATAGTTTCAGGGGGTTTGTCCATGACCTTCGTGGTGGGGAGCATGGCAGCAGGCAGGCAGACATGGTGCCAGAGCAGTAGCTGAGAGTTTACATGTTGAGACAAAAACCATAAGGCAGAGAGAAAGAGAGAGCTAGCTGGGAATGGTGTGGGCTTTTGAAACCTCCAAGCCCACTCTCAGTGACGTCCCTCCTCCAACAGGGCCACACCTCCTAATCCTCCCTGAATAGTTCCACTAACTTCAAAGCAAGCATTCAAACATTTGGGCCTTTGGGGGCCTTTCTCATTCAAACCACCATATTCCACTCCCTGACTCCCACAGGCTTGTAACTGTATCATAATGCAAAATGTATTTGGTCCAACTTTAAAAGTCCCCATGATCTTTCAAGACTGTTTAAAAGCCAGTCAAAAGTCTCTTCTGAGACTCAAAACAATCTCACACCACCCCCCCTTTTTTTTCTGAGATGGGGGTCTCTCTACACAATCTTTCTTGGAACTCACTGCATAGACCAGGCTGGTCTTGAACTCAACAGAGATCCACCTACCTTTTCCTCCTGAGTACTGGAATTAAAGACATGAGCCATCATGCCTGACTCAAGGCAATCTCTTTATTGCGATCCCCTGTAAAATCAAAAAGCAAATCACATACTTCTAACATACAGTGGCACAAAATATACATCACCACTCCAAAAGGGAAGAAAGGGAATAGTGAGGAAATAAATACTAGATTTAAAGCAAGATGAAAATCCAACAGGACAAACTCCAAACTTCCAGTTCTATGTCTAATGTCCAAAGGCTTAGTTGGCTCTTCCTTTCTAACTTTGCTGGCTGCAACACACTTCTCTCTCTTGGACTGGCTCCACTGTCTGTAGCTCTCCATGGCAGGTAAACCACATTTCTGGTACCTCCAACATCCTGAGGTGGCCAACACAATCCAGGCTTCACCTTCACAGCTTCATGCAATAGTCTTTTGGGGACCCTGATGCAAGGACTCCCCTGCCACACACACACCTGGCCTCAGCACCTTTCTTTAACTGAAACACTTTTCCTCTTGTATCTTTGTGACTCTAAAATCAAAACCACAGGGATAATGCAGCCAAGGCCTTTGCCTGTTGGGGTGGAACCTGACCCCTGCCTTGACTTATATTTGCTTAAACTTTGATTTGTTGACACTTTTCCTTTGTTGAATAAGTTTTCTTGTGATTTAGGAGCAAAAGCTTCCTCAAGCACTTCCTTTTTCCAGGTTGGAAACTTGAGATCTTGTGTTCCACTCCCTTACTTCATTTCACATCAGGCCTTCCTTCAGATTTCTCATCTCTTTGAGCATAAGACTTGTCTCCAACACTAAATTTCCTGGTGCTTTTTTCTCCTCAAATTGTACATTTTATATTTCTTTTTTCTCTACTTGCTCTTTTTTCATTGTAGACCAGCATAAGAATGATGACTAACAGCCACGAGACAGTCAACGCTGAGATGTTTTTGAAATCTCCTCTGTCAATGAAATTCGTCCCAAACTGCAATTTAGCTCTAGGCAGATTCTTGAGACAAGGACAAAAACCAGCCAAATTCTTTTCCAAAATGTCACAAGAATGACCTCTAACCCAGATGCTAATGCTGTTCCCCTCTGAAACATCTTAAGCTGGGCCCCCATGGCATACATTGTTCTCAGCACCACTGTCTTTCAAGCTCCTACTAAGATGGCCCACTAATCCTCACTTAAAGCAATCAATGGTTTTCCTAGTCCAGAGTCCCAAAGTTCCACATTTCTTCAAAAAACAGCAATACCCCACTCCTGGTACTAACCTCCTAGTCACTGCTCTATTGCTGTGAAGAGACACCATGACCAAGGCAACTTATAAAAGAAAGTGTTTGTTGAGGGCTTGTTTACAGTTTCAGAGAGTTAGTCTATGACCATCGTGGTAGAAAGCACGGCAGCAGGCAGGCAGGCAAGGTGCTGGAGCAGTAGCTGAGAGCTTCCATGTTGAGACAACAACCATGAGGCAGAAAGAAAACTAACGGGGGCTGGTGTGGGCTTTTGAAACCTCAAAGCCCACTCTCAGTGATATCCCTCCTCCAACAGGTCCATGCCTCCTAATCCTTCCTAAACAATTCCATCCACTTTGGGTCAAGCGTTCAAATATAAGAGCCTATAGGGGTAATTCTCATTCAAACCATGTGTCCAGGCTTCACTGAATGCCTGGATAGGAAATATTATCAAAGCTCCCCTGCCCCAAACACACACTAGCAGAGCCTACCAGGTCAGGACCATCTCCTTGACATGTCCCAGCACCACTGAAGATAGATACTTGACCAGAGTGCCAAGCCACCTGTTAGAGGTCTTGGGGAAGGACATGTTTTACTCTGTCCCAATATAATAAAAATTAAGAACAATTTCTAGGCACTGGCCCTTCCACACTCATAGGATGTGAGTGCCCACCAGCTATCAGGGGCATTAGCTTGTTTCTAGAGCTTTTCAAAAGATCTTGGTGTGGGTCTGCAGCAGGAAAGGATGAGAAGGAAGTGGAGAGGAAGACGGTCAATCAGGCTACACAATGTGGGGCCGATGTTCACCTCCCTCGGCTGTAAAGAACTCTTTTTCTGAGTGAGTTTTAAAACCCCCTTTGCTTTTTTGTTCATTTGCTTTTGCCTTTTATTTTTCCTTTTATAAAAAAAAAAAATGTGTAAATAGTTAAGAGCACTGGCTGCTCTTCCAGAGGACCTGAGTTCGATTCCCAGCAGCCCCCAGGGGCAGATACAACTGTGTAACTCCAGTCCCAGGGATCTCCAGGCTCTGTGGGTATAGCACAGCAGTTAGAAGGAAAACCAAGAAAGAACAACAGTCAGGGGCTAGGTGGTGGTGGCCGGGTGGTGGTCACTCACATCAGTGGGACTTCACCTTGACTAATGGCAGAGATCCAATTTCTGAGCAAAGAGATATTCTGAGATTCTGGGTGGACATGAATGGGAGTCATCACTTTTCTTAGTATGGCACCCCTTTCTTTTCTTCTAATTACATTCATTTATCTTGAGTGTGTACATGTCACATGTGGAACTCAGAGGACAAGGGTGGCAGTCAGTTCTCTCCTTCCTCCATGTGAGTCCTGGGGAATGAAACTCTGGTTATTAGGCTTGGCGGCCAGCTCCTTTACCCACTCAGCCATCTCATCAGCCCTTCTGGTCTTGTGTCACCCCTTGCTTTCCCAGCCTCTTAAGACATTGTCCCACATGACTCTTCAGATGGGGAGAGGGCTGGTCCAGGTATCAACTGCCCAGGAAGATTCAGCCAGCTTGGAAAGAGAGACTAGAAGTCTGGGTCTGAGCCATGAGTTCTACCTTCACAGGGGGGTAAGGTTGTGGGAGAAGAGCCAGCTCAAAGGCCCGCGGAGCCCTGCCAGCACCTCCCCTTCCCATGATGGGGCTGTCACAGGGTTCCTTCCGGTACACCCAGCCCCATTCCCATGGCATCCCTCTCCAGCACAGTGTGTCCTCCCTCCAAGGACTCTATTAATATCCCTCATGTGTAAGCCACTTACCATCTCTGTCCTCACATGTGCCCCCAGGCCAAGCGATTCATGAATGTGGCCTCTCCCAGCGTGGCTGGCACTCTCCTTTTCTCCCGTACCACCTCTCTGCTTTTCTTCCCCCACCCTCAACACCCACGGTTGGCTTGCCGTCATGGGCTCACACTCACATTGAGGGGTAGCCTCCAGAGATACAGTCGTGTCTTAACCGATAGAACTTGAACATGGGACTGTATTTGAAAGAAATGTTCTTGCATGTACAATGAAACAAAACATCACAAAGTAAGGTCCCCTGGATATAAGGTAGACCCTAAATCTAATGGAGAGTGTTTTTTTCCTCCCCGCCGAGACAGGACTGAACTCCTGATTGCCCTGTCTCTGCATCCCAAGTACTGGGATAACAGGTGCTTGCTACCATCCCAGTTTGCTCACTGGGGACCAAATCCAGAGCCTCAGGCACTCAGCAAGTACAGTACCAACTAAGCTGCAGCACCAGCACTTAAAGGGGAAAGGGAGTTGAGACAGTCTTACTGAGTAGACCAGGCGGACCTTGAACTTGCTTGGTGGCCCTAGCTGCCTCAGACCTGCGGCAATCTCCCTGCCTCAGCCTCCTGAGCGCTGAGACTGTAGGCATGTGCCTCCATACCTAGCTCGATGACAAGTATGCTTATGAAAGAAACAAAGAGAGTTTTGGGACACAGAGAGATGGGGATGAGGTGTCTACAAGCCAAGGACCACCTGGAGCCACCAGACCCCGGAAGAGGCATGGAAGCGTTCTCCGGAGCTGGCGGTGACAGGCAGCTCACCCTTGGCTTTGGGTTTCTGGCACAGGGCAGAGCCTTTGCACTGGCTGCTCCCTTTGCCTACAACACTCTTTCCTCCTTTCCACCAAGTGTCGGGTCCCCACCGCCCTAGTCAGCTGTGGCCTGGTCTTCCTGTTCACATCACCATGATCCCCAGCAACTTCGTCTTTTTCCTTCGAGGCATTATTTCTAATACATGAACCAATTTCAGCATTTGGCTAATCCCTGTCTCCTTGATCCTGAAATGTAAGCCACCCTTAAAACAGGGATTTGGGGCTCAGCAGTTAAGAGCATTGGCTGCTCTTCCAGAGGACCCAGGTTCAATTCCTAGCACCCACATGGCAGCTCATGGTTATCTGCAGCTCCAATTCCAGTGAATCTGGCACCTTTACACTAACATCTGGGCAAAATACCAATGCACATAAAAATAAATAAAAACCTTTAAAAAAAAAGACAGGGATTTCATCTCTTTTGTTCACTGCTGTGTCCATAGCCCCAACAACAGAGCGTGTTGATATGTGTTTATTGAATGAATACATGAGAGACTTTCTAGTATAAGTATACTTACTACAGAGACATTCTGTGGGGTGCTCATGTCTGAGTGACCATGTCTGATTTCCCTGTCCCTGTAGGGAGACAAGCTGCTAGAGTTTTGAATTGGAAGGACCTGGAGGCCAACCAGTCACTTCCTGAACCAGGTTCTTTTTAGAGCCTGCAAGTGCCCTCTGAGCTCTCCAGTGGGAAGGGGTTGTGGGCTCCTCATAGCCTGACTCAGTGCCACACTGAGACTCTTCAGACCAGGAGCAAGAGCTGAAGACAGTCACATGTGAGTCATCCCTTAGCTCCGGGCTGGTATGTCCAAGGACCCTGCACAGAGATAGCAGCTGAGGGTGTGCGACAAGCCAAATGGACACCCTGAGATAAGTCCTAGTGGGATCATGTGACTGCTTTGGCTCCTTCTGGCTCCACTCCCATTCTCTGAAGCCCTCTCATCTTCTCCGTGTGGAGGGCCAGCTCAGCTACTCTGTCTTGGGGGCAGTGAGAGAGCCGTCTCAGGGGTAGGCAAGGCAGCTGTAACAAGTGGGGACATGGAAGCTCAAAAGTGGACAGTGTGGCTCAAGGATGCGGCTCAGTCGGCAGAGTGCTTGCTTAGCGTACGTAAAGTCCTGGGGATGGAACCCAAGATGTTTACATGCTGGGCAGGCACTCTACCAACTGAACTATAGCCCCAGCCGAGTGTCAAACCCAGGGTCTCACCAGCTACACAATCACACTGCCAGGGAGCTGCTCCCGGCCTTCCCACTGAGTTTTGTTTGTTTGTTTTTAGGTGTGTGTCAGTGTTTTGCTTGCAGGTATGTGTGTGCACATGTTTACCCAGTGACCTCAGAGGTCAGAGAGGGCATCAGATGCCCTGGAACTGGAATTATAGATGGTTATATCGGGTCCCCAACACTGCAGACTCCATGTTGGTTCCAGACCCAGACCATACCAGGAGTTACGAGCAGTTGTAAGCCACCATGGCGATTTTAGAAACTCAACCTGGGAGCCGGGCATGGTGGCATGCACCTGTAATTCCAGCACTTGGGAGGCAGAGGCAGGTGGATTTCTGTGAATTCGAGGCCAGCCTGGTTTACACAGCGAGTTCCAGGACAGCCAGGGCTCTGTTATACAGAGAAACCCTGTCTCAGAAAAAAAAGAAACTGAACCAGAATCCTCACTTACCACCACCATTAAAGAGCTCAAGCTGGCCACCAGAAGAGGGGGACACAGAGTGACAACTGATCAAACAGCCTGTGTCTGTTCTGGCCACCCTCCCCCAGACAGTGCCTAGAAAAGTCTTCAAGAGACTCCAGCAGCTGTCACCTGGTCACACTTTGAAGAGGGTCAGCAAATGGGAGCCCCACGGCAGAGGCCTACCAAAGGCCATGGCTGGAGGATGCACTTGAAAGACTGTCGCTGTAGGCTACCACGATTTGGGTGACTTTCTTTTTTTAATTTATTTTTATTTTATGTATGTTGGTGTTTTGTCATGGATACCAGGTCCCCTGGAACTGGAATTACAGACAGTTGTGAACTGCCATGTGGGTGCTGGGACTTGAACTCGGGTCCTCTGGAAGAGCAGTCAGTGCTCTTAACCACTGAGCCATCTCTCCAGCCCTGATTTGGGTGACTTTTTATGTAGAAGACAATCATCCAAACAATTGAAGAGTGGGAGTGTGCCTCATGAACAGAGCTCATGATACAGTGCTTGCCTAGGATGCTCAAAGCCCCGAGTTCAATCCCCAGCCAACATAAAACAGGCCTGGTGGTGCACATCTGTAATCCTGATGCTTGAGAAGTAGAGACAGGAAGAGCAGGCATTTTAGGCCAGCCTGGGCTATGAGACCCTGTTTCATACACTCCTTTAAACACAGCACTCAGGAAGCAGAGACAGGTAGATCTCTGTGAGTTTAAGGTCAGCCTTTTCTACAAAGTGAGATCCAGGTCAGCTAAGGACTCACAGTAAGACCCTGTCTCAAACAAGCAACAACAAAATAAATGAGTGCTAAAAGAGGGTGTCAGATCTCCTGGATCTGAAGTTACAAGTAGTTGTGAGCTGCCATGTGGGTGCTGGAAACTGAACCTGCATCCTTTGGGAGAACAGCCAGTGCTTTAAACCACCTCAGCCACGTCTCCAGCACTGGGAATTGTTTTTATTGTGTTAATTGAGATGAGGAGACCTACCCACTGTGGGTGGCACCAATCCATGGATGGGATCTGTGTAGTGGAGAAAGAACGCATGAATTCACTGTTCTCTGCTTCCTGACTGTGGATGTAATGTGACTTCCCTGCCAGGGCACAAGCTGGATGACAAGAACGATGACAGAAATGTGGACAGTTGAAGCCATCTCAGAGGGGAGCATGGGCTCTATTGGGAACTTGGCTGGAGGCAATTTGTATGGTGTTTTGGCCAAGAATATGGCTTCTTTCTGCCTGTGTCCTGAGAATTTAGTGAAGCTGGATTTAGGGGAGGTAGGCTAACTGTTTCTCAGAGGGAAATCGTGTGAGAAAGATTAGGGACACAGCGCTCTGCTCTGGGACAGCAGCAGGGGATGCCTTGGGGCTGACAGCTTCAACTCATAAAAATGCAAATCCATGTACAAGGAGAAGGCCTGAGCTGAGACTGGAGCTGAAGGCATTTCTGCCCCTCAAAACAACTGCCTAGGAGACTGTTTCCCTAGAACCAGAACAGAGCTCATGCAAACATGGTCCAAGGGGCCCAGACTCCACCCCAAGCTTGCAGAAGAACCTGACAGTTTTCTCCAGATGTGACTGGTTTTGGAGTCATGAGCTTCTTTCCCCCTCCTCCTCCTCCTCCTCCTCCTCTTCCACCTCCTCCTCGTCCTCCTCCTCATCCTCCTCTCCTCCTCTTCTTTTTCAAGACAGGGTTTCTCTGTGTAACCCTGGCTGTCCTAGAACTCACTCTGTAAGCCAGGCTGGCCTCGAACTCACAGAGCTCCACCTGCTTCTGCCTCCTGAGTGCTGGGATTAAAGGCATGTGCCACCACCTCCCAGTGAGTCATGAGCTTCTAACTATCCCCTTTCTCCATCTCTGCCACAACCCACTGCCACTCCTGGTCATTGTCCTTCACCATCCTGACACTTGCTAACACAGAATCTGCAGAAGGGGTAGTGACATTGGTCACACACACTTGGGCTCCTTTCCTCAGAATCTCATTTCTCAGCTGAGGTGGGAGGCTGGTGTGTTAGGGAGAAGTCGCTCATGGGTGATCAGATAAGAGCACTGGGGACAGGCACTTCCCAAAGGATGTCTAGGCATCCTTTCTCTTCCACTCATGGTGGGGGAGGAGACTTTGGCACCTGGAGATGCCCCAGAAGGCATTCCTACATGACCTCATCTCTAGGCCAGGCTCTTAAAATTCTATCCTAATCAGTCCTCCTCATTAAGGGATGGAAGGAGGGTTGTAATTCCAGAAGTTCCTTGTCATATCCCAGTTTTTAATCAGTTGACGCTGGAGAGTGAGCATCCTTGAGGAGAAAGCTTCACAAGGTTTTGAGGGGATTGTTAGATAGCGAGGCGGGGTATCAGGGCAGTGTGTGAGCTGCCTCACGGAGATCCCTCTGGCCTGGTTAGGAGAGAGTAGGAGAGTTTGTGTGAAGTGCACTTGAGATCAGAACCACGGACAGCTACCCAAGTGACAGGAAGCGGTGCGGTCCAGCCAGGTGCTAGGAAGCCAGGCAGGGATTACAGGTTCTGAGGACACTCTCCCCCGGGAGGCTGGTGATGGTGGGTGTTGTCTGGGAGTGTTTTCAATGAGTCACCCCATAAGCCCCACACTCGCCGAAGGCTGGGGAAGCTGGGGTTCTCCCTGTCATTTCCAATAGGGGTGGGGCAGGATTTTTGCATGAAAGAAGGGAGCAGGAAACAGGGACATGTTAGTGTCCCCGCACTCTCCCACCCTAGCCCAGCCCATTTCTATACAAGGCCCGCTCTCCACAGCCTCCACCCACAGCGAATACTCCACACAGGCACAGAGGGGTGAATTCTCAGGCCTTGAGCTCAGCAAGCAGGAATGTGACTGATAAATCAGAGATAACCCCACCCCCACTCCATAAGAGGGCTGGCCGGACACTCAGCCCCAGGATAAAAAGCCGAGGCTCCGTGGCTGAAGAAGCCAGCTGCTTGAGGAGGTGGGACCAGAGAGAGAGAGAGAGAGAGAGAGAGAGAGAGAGAGAGAGAGAGAGAGAGAGAGAGAACGAACAAGGCATTGCAGCAGCCTGGCCCATCACGACTGCGGCATGGATCTCCAGAAGGTGCTGTCCCAGATGATTCTGTTTCTGCTTTTCCTGTCTCTGTCACTGCTGGGAGGTCACTCCCACCCTCTGAGCAGTCCTAGCCAGTCTCCGGAACAAGTCAAGATGCAGGTGAGCTCTGAGGGTCTGCACAGACAGATAGGGTCTGCTTGGGGGGTGTGGGCAAGAGTAATGAAAAAAAGCCCTCATGTCCTTTGGGAACTAGCCTTGTAAGACTCGAGAAGCAGCAATATTGGGTACCAGGACCCTTAACCAATGGGCACCATGGAGGAGTGGGAGAGCCAGGTGTGTGTGCCTGAGGCCTGGGTTCCCCATCTCATCACAGGCGCTGTTGGATCTGCTGAGGGAAAAGGCAGAGGAGGTGCCTCAGGGGCAGCTCCTGAAGGACCAAGATACCACAAAAGCATCTCTCAAAAGCACCCTTGGCTCTCAAGACAGCACCTTCCAGATCTTGCAGAGAATTCGCAACTCCAAGAAGATGCATACTTCGAGCTGCTTTGGGCACAGGATAGACCGGATCGGCTCTGTCAGTCGACTGGGTTGCAATGGTGAGCTCCTACCTTGCCACTTCCCTGCAAGCTGCACCCCCCCCCCCATGCATGCCACCATTAGAGGCCCCTAGGTTTGCTATCTGAGGTACATGTGCAGCCCTCCACCTTGCTGACTGACAGTCTTCAGGACCAAGGCAACCTGTCAGGAAATGTCACCTGGATGCTTCATTACATCCTCACAGGTCACCACCTACCTTCCATCAGAGGGGCCAAACGCTCCTCAGGGTGCAGACCGCCTGTTGAATGCCCCCCCTTCATAGGGCAGGAAGAGTTCTGACCATGTCCCCTCCGTTTTCTCCAAACTGACTTGTCAAAGGCAAAGGGTACAATCAACCCACTTTACAGTAGAACCTGAGGCCCAGGGAGATAGCTTTTTCGAGAGCCGTAAACTTCAACGTTCTCTGGGGACTGCAGGTGGCGGTGGTGTGTGGTGAGCTCAGCTCAGCTCCTGCCTGTTTCACCTGTCTGACAGTACCCCATCTCTTCTCCTTGTAGTGCTGAAGCGGTATTAGGAGACCTCCCAGCTGCAGACGCCTGCTTCTGACTCCACCTGGGGCTCTTTCCCCCAACTCTGGGACCCCCTTTTGAAGTGATTCTATTTATTTATTTATTTTTATTTATTTATTTGGTTGTTTTCTACAAGACTGTTTCTTGCCTTTGAGCACAGACTTTTCACAGTGTAATAAACACAGCATATTTCTTGCTTTGAAAAGGATTTGTCTCCTCGTGTGTCTATCAGTCTCTTGTCTTTTTTAGTTTGTTTGTTGGGGGCTTTTTGTTTGTTTTGTTTTTGAGATGGGGGTCTCTCTACATAGACCTGGCTGTCCTGGAACTCACTCTGTAAAACAGACAGGCCTCGACCTCACAGAAATCTGCCTGTCGGGGGGCTGGAGAGGTGGCTCAGAGGTTAAGAGCACTGGTTGTTCTTCCAGAGGTCCTGAGTTCAATTCCCAGCAACCACATGGTGGCTCACAACCATCTGTAATGAGATCTGGTGCCCTCTTCTGGCCTGCAGGCATGCATGTAGGCAGAACACTGTATACATAATAAATAAAAAAAATCTTTAAAAAAAAAAAAAAAAAAAAAGAAATCTGCCTGTCTCTGCGTCCTGAGTGCGGGGGATTAAAGGCGTGCGCCATTATCCCTGACTCCAGTTTCTCATCTTAACATGAAAAGAAACAAACTCCACCAATATGCATTTTCTGCAAGGTCCCAAGGCATCTCAATGGTGGGATGAGGACACAGCTCAAGGGCTGGGCCAGTGAGAGGGGGGCTTTCCTTTCCTTCCCGGTTTTTGACATTGTGAGATATCAATCCACACTGGAAACACTTGAGGCTCTTCATGGAATCTGTTTTTCAAAGCGTGTATTTGATTCCTGGGTGCAGAACAATGTGAGGATGGGCATCCTGGCGTTTGCCCCACTCTCTCACCTGGAATTCCATCGTCAAACACTGACTAGTTGCTGTTGCTTCTAGAAAACCCAACAAAGATGTCAGAGATGAAGGCTGTGTGTGTGTGTGTGTGTGTGTGTGTGTGTGTGCTCAAGGGCTCACGTTTGTGTATGTGCACGCAGGTATGTATATGCATGTGTGTGCACATGTATATGTGTGTACATGCATTTATGCTAGCTCACAGCCTTCCTGATGGGAGTGAATCCTCCATCCTACCCTAAACCTCAGCATCAAACCTCCAGTTCCTGATGATGTCATCTGAGAACAGAGCCTTCCTAGCCTCAACCCAAAGGATCCAGGGGCCTGAGAGGGGCCCAGGCTTTTGGATACCCCTACCCTGAAGATACACTGGCACTTCTCTGTCACCTTAGAGAAAGGAGACAACCCTCAGAATCCTCATGTGTGAACTGGTTGAAGTTGTGACATGGTTGGCACATGCTTCTAATCCCAGCACTTGGGAGGCAGAATCAGGAGGATCCAGGGTTCAAGGTGACCCTTGGCTACATGGTGAGTTTGAGGCCAGGCTGGGCTACATAAGATCCTGTCTCAATTCCTCCCCTCACCCCCCAAAAAGTGAACATTCATGTGCAGATTTTTGTTTGGGCATTTTTTGGGGGGATTTTGTTGTTGCTGAGACAGGGTCTCACTATGTAGCTCTGGCTGGCCTAGAACTCACAGAGATCCCCCTGCCCCTGTCTCCTAAGTACTCCTAAGCACCACTGTGCCCCCAGCTCCTCCCAAACCTTCTCCTCCTCTTCTTTTTGTCTATCTCCTTTCCCCCCACACAACTGAGGCCCGAACCCAGGGCCTTGTGCTTGCTAGGCAAGTGCTCTACCACTGCGCTAAGTCCCCAGCCCACCCTTCTCTTCTTTTTAAACTACCGTTGTTTGTTTATTGGAGTGGGAGATATGTGAGATATGCATGTGTCACAGCATGTGTGTGGAGGTCAAAGGACAACTTGCAAGAGTCGGTTCTCCAGGCTTCTAACTCAGGTCATCAGTCTGGAGGGCAGGCATCTCTAACCACTGAGCCATCTTCCTAGCCTCAGTGTCATCTTTTCTGTGTCCTGTGCCTCCATCTTATTTCCTGGAACCCTGTTCTTTGAATGCCACATATCACCTAAGCTCAGCTGAGGGCCAAAGGTCAGGTCCTTGTGACCAGTATTGTCATGATTATCATCATCCCCCATTTTCTAGGTAAGAAAACTGAGACTCAGAAAAGCCAGGCACCCTGAGACATGAGGGGACAGCTGAGTGGCTGCCACATCTGCCTGGCCTTCAGCAGAGCTTTGGAGAGTGTCCATTGGAGTGACAGAGGACAGAGAGTTGGCTCTGTGTGATTTCTCATTTTGATCCTGCATGCACTCAGGGTTGTGGATATCTAATGAGAGCAGTTAAGATTTTTTTCAAGTGAGGTTTTTGAGTAGCTTATTTTTCAAGAATCCGTGAGTCATCTTCTTGATGCAGAAAGACAGTGAACAGTTGGTATGGATAAAGGCCTCGTTAACAAGGCAGGCACAGTTCCATCAGGTGGGACAGTCCTCATGACTCTGAGAAGCTGAACACCTCACCTCTGGCAGGCAGGGAAACTGAGGCACAGAGAAGTTGTGTGATTTGCTCAGGGTCATGAAGTAAGAGAGCAGCAGAGCCATGTTCTGATCCAGGCTCTAACCACTGCCCGAGCACTCTTTTCCAAGCCAGAAACCTCGGCTTGCTAGTGGAATGGATACACACACCCACATGCAAGGCATCCTAGAGCTCCACATTCGGGCCACTGCTTGCTAGCAGCCTGCTCTTCTGCTCACTCATTCCAGAATCTTCACTCCCAAACATAGTTGGAACAGAGTCTGAGTTTTTCCAGGAAACTGGGCACATCTGTAAACAGGGGCCAGGTGTAGTGTGAATCCTAATTGGTCTTAATAATGAAAACCTGGAGTCAGATAGAGGGTAAAGACTGAAAGATCAGAGAGACAAAGGAGCAAGTCACTGCCACTTCCTACCTCTACAGAATCCTCAGTAGCCGGGCAGTGGTGGCGCACACCTTTAATCCCAGCACTCCGGAGGCAGAGGCAGGTGATCTCTGTAAGTTTGGGGCCAGCCTGGTCTACAGAGGGAGTTCTAGGACAGCTAGGGCTACACAGAGACACCCTGTCCAAACAAACAAACAAACAAACAAACAAAAACAAATAAATGAATAATAAAGGAAATCTTAGTAGAGAGGCTGAGGAGGTAGCTCAGTTGGTCCAGTGCCTGTCATATTAGCATAAGGACCTGAGTTTGGATCCTCAGCATCTACAGGAAAGCTGGACGTGGCAGCATATATCTGTAGGAGGCTTATTTCTGTCCAGCCTAGCTGAATTGTGAGCTCCAGGCTCAATTGGAGACTCTGTCTCAAAAACTACAGTAGAGAGCACTTGAGGACAGTACCTAACATTGACCTCTGGGCTGCACACACATGTACATACATGCCAACATGCTGGCGTATACACAAGCATGTACCCATACATGCACCACACACTCATAAAAATAATAAGCAAACAGATCATCGGGGCAGGGCCTGGGGATGCAGCTGTTGCCAAAGTGCTTGCTTAGGGAGCAGAAGCCTTGAGTTCGATCCCTGGGGCCCCATAAGCCTTGTTTGCTACGTGTGCCTATAACGCCAGCACTCAGGAGGTGGAGGATGAAGAGTCCTAGGCCTTCCTCAGCTACATGGTGAGTATGCTAGTTAAGTTGTTGTTGTCAACTTGACGTGGGTCAGGGTCATCTGGGAAGAAGGCCTTCAACTGTGTAGATGCCTCCCTCAGATTGGCTTGAGGCAAATCTGTGGAGCATTTTTTGATTACTAATTGATATGGGAGGGCCTAGCCCACTGTGGGTGGTGCCACCCCTGGGCAGGGTCCTGGGTGCTGTAAGAAAGCCATGGTGAACAAGCCAGTAAGCAGCATTCTTCCTCACGGTCTCTACTTCAGTTCCTGTGTCCAGGTTCCTGCCTTACTTAAGTTCTTACTTTGGCTTCCCTCAAAGATGGACTATGATGGGGATGTGTAAACCAAATAAACTCTTCCCTGCCCAAGCTGCTTTTGGTCATAGTGCTTTATCCCAGCAGTGGAAAGCAAGCTAAGAGAGCAAATTCAAGGCCAGCTTGAAGTCCTGGCCCTTCCTCAAAAATGAACGAGAAAGCAGAGTAAGCAGATAAAGAGCTTCCTAATCAGGGACCCACTGAAATCACACACACACACACACACACACACACACATACACGCACGCACGCACGCACGCACGCACGCACGCACGCCAGCCTTCCTAATGCTTCTTCTTGGAGCCACACCAGCCCTCAGTTTCCCTGGCTGCTCCTCATCACCCTGTTCCCTTCAGAGAGCTGCCGTGCTCTGTGTCTCCACAAGTGTTTATCTATCATTCAGATCTTTCTAGGAAAGAAGTCTCTGTGGAACGGACCAGAGGAGACTCAGCCTACAGCTTCAGAGCTAAAGACCACTTAAAGAGGACGTGGAGGGCAGGCCAGCTTCGCTCAGCCTTGGGTGTTAAAGGTGCAGAGCATTGGCTGTAATGCTTTTGGTCATGTCTGCATTTGTGACTCTCGAGGAGTCCTGTCTGCATCCCCTTGTGGCAGTTTCGTCTGAGGATGAAGTGTGGCAAGGAAAAATGAAAGGTTTTTCTCTTCTCACCAAGTCAGATCCAAACCAATACCTTGGCCTCCGGTCTCCATTCCTGGTGGAACTCTCCATGTCTGTCTTCTAGGACTTTCCATCTACTGACTTACCTTAGCCCAGCAGTTCCACCCACGAGTGGCCAACCATCCTATGGAGCTGATTGTCAGAAATGCCCAAAAGCAGATCCAGATCTGTGTGCCCCACTGGGCAGTGGTTCCCTCTCTCCTGTCTGTGACATTGCTGTGCGTGCCGGATGCTGGCCCTGAGCTTGTGTGTGTGCGCGCGCATGTGCGTATGCGTGTGCGTGTGCGTGTGTGTGTGTGTGTGTGTGTGTGTGTGTGTGTGATGTGTAGGCCAGAGGTCAATGTCAAGTGTCACTTTATCAAACGACGTACTGTCCCAACCCATGTGGTGGGGGGCGGGATGGGGGGACAATTGTTACAGGGTCTCAAGTAGCCCAGGCTGGTCTCAAACTCCCTCTGTAAGAGCTCAGGATGATTTTGACTTTCCTGCCTCCCACTCTGAGTGTCGGGGTTCTAGGCGTGAACCACCACACCTGCTTTGTGCTGCACTGGGGAATTGAACCAGGATTTTGTGAACGCTAGATGGACACTCCACCGACTGAGCCCTATCTCTACCCGAGCCTTGCACTTCCTGCTGGAGGTTTCCTCTGGTGTTCAGAGCGCACATGGCTCCCAGCAGCAGCAGCAGCAGCAGCACAGGGAAGTGACATGTACTAGGCGCAGAGTTCAGGTAACCAGCTGCCTGTCATCACAGACGGCACAGGTTTTACTCCTGTCCGGAGTTCTCCTGGGGAGGTGGGGCTGGAGCAGCTGCTGTCCACAGTAGTTTTTGACTTTTTGCTTGCCCTCCCTCACAGCTAAAATAAACCACTCATGTTTGAATCCATTTCCTGTTTAGGAAAGCCTAAAGGGAGATACTCCCCAGTGATTAAGCCTTTGCCCAGGACCACACCCTCGATGAGGCAGCCCTTAGAATCCTTCTTGGCTGGACCACCCAAGCGGGTTCCACACCCACTGGCTCCCTCCTTCCTCCTTTCACTTCTGGTTTATTTTAGACCCTAGCACCATTTAGCTGTACCAGTTCCCTACATATCCTGCCCTCCCTAGGATCCCCCATCTGCTACTTTGAACATCAGAGGAAAGGTCACAACCTTCACACTTCAGCCAGAGAGTAACTTCCCCTCTAGGGAGGCATTTGGGTATATATGGGGTGGGGACTGGGTATGGGGAGTTAAATAGAGCAAACACATTGATTCAGTCATTCAGAAAGTATTTTTCTAAAGAATCGGTGTGTCTACACTGTGTGCTCGGTGCTAGGACACAGGGTGTCTTGAAGCTGACTCCTACCTGCTCTGCCTGCTCACACCTCCGGTTTTCTAGTAAATGCTGTGGCTGATCTGGCACTCAGGGCTGCTATCACACACACACCCACACATACCAAAAAGGCCCCTCAGTTGGCCCTGCCTGGTGAGGAGAAATTGACAACCCAGCTCATAGACCAAACCCAGCCAAAACCTGGATACGGGACTTGGATACTGGAAAGTCCACTCCATGGGTAGAGATGAGGCTTACACCAGCGAGAGACAGAAGATGCTTATACAGTGCCCATTAGGGGTTAATTATGCCCCCAAAAGAATAGGAAAAACTTAATACTCTGAGCCTCCAAATGTGACCATATTAGGCAAAGCGCTCACTGTAGGTGTAACTAGTGGCAGAGGGTGGTGTCCCATCTTCTAGAACTGGCTTCTGGCTGAGGATGTAGCCCTGAGGGTAGATTGCTTGCCTAACATGTAAGAAGCCTTGGGCTCCATTCCCAGCACCAAATAGCCTCAGCATGGTGACAAAAGTCTGTGACTTAGGACTGGGGTGGTGGAGGCAGGAGGACACGGAGTTCAGGAGTTGAAGGTCATCCTTAGCTGCACCATGAGCTCAGAGGCCAGCCTGGGCTACAAGAAACCTTATGCCCCTTACATGCATACATAAACACACGCACGCACGCATGCATGCACGCACACACGCACGCACACCACAATGTGACTGGTGGCTTTGTAAGAGGAAGAAGAAGACCCAGAGGGAAGGTGACAGTGCCAGGAGCTGGCACAATACAGCCAGAAGCCAAGCACAGTTGGCAGCTGGAAGAAGCATGTTTCCGAGGGAGCCTTCCAGCACCTTCGTCTCAGGCCCCCAATCTCCCGGAACGGAGACAAGAGGTTTCTGTGGTTGGTTTTCAGCCCCATCCTTTATGAAGCTCTATTGGTTCAGCCTGGGGAAGCCAAGGCAGTACTGGCCTCCCATTTTCTCCCAGGGGACTCCTCCAAGGTGCAGCTCTCTGTGGACTCAGGAGATGCCCAGTATGTTTACCCAGCATACTAGGGAGATTTTGCAAGGCTGTAGCCAGCTGGTCACATGTTCTTTTATATTTATTCTTCCTTCTTTATCCCTGAGGTGTGGCCCCTCCCCAGGACCCTTCATCTCCTGATTCTCAGGCCTTACTGTAGGTCCTCCTTCCTTAGACCCCAAGCAGGGCCTAGAGAGGGCAGTGGAATATAGCACGAGGTGACAGATGCCGCCAAGATGGGTTGCAAAGCAGCTGTGTCTTCCGTGAATCTTCCTTCTCCCAGCCTTTCTGTCTTGCTTGACTTAAAGAGAACCCATTGCTTCTCTCCAGAGAGGCCCAGGGAGCAGGGAGCTGATGTCTCCAGGCCACTGACAGAGGGCAGCAAGGACTTGAGGCCTCAGAGTTTGAGAAGAGACATGGCCCCTGCAGGCTTGCAGCGACAGCAGCCTGAGTCATCGTCTGCATCCTTTGCAGCTGTGGGAGTACTGAGCCGCCGACATGCAGCCATGCAGAGCAGACTCAGCTCCTTAATGCAGGGGCTTGTTGTGTGACAGTGGTGAACCGGCTCACTGTCCACTTCCTCTCGCCCAACACTTGCTTCACAGAAGTAGTGATGCAATAAAGCTGTCCCAGGTCGGGAACCCGTCCCCACTGCCAACTTCCAGTTACCTGAATATTCTAAAAAAGAAATGAAATATTGTCTGCCTTCCTTCCTTCCTTCCTTCCTTCCTTCCTTCCTTCCTTCCTTCCTTCCTTCCTTCTTTCCTTCCTTCCTTCCTTCTATTCTTTGTGTGTGTGCATGTGTGCATGTGCATGGTGGTCAGAAGTTGACTTGATTACTATCCATGTTATTTATTTTAAATTATTACTGTATCTGGACATGGTGGTACATAACCCCCCTTTTTTCTTTCCTCCTCCACCTCCTCCCCCACCTCCTCCTCTTCTTTTTTTTCTTTTTTGGTATTTTTGAGACATGGTCTCACTATATATCTCTGCCCCAGAACTCACTATGTGGACCAGGCTGGCCTTGAACTCACAGAGATCCACCTGCCTCTGCCTCCTGAGTGCTTAGTTTAAAGGCACGTGCCACAATGTCCCACTGATGGTGGGGATGCATACCTTTAATTCCAGCACTCAGGAGGCAAAGGCAGGCAAATCTCTGTGGGTTCAAGTACAACCTAGTCTACATAGTGAGTTTCAGGCTAGCCAGGGCTACATAGTGAGACCCTGTCTCTAAAAAACAAACCAAAAAGAGAATAAAATAATTTTTGTGTACGTGATGTGTGTATGGATGCCATGGTGCTTGAGTGAAGGTCTTTTGTGAATATAGGTCTCTCCTTCCACCTTTATGTGGACTCCAGGGATCACACTCAGGTGGCCTGGCTGCTGTGGCAGGCACATTTACCTACCGAGCATCTCATTGGCCTCTGCTTTATTTTTTGAGATAAAGTCTCTCAGTGAGTCTGGCTTTTATGTGGGTGCTGGGGACCCAAACTCAAGTCCTCATGCTTTCAAGGTAGGCATTTCACTGAGATATCTCTCCAGCCCTGGTCTTGTTATTTTGGAGACAGGGTCTCATATAGCCTGGGCTGGCCTTGAACTTGATATGTAGCTGATGATGGTCTTGAACTGATCCTTCCATCTCAGCCTCAAAGTGCTAGTATCACAGGCGTGTGCCACAAGGCCCAGCAAAAGCGTCGATTCCTTGTTAGAAGTAGCCACCCCAAAGCACAGGGGAGGTCAGAGGAGGTCAGAGGAGGTCAGAGGAGGACACTAAGTGGCCGGTTTAAACGCTTCACCATATTTCCCTAAGACAGTGGTTCTCAACCTGTGTCATGACCCCTTTCACGGGGGTTGCATATCAGATATCCTGCAATCAGATATTTATATTTGATTCATAACAGTAGCAAAATTATAGTTATGATGTAGCAATGAAATAATTTTTTTGTTTGCTTTTTTTGAGACAGGGTTTCTCTGTGTAGCCCTGACTGTCTTGGAACTCCCTCTGTAACCAAGCTGTCCTTGAACTCAGAGATCCACATGCCTCTGCCTCCAGAGTGCTGGGATTAAAGGCATGTGCCACCATGCCTGACTGCAATGAAATAATTTTATGGTTGGGGGCCATGTATTAAAGTGTCACAGCATTAAGAAGGTTGAGAACCGCTGCCATAAAGCAAGGTCTCTCACTGAGCCTGAAGTTGGGATTTTGTTGTTGTTGTTGTTTGTTTGTTTGTTTGTTTGTTGGCTAGGCTGGCAGCCAGCAAGTTCCAGGGAGCCTCATGACTCCATCTCTCAGCACTGGGGTTAACAGATGCATGCAGCCATGCCCAGCTCTGTGAACAGCGCTGAGGATTCAGCCTCAGGTCTTCATGCTTGAACATGTGGGAGGAAACATCACATTGAGTTGCTTTCCATTTGGGCTCAAATCAAAGGCTTTGTAAGGACTGGACTGAGTGGGTGATGGGCTCCTCCACTCGCCAGACCCAAAGCACACACACAGTGCAGATTATGGTAACAGAGAGGTATGGACAGCACTCAGAGCATCCTTCATCCCTGCCCCTTAACCGAACGCTAAGGACACAGACATTCAGGGGATGGCCCTCACATCCTCTCCAGTTCCACTCTGGAAAATTGACTTTAACCGAAGAAGATGGGTGAGCCTTGAAACTGCCCTCCTGGAGCACTACCGGTCAGAACCCCGGCTCTCCTCGGGCCACCTATGGACTTCAGATGTGACACAGGACAGAAAAGCGGCAGCAGACCTCAGAGGCCACCTGCCTCTGAGCCATTCTCGAAAGTCTTTGCCTGATTCAAAGGCCATCTCCAGGAGTTAGGTCATGTGACACACACAGCAAGGAGCCTGAGTCCCCCCAGTAAGGATGCTTGCTGAGTCTTCTTTGCTAATAATAATTCACAGCCACACAATTAAGCAGTGAGCGCATCCCAGGGACTCATCCGGAGGCGACAGTTTGCCCCCAGAGCTCCTACGTAGACGTGCACTGATTTCAGATTTCAAGTAGAGATTGGCCAACCCAAATTAGTTGCCTACAACCCCCAGCTTTCTCAAAGGTCTCTCTCTCTTTTTCTTTTATCTTGGAGAATATCACCACAGACACCTCTTGTGACCTCCAGCCATTGTGGCCATGCGGCAGCTTCTCCAGGCAGCCACTGGGTTGGCAAAGCTAAGGATGGGACCAGCCACCCTGGAAACAGCCATCCAATACATGAGTGCTAGGAGCGAATTTGAACACGTGGGTGTTGAACTCAGATCTGCTGTAGCCCACAGATGACCAGAAAGGGGAGAGTAGCAGAGAACACACATACTTGTCAGACACACAAAGCATACACCGTGTTGAATGTGGTAACACTGAAGTACGGAGAGCACTCCTTAGACTGCCTGTTTATGCTCCTGAGGGTGCCAGGAATCAAGGCCTTTATGGCTCACTTCCTTGGCCTCGGAGGTCGTGAAGGACATTATGGAGAACTGTGTAGCCCCCTTCAATCTTCCACTTCTGTCTATTTCTTCCCCTGGGAAGGTGGGACCATTACACACTTCACACTCAGAGTCAGAACTTCTGAAAACAGTGATGCCAAGAAAGAAAAGTGGTGCAATCCTTTCACCTGTCACCTTGCACCTTGGATGCAAGTCTTGGGAGATAGGGAAAACGAGCTTCAGAGGAAGCATGCTCTTCTAACATCCCTTGGCGTTTACACTTCTAGCTGAATTCTTAGGGCCTGTATCATGTTGGCTTCCTGGCTGACTTCATACTCTAAAATAAAATAACTCTTTCACCTGACTGCTAACACGGACATCTAGGGTGGGGGTGGGCTGTCTGGGGCCAGAGGTCCACCCACGAGGCTGATGAATCAGGTGTGAAGCTAGCTCCAGCATGTGCACTCCCTAGCCAGTGTAGCTGGCCTCCCAGCTGCCTGTCATTTTCTCCCCTCCCGCCCTTATTTGGAGCCCCTGACAGCTGAGCTGTAAGCAGGGGGAGCTGGGTGCAGGCCAGCTGTCACCCTCTGCTTCCCTGCATGGGTCCTGTTGCCAGGGAGAAAGAATCCTGAGGCGCGCGCCCGGGAAAGATAACCAAGGACTCTTTTCTGCTCTTCTCACACCTTTGAAGTGGGGGCCTCTTGAGGCAAATCAGCAAGAATGTGGCTCTTGCATCTGAGGGTCTGGGGTGGGGTGGGGGGTACTGGAGATGCTCAAGGCAAAGGGGCTGTGACAAGCTTTGCTGAACTGATAACTTTAAAAGGGCATCTTCTGCTGGCTCCTCACTCCATCGCTTTATCGCTGCAAGTGACAGAATGGGGAGGGCTCCAGCCCTCCTGCGTTCTCAGAGAGCTGGGGGGCTATAAAAACAGGAGGCACTGGGCAGCTGGGAGACAGTGACGAGCAAAAGCTGAGAGAGAGAAACCGGAGAGGAGTGAGCAGAGGCAGCAAGCACCGGATCGCGCCCCGACCCACGCCAGCATGGGCTCCTTCTCCATCACCATGGGCTTCTTCTTCCTGGCCCTTTGGCTTCCAGGCTACATTGGAGCAAACCCTGTGTATGGTGCAGTGTCCGACACAGATCTGATGGATTTCAAGGTAGGACCAGGAAGTGGGGGCATAGACTGGGTCTCTTTGGTACTGAGTCTGTCCCTCTGAGTCACCCCCCTTTTCCCTGCATTTATTTTTCCTTCATAAAGAACCTGCTAGACCACCTGGAGGAGAAGATGCCGTTACAAGATGAGGTCGTGCCCCCACAGGCCCTGAGTGAGCAGAATGACGACGCGGGAGCTGCATTTAGCTCTCTCTCTGAGGTACCTCCCTGGACTGGGGAGGTCAACCCACCTCAGAGAGATGGGGGTGCCCTTGGGCGCAGCCCCTGGGACCCCTCAGATAGATCTGCCCTCTTGAAGAGCAAACTGAGGGCCCTGCTCGCTGCCCCTCGGAGCCTACGGCGGTCTAGCTGCTTCGGGGGTAGGATCGACAGGATTGGAGCCCAGAGCGGACTAGGATGCAACAGCTTCCGGGTAAGAGGAGCTGTGGAGGGAAATGGGATGGAGTTTGGGTAGGGGAGCAAACTATGGTCTTGTTAAGGTTCAAACATTGCCAAGGAATACTACAGGGAGCATCTTTGGTGATAGAGAAACCAGTGCAGTGTTTATTCCTCTGAGTATTCTGGCCCACTATGGTGGATGTTCCAGAAGTTTCAAGACAATGCCAGCAGCTGCTACAGCCTCTGAGCCACCAGCTGGGAAATTAGACCACAAGGCCAAGTCACTTTTGCATTGCTGATCGGCAGTCAGTGTTCGTCCCAGAGCCTGGCAGATTTAAATGAAATGAACAAAGATTGCCCACCTTAATGCTAATGAGTGACTTCTTCGCTAGTTTAGGACAGAGGGCCATTGGGCTGGACTGTGGCTGGAAATAGCTAGTCACTGGTCAAGCTGAACGGTTTAGCACAGTAAAGTCAGATCACCAAACCAATATATTTTTTCTCTTTGTAGTACCGAAGATAACAGCCAGGGAGGAAAGCAGCCAGATTCGCTGGGGCCGGTTGCAGAAGACCCTAAGCCCCCGCGGTGTGTCACGCAGCTTGGTCTCATTGTCACTGAGGTGTGGCGAACACCCTGCTGGAGCTGCTGCTGTCTTCATCTATCACGACTAAATGTAGACGAGTGGTTCCAGTGGGCTCTCCCTCCCCCTCCGCATATTAAGGTAGATCCTCACCCCTTTCGGAAAGCAGTTGGAAAAAAAATTTTTTTGAATAAACTTCAGCACCAAGGACAGAAGCTGAGGTCTGGGTGATTCTTTCACTTCTGTCCCAGCTCCCTGGTGTCCCCCACCTTGTCCTTCCCTGTCATTTCTCCCTCCCTGACTCTTCTTGGTGAGTGTGGGGGGGCCTCAACACACAGTGCTCAATGCACTCTGCGGCTCACTCCAGCCTCGATCACAGACCGCGGAAAAGTCCGCCCTGACCGAAAGTTTACTTATTTTTAATTCATGAAAAAGAAAACAAACACATCTTTTCCTGATGAGCACAGGCAATGGCACTTGTGCTCAGCAGACAATTTCTTGCACCCCTCCCACGTTTTGGTTACAGCCTGGGCGGTTTTAAAGAGCGTTTAGCAAACCAGGGACTGTCCAAACCTCCTGTTACCTGAGCACCAGCTGCTGTGGTGTGTGAATTACACTTTCATTTTGGACAAGAGTTGAGTGGAGGGTGGGTTACACAGCTAGGGGCAGGGAAGGAAGGCTTCCAGGCTGACGAGTGGCAAGTTCAAATGCTTTGTCAACCACCACACCAGTGCATCTCTACCTATCTATCTGTGTTCATCAATCAGGGCTAGAAGTCAAACTCAGAGAGTCAAATGCATTTGAAAAATAGCCATGGCCTCCCTAACCCAAGACTGCGGTGCTTGAATTGTACACTGCATAGAGGTGAGAGCCACCAGGAGGCAGCAGTTTGTTTATTTATTTATTTTTGGTCTCTCTGTGTAGCCTTGGCTGGCCTCAAACTCAAGGAGACCTGCCTGCCTCTGCCTTGCTCTAGGCACCACACTATGGAGAGACCAGGACACCAAGTTCCTTTTAAACAAGGAGGGACTCTTATTTTCTTGCCCATTTCCCTGGGCATACGTCCCTGCCTCAGATTCTCACACCGACACCCTCTTCACCCATATACTCACCTTGCTCCGCTCCCTTCTGCTGGCCTCTAGCCCAGGATGCCACCATCTGGTGCTCTCTACATCCTACACATTCAAGGCTAATTGTGGACACTGCTTCTTCCCTGAGGTCACAGGCCCAGGAAAACAAGCGACATCACAGGTCACCTTCCAACTCCAATAGGACAGTTTGCTGTGTGTGCGGCTGTGTGCTTGTGTCCTAACGTACTGGGCACGTTGTACAGAAATGGGGAGAAGAAACCAAGTAGTAGGGTGCACACATGTGGAGGCGAGGCCAGGCGCGAACAGTGAGGGGCTGCAAGTGGAGGAAGAACTTCAACCACTTCCAATCAAAATGCTAGCTGGGCCTGGCATGGTGGCACACACCTTTAATCAAAGCACTCAGGAAGTGAGTAGACAGTTCTGTGAGTTCAAGGGCAGCCTGGCCTACAAATTGAGTTCTAGGACAGCTAAGGCTGTTACGCAGAGAAATGCTGTCTCAAAAAAACAACCAAAAAAACCCTCTTATTTGGATCTCAAGTCAGTAGGTGTAAAAAGAAAGAAAAGAAAGAAAACAAACCAACAAACAAGAGACAGTCAGTGGAGAACAATTTAGAGGGCCAGCGTGAGACGGGAAAGCATCAGTCCTGCACTTGGGAGTCCCAGTGGCTAAGGAACCTCCAGGTGTCACGGTAACAAAGGGTTGTCACTGAGTGGAAGGGACAGAAAGGGACACACAAGGTACAAAGTGCCCCTAGGACTTGGAGAGCTGAGGCAGGAGGGGCCTGATGAGCTGCTGTCTGTGATGGGCACAGCCATAGACACAGCCAGTGGGATTTCCTGTCACATAAGGGGCAAGTGAGCAAGGAGCAGACAGATGCAGGAATGTGTGGGGACGCGCACGCGCGCGCACACACACACACACACACACACACACACACACACTCTCTGAGAGCGGCAAGGGCTTCTATTCTGCTGGCTGCCATCAGGCTCCTGGCTGCAGAGTGAGTCCTGAAACAGGCACTCAGAACCCAAACAGACTGTCCGCTCTCGCCCTGGTACAGATCAAAGGACCAGTGTTCACAGGCAAGTCAGACATGGCAGCAGTGATGAGTGCCATGGAAGAGCCACAGGACTAAGTCCATGCTTTCAGAGACAGACAGGTACTGGGACAGGCAGTGACAGAGAGGTCATGCCTGTCATGATGGCACATGCCTGTAATCCCAGCACGTAGAAAATAGAGGAGGACAGCTCACATCATCCTTCGTTACAGCGAGTCTGAGGCTGCTTTGGGTTACATGAGACCCGGTCTCACAAACAGACTGCTTCTAGCACCTTAACTTTTCCCTACTTCAAAGTGGGAATGAAACGAAACCCTGGGAAGAAAGCCCCATGGAGACAAGGTCTACGGAGAAGGTGCAGACATTTTATTCTGACTTCTTAAAGTTACCACAGAACTTCCACCTTCCAAAGGGTCAAATAAAAATAGACTTTTACAAATTAAAAAAGATACAATTTATCTACACAGTGGAATCAGCTAATGTTACCATATAAACAAACAGTGCAAACAGAAAGGCGGAAGCTGGGGCTGGAGAGTCACCGAGGTCCACAGGAACCCAGGGCAACATTGCATGTCAACACGGCCCGGCCAGGAGGGCTGTGCTGGCTTTTCCGGAAGCTTTCTTGTCACCAAGGTCTACATCAAACTGTCACACGGCTGGCTGAGTCAAGCTAATGTCCATTCCAGCTGGAACTGCCTAACAAGGTCACATGCAGACAGCTCATAAAATACCAAACTCCCACAGCAGGACCAGACAGCCACATAATGCCCAGGTGCAGAAACAAGCCAGGAAAATTGCCTGGAGCCAACCTCAGGTGTCCCTCCGTGGAGCTGTGTTTGACAAGGTCCTGTGACACTGGGGGGAGGCCACGGAACTGTGGCAGGTGAGATACTGAGCTGCTGGTTCCAAGGGATATGCCATGGGGGAAGGAGTCCAAGGCTTACAGTTAAGAGTTCACAAGCGGAAAAGCTGTTGTCTTTGGGCTTTTCTGGACAGGCAGGTTTAGGAGGAGGGACCAGGAACTGAGTGTCCTAGACAGGCATGGGCTCAAGCGTAGGGTAGAAGTATCTACACCCTGTCTATTCTAGGCTAAACTGATGGTGACTCAGCACACACATAGGACAGACCAACTGCAACCGGTCACCAGGGCTGGCTTGGAGGCAGGAAGCTGTGGACTCAGGTCCTTGAAGGCTGCTATTCTACAAACCCACCAGGCTGGGAAGACGATTCTGTGGTGTGTCATGCTTTTCTCTTGGTGTGGGCAACTGGTTTCCTTCTTGAAGGAGAATACCATAGGGCAGGCACTCAAGTCAGCCATAAAATGAAGCAGGCAGCCGGCCAAACACAACCCTGCTTAGCAGGGCTATTTCCAACTACTTGTTGGGAGTTTCAATCCCTACCCCCACTTCATAAGTCAGAATCTGAAAAACAGATTGTTCTGGTAATAAGCAAATAGGGAAGAGGGCCAGGGTCACAGTCAGCTGTGAAGATTCAAGGTAACCCTGACCGAGGTCATGGAACAATTTCCCAAGTGCTGATCAGAAGACTCTGCCGGGCCCAGACGCCCCAGTGCTAGAGGCCAGGCCCTGGCATGCACTCTCTCCAGCAACTTCCATGATTTAAAAGTATCTTAATGTGCCAGGTGGTAATGGCGGACACCTTTAATTCTAACACTTACAAGGCAGAGGCAGGTGAATCTCTGAGTTCAAGGCCAGCCTGGTCTACAGAGTGAGTTCTAGGACAGTGAGGGCTACACAGAGAGACCCCGTCTCAAAAAACAAAGAAAAAACCAGCATGGAATACAAATGAATGTCACCTGGTATCCAAAGAACACCTACCACAGGGCCTAGGTTGCAGGAAAATGAGTGCTGGTGTCTCTACTTGGATGTTCACTGAGATGCCAACTCAGAGGACCAGCAGCCAGGGGAGAATGAAGCCATGAAAACCCAGTGAGGGACAAGGGGCAAGAGCATCCCACTCCTTCCCAGCCCTGAGAACAGCAGCTGCACAAGTTCCTCTTCAAGTCCTCAGTAAGAGAGCTGACTGGCGAGTGGCGTGGGAGCAGGGTGTGAGCAGTGCCCATGAGAGGAACTGAACCTTTGACTGGCCCTGGCTCAGGACAGCCTGTTTGCCAGCTTGTAGAGCGATTCCAAATTCACTAGGGCTTGGGGTAGCGCTTCTGTCTAGGGGCTCCTCAATTTTGGTTAACTTTGGGAATGAGTCTGAGACAAAGCTGTGGCTGCACCACCAGGACGAGAGATGAAGGCTTAGAAAGTCCAGTAGTTGTGTGGAGGAGTGAACTGAGAATGGGTGGAGAGCATGTGTTCCCGGGAGACCAGGCGGAACTGGTGAATGGGGCTACTGAACGCTTCCAGCGAGGGGCGAACTGGGGTTTTAGTGCTCTGCGGGTCTGATTCAGGCCACAGGGCGAGAGCAGAGCACGTGCTCGCTCCTAGGAAACACATGAAGAGGAGAGAGCTCTAGTGTATCTGAGGTCCTGGGTTTGATCCTGGGCCTCCCCGAACACGGGCAACAGTTCTCAGGGCCCAATTCTGGAACTTAGTAATGAACGTGATACGCACATAACATCCCCAATGTTTGCCTTTGTCCACACCCTTCCCAGAAGGGTCCGGGCAACAGCTGGGCTCCCTGAGAAACAGCAACAGAGAAACACCAAGTGTCTACCCAGGACCCAGCCTGACTTCACCCTGACGTCTCTAGGGGAGCCTGGGGAACAAGAAACGGAAAATTCTTGCTGAGGAAGTTAGTAAAACTCCAACTTTCTGCTCAACACATCCCCAAAACCTCTGACCCCAATCTTCCAGGACTCCGGGCAAGTGAGTGACTGGGAGCCTTCATGCCAGCCGTGGGGGCCAGTGCGTGAGCAAGCCACCTGCAGAGGCATCTCTGGGAGAGTGGGCTGGCAGCCGGCAGCCGGGCTCAACTGTCAGAGGGTCTGGTAATGCTGCCGAAGCCGGGCCTGCAGGAACTCATACGTCAAGTTGTGTCGTGTGATGATCCCCACGATCTAGGACAAGGAGAAAACACCCAGGTCACCAGAGTGTCCAGCCCACCAGTAAGGGTGGGTGTGAGGAGAACGGTCCCTGCCATGTACCCCAGGATGTAGAGACAGAAAGAGAATTGGGACCTGGACAGTGTGAGGACATGACAGGGTTAGTGTGCTCATGGCACAGATTTCCTATTCTCAGGAAGCATGGGGACAGATGGAGCTGCACAAAAGGAACCAGCGGGCCCTGAAGTGGGAGTGAAGTGGGAGCAGGGAGAGGGGGTAACTAAAAGGGACCCTGCCCCTTTGGAAGAGCCCCCTGCTTTCTCTCAACACAGATCTGTATGTGATCCAGACTTTCTTTTATTGTTTTTGGTTTGGTGGAGAGAGGGTTTTATTCACAACACAGCCCAGGCTGACCTTGAACTTGCCACCTTCCTGTGTGCTGTGCTGGGATTACAGGTGTGCCACAATGCCAGGCAGAACTAGCCTGTGTTTTATTTTGTGTACTTGTTTATGAATAAACCTAGGCACATGCTCTACCGCTGAGCTGTACCCCAATGTGCGTCATGTCCTGTCTTACGAGTTTCTATTGCTGTGACGGAATGCCATGGCCAAAAGTAAGTTGGGGAGGAAAGTTTATTTCAGCTACATTATAATCCATCACTGAGCAAAATCAGCACGGGAAGTCAAACAGGATAGGGACGTGGAGGCAGAAACTGGTGCAGAGGACATGAAGGAGTGCTCTTTATCGACTCTTCATGACTTGCTCAGCCTGCTCTGTTATAGCACCCATGACCACCAGCCCAGGGATGGCATCATTTACAATGGGATGGGCCCTCTCACATAAATCATTAGCTAAGAAAATGTACTACAGCTTTGCCTACAGCCCAATATTACAGAGGCATTTTCTCAATTCCGAGTCCCTATCCCCGAATGACTCTAGCTTTTATCAAGTTGACATAAAACTGGCTAGCGTATATCCTTAAACAGGACACATGCCAAGCCTGGTGGCACATACCTATAACAGCATTTGGGAGGCTGAGTCAAGAGGACTCCTCAAGTTCAAGGCCAGTCTGGGAAGGAAGAGGAAGATGAGGGAAGGCAGGTTGTCCCTTTAAAGAGGTACTACTTCCTCCCAGGGTCATTTTGGTGACATGTACTGAAGACCTTCCAAAGGGGACTAAAACTCAGCTAGATGAGGAGGACAGGAAAACGGAGCACACAGCCACGCCGCTAGACTGTGCACAGGCGGAGCATTGTAGCTCAAGGGTAGAGTGCCTGCCTCCATGCAGCTGAGGTGAGGTGAGCCACCGTGAATGACAGAACCTGTGCATAGCAAAGTGGACAGGGCAGCGACCTTGGCAGGGCAGGGGTCAGGGCTGACTTTTATTTGTGTTTTCTTATTTTGCTACAATATAGTATAATAATATAACAATAGCTATGCAATTAAAAAATTAAGCTGGGCCGGGCATGGTGGCGCACGCCTTTAATCCCAGCACTCGGGAGGCAGAGGCAGGCGGATCTCTGTGACTTCGAGGCTGGCCTGGTCCACAGAGTGAGTTTCAGGACAGCCAGGGCTGTTACACAAAAAAATCCTGTTTCAAAAACCCAAAAGAAAAAAAAATAATAATAAGTTGGGCTGACAAGATGGCTCAGTGGGTAAACACGCTTACCATGAAAGCCTGGTGACCAGAGTTCAGTTCCCAGAACCCAACCCACTCAAGGTGGAAGGAGAGACCCAACCCCACAAAGCTGTGCTCACATACCACACAAACGTAATTACCTCTGAAAAGAAAAGATGCAAGAGTCTGCGAACGTGATCTCTGGGTGTGCTATCTTTTAAAACCCTCTGAGAACTTCACCTTAACTTCTATTAATGCTACAAATGCCCCTAAGAGGCAGGAGGAGCCAAGGAACACAGACAGGGAGGAAATGAGCCCTGGAGCAGAGACAAGAACAGGCAATGGAGGATGGACGGCAGACCTCGGGGTGCCCCCTGCTGGACGGGTGCGACAGACATGCACATGGGGAAGAGTCAGGTGAGAGGACAGACCAGAGGGGGCCAGGGACACGGCTCTCCCCCACCCAACTCACTCACCTCTCCCACTGCATTCACCACAGGCAAGTGGCGCAGGCCCATGGTTCTGAACAGGTTGAAAACTTGGGAAACATGGGTGTTGGGGGAGACAGTGAATGGTGAAGGGTTCATATATGGGGTGACATCCTGCAGAAGAGAAAGCAAGAATCATCCACAGCCTGGGATAAGCATGGACGTAGCATGTGGGACAGCCCCGAGAGACAGCCCTCCTCACCACAATCATCCGGGGATTCAGCAGTGTGAGATCCAGGTCATGTATGTCTGGATACCTTGGATAGTCCTCGGCCATCTCAGCATAAGAAAGGCGTGGCTGGCTGGCACTCTGCAATTCCGACCAAAACAGTGTCCTTGCAACCAACAGCAGCCGCCGCTGCTGCTGCCGCCGCCGCCGCCGGGAGGGTCATTAACAGTCCCTCCCCAGGTATGCTAGTACCTTCCAGTCACAGGCCACCCAGGGGGACAGACAGTACAACAGCCACAGTGGGTGCTAAGTGGGGAGACAGCCCAATAGCAAACTAGCTTCTAATGGATGAGAAAACTGCTAACAGGGGTTGTGGGTTGATTTAGTACCCTAAAAACCAAAAGGAAGAGAAAGGATGGGTGTGGGGGAGCTGACAGGAGGAGGGGCACTTCTTCCACTAACACATGCAGGAAAGTCCACTTCCACCAGATTAAAACCCTGCAGTAAGTAGTAAAGGCAGACATGGCGGCACATGCCTGTAATCCCAGCACGTGAGTGCTGCAGACAGGAGGATCAGGCACTCATCCTCAGCTATCCTGTGAGGTAAAGACCAGCTTGGGCTATATGAGATCCTGTCTCAACAACAAAGAAAGCAAAAGCCCTCAGATGTGAAGAGCTCACAGGCCAGCAGGCAGGAGACAGTGGACAAAATGTGTCAAAGGCTAACAAGGGCCAAGTGGAGTCACCCAGCTCTCAGCTCCCTCAAGACCTCGGAGCTCACAAACAGCAAGCGGCCTATGAGGCCAAGCACCCCACTCAACAGCAGCTGTGCGCACATCACACACACAACCACCTCTCCCTGAACAACAGGGCCTGACCCTGCTGCCTTCCTGCCTTCCCGGACACCAGGACCCAAGACTTACAGACTGACTTTCGGAATAACACACTCCTCGGACAAGCAGGGTGACGAGCTGCGAGCGCAGGACAAGGCCGTGGAAGGTCAGCGGGCGGAAGCGCTCCTCCATGGTCCAGTCTTCACTTGGGGACTGGTCAGGGTATAGGTTGGGGTAGGGAGTGTATCTGTTACACAAAAACCAGATGCTGCCTCGTATACCCTCAGCAGGGTGACTTCTGCACATCCCATCATCTCCAGCAAGCTCTAGGGCTCCCCCACCCACTGTGTCCAGGGTGCTCTGTATGGAGGCTGTAGGCAGCCACTGTGAGGCCCTCACCTCCTCTCCAGCATCTGCTGCAGCAGGTCCTCCTTCTCTGCCGGCTCCTCTGAGGCCACATGCTCATCACACACATTTCGAAGCTCGCTGGAAGGGTAAGACTTCATGGACTGGCCCCGCTTGCGCTGCTCACCAGCACGGGTGAGGATACTGGATTTCTATGGGGGGGGTGGGGAGACAATGAGTCTTTACAGGAGCCAAGATGGCAGTGCTGGGCACACAAACACAGGAGCATCGACAGGGTGTGATGATGGAATAGCACTTTTCACGGAGGTCTGCAAGCCTCTCAGAGGTGCGGGGCAGTCAGTCCTTGGACCTGACTATAAACCTGAGGCCTCACACAGGACAGGTCAGCCTCTACCACTGCACTACACCCCCAACTCCACCAGCTCGAGTGTGTCACTTGACCTTGACGGTCAGTCTGACTGGGTTTAGTGCTATCGAAGCAGCCTCTGGGTGTGTTTCTACAGGACCAGATCCCCGGGGCTTTGACCTCACAGAAGGATGAAGCTGGGATCTAGCTGGGAGAAGCAGGTCACAGTTGTGTGTGTATGCATGTGTGTCTGTGTTCTCGGGGCTCTATCTTGTCCTGGCCCCTTCCTGTACTGTTCTGTCTGCTCTCTCTCCACCATACTGCTCCTGTTCCCCTCTGCACACCTTCCTAGCCCTGACAGACAGACACCTCTCAAACACAGGGCAAAAGAAATCCTTCTAAGTGGTTTCTTTATTTATGTTTTGTTTTTTCGAGACAGGGTTTCTCTGTGTAGTTTTGGTGCCTGTCCTGGAACTCACTGTGTAGACCAGGCTAGCCTCGAACTCACAGAGATCCGCCTGCCCGCCTCTGCCTCCCGAGTGCTGGGACTAAAGGCGTGCGCCACCGCCGCCTGGCTTTTCTATGTGGTTTTATGCCACACACTATTTTGTCACAGTGACGCAAACTTCTCTACTGCGTCCAACCGCATAGTTTTCCCGCCTTAAGACTCCACCTTCTCCCATTTGGGGAGGCGCACCTCCATTCTGCAGAGGGAAAACAACTTTTCTTACACTCTGTCTTGGAGGGACCGTCAACGTGTGTCTGCCCTTCCCAAAGACACCAAAGGCAATGGGTGGGCACATAGTCTGTGTGAGGTGATGGACCTGGACTGAGTTGGTAGCTACCCAAGGGCAGAGACCAGGCAGTGCCCATTCCTCCTGGTATCCCAGATGGCAGTATCTGCATCCCTAGAGCTCACAGCTTGGTCTGCAGCTTCCAGTCAATTTCCTTCTCACTCTTTTTGGCTGTGGTTTACTGGGACAAGGTTTCCCTCTATAGCCCAGGCTGGCCTGAAGCTCACAGTGGTCCTCCTACCTGGGCCTCCACTCTAAGTAGGTCAGAGTTCATCTGTGTCAGCAACTCTAGCACCCTCCCTGATGCCTGCAGATGGTAAATAATTAATATCAAGTCTGCTGACTTTAAAAAAGAGCCCACCCACCTGCTTCCTGCTGCCCAAATGAGCACACATCCTCCGAGAAGCCCACTGTGTCGCCACCTGTGAGGGTGCTGCAGACTTGCCCTAGACTGACAGTCGAGTCCACCCCAGCTTCAGAGGCAGCCCTACAGTCTGCATGCTGGGCCAGATGGTCCTTCCTCACTGGCTTTCCCTTTTGGGCCATTTTTTTTTTTTTTACCTTGAACTTGATGTTGTTGCTGATGAGCTGGTTGCCCTTCATGAATTCCTTCTCATTGCCCCGGTTCTCTGTGACCACTGGGAAGGCGTGGTGGACAGTGGTGCGCAGGATGCTCACCAGAGACTGGATGCGAGTGTGTGGGTAGACGTACGTCAGGTTGGGCTCCATGATGTCACTGGCTCTCAGCCTGTGCAGGAGGAAGCTAGAACAGCCTCAAAGAGACCACTGCCACTGGGGACAGGCTGGACTGGGGACAGGCTGGACTGGGCAATGCTGCCTCTCCATCTCCACCTGGGTCACTAGGGCCTCTCTTCTGACCATCTCCAGTAGTTCCCCAAACTTCCACCACCATGCCTGCTACACTGCTCCCCACGTCATCATGCTAGAAGACCACTGTTACCTCTCCATGAACCCCTCCAGCTTTCCCAAGGGTTGGCCAGCCACTCCTTGAATGCCACATCACATGCTGTGTATCACTACTAATCACTAATTGTCTTGGAATCACAAGGGTGATTCTGGAGTCCTTGTTTAGACCAGAAGGGCAAGCCAGAGCCTACTGATCAGTTCCAGCCCTGTACACTCATCCATGCCCGTTTTCCTACTGTAGGAAGGGCTGACAGGCTCACAGTGCTGAAAATATTTGCTGAGGAATGGCTGCTGACCCTGCATTAGCTCATAAGGCCTGCCTGATACACAGATAAGAAGTGGGACACCTATGGACGCCCCAGCCGAGACAGTGTGGTGCTTGGTGAGGTGTGTGGGTAGGCCAGTGTCACTGCCGGGGCTTTGTGTGTTCTCGGTGTGAACATCTAGCCAAGGTAAAAGCTTGACCCAGTTCTCACTGTTTACTTGGCCAGGACACTAAAAAGCTGAATAACCACAAAGCAGCCTTGCCTCTGGGCCCCACCATGCCACCCAGCCTGACCTCCAGACCTAGCCAACTCAAGCTGCTCAACATCCCCAAACACACAGGGGACATGAATGGACTTTCTTCTAATCTGAGCAATGGGAGCTACTGTTTCCCACCCTGACAAGGCTCTGCAGGCCCTGTGCTTAGAGACTCTGGTACAAAGATGAGTGAAGAGGCCAGCATCTTACTTGTCCATTTCCACCTCTGTCTCCCACTCCAGAAGAGGCACACCTCGCAGGCCGACGTGGATGTCATAGATGCCCTTATTGAAAAAGTCTCCCGTCCACTTGGCCACCTAGAACACAAAGCAGAGACCTGAAGACAGCCCTTGAGATGACCTGGCCCTCGGCCCCCAGCAGCCAGGGCAAGCGCTCACCATCAGAGTGATCATAATGGGAAGCCCGTACGTGATCTCATTGGTAGACTCGATGAGGATGACTGTGAGACTGATGGTCATTCTCACAACCCCACCCAGGAAAGCCGCCGCCCCGATTAGGGCAAAGGTCCCGGAATAGATGTGGCCCAGTCCTATGTAGCTGATGACGAGAGGAACAGAGCGAGATTAGACTCACACTGGTGCTGTGGGCTCACACCCTTGTGAACACGGGCACACGTGCACACGTCACCACACTACCTTTTCAAGATGTTGGCAACTAAACGTCCAAAGGCTGCTCCACACAGCAGGGAAGGCACGAAGAGGCCACTGGGGACAGAGGTGCCGAAAGTCCAGCAGGCCAGCAGGAAATAGAGGACGAAGAATAAGGCCAAGGTGACGGGGCTGAACGTCCCTGCAGGTGAGAGCAGACTTGAGTCACACTAGCAGATGCCAGCACAGGCCCAGAAGACTGTGTTGGGTCTCTCCAGGTCCTCTGCACCCAGCCTGGTCACACCATCAACAGTGTGCACACTGACACGCACCATCCTGGTGGAAGAGCTGCAGGATGGCAGACTCCTGGGAGTTGAAGAAGAGCGTGGCCATGTCATTGTAGGTATCATTGGGACAGAAAAACGTCTTGATGGTTGAATTCACATCTTCTGATGTGGCCTAAGGAGGAGATGAAAAGTCAATACAAAGGCACCAGACCGGGACATACAAGTCTTCAGTGATGTCCCCTAAGAGGTCAGACATCTGGAGGACAGCTTTCCCAATGGGAGGAGCTGGGGTCTAGCCGGAAGAAGTAGGTACACATCTATGTATGGGCACTAGGTGGCAGTGGACTATGACGCTGGGCTCTTGTATTCTGAATGTGGAGTGGAATAATCAGGGGGAGGGTGAAGGCCCTCCTCATCCACACTTTTTCTTTTTTCTTTTCTTTCTTTCTTTTTTTGAGACAGGGTTTCTCTGTGTAGTCCTGACTCTTCTAGAACTCGCTGTACAGACCAGGCTGGCCTGGAACTCACAGGCAGAGGCCCGCCTCCTAAGTGCTGGGATTAAAGACGTGCGCCACCACTGCCCAGCAACACTTTAAAAAAAGAGTATTTGTGTATGTCCGTGTGCATGTGCGTGTGAGTGTGAGTGTAGGTGCACAACTGCTGCAGCAGGCCTGTGGAGGGCACATGGCATTGAGCTGCGGTCTCTTATTCACAGCTGCACGTGCTACACTAGCTGGCCCCCCAGCTTCCTGTCCACACCTCCCATCTTGCTGTAGCAGCACTGGGATTACAGATACAAGCTGCCATGTCCAGCTTTATATGGGTTGTGGGGATCTGAACTCAGGTTCCTGGACTCGGACGGCAAGCGCTTTCCCCGCTGGGCCATCCCCTCGACCTATTCACACTCATCACTAAGCACAGCTACATCAGTCACCACGGACTTATTTCCTCCTTAGTGCAGATTCTGAAGGGACACAGATAAGTGCTCAGAGACGAGAGAGCGCCCTCTGTGGGCTGTGGGACGGTGATGCAGGTTAGAGACAGAGAAGTGGTGGAGGCAGCAGGAGCCTAGGAAGCAGAGCCCAGGTCGTCACGTGACCTAAAGGCCCAACTCTGGTTCCAAATGAAGAAAACAATGCTTTATTCTGGATTTTCTGCAAAAGAAACCAACCTCAACATGAGGCCTGACAGCAATGCCACGTTCCTGGCCACTCTTCCTCCAATCCCAGTACGAGAACACAAGCCAAACAACGAAAAAGACTAGAGACTTTCCTAGTGTTCTAGGCTTCACATTCTTGACACCCTGTGTGAGCACAGGATTCTGGTGCCACCTGACTTAGGAGTAGAGGCAGGGCATCTACAGATGGATGGTCCTCGATTTCTGGTTGATGGTAAGCAGCGGCTGGGCTTCACCCCACTGCTGTCCCTGTGAATATGGACACTGAGGATAAGGGATCACCCGGATTCTGCTCCACTAATGATGCTACAAAGATGCCCATCTGTGGACACAGTAACAACACTGGATGATGGTGTCTATACTCCTAGCAGGTGAACCCAGCCAGGCAATACAACAGGATGTGGACTCATTAGGAGGTAGGACAGCGCCCCCTGTTGGTAGGCAGAGAGACGAGTGGAGAGGAACAGTGGACAAACTGTTGGCTATGGCTTAATAATTGATACATTCAGGGTTTCCCAGACCATGCTGGAGGGATGCCAGCCCCTGAGGTTCTCTGGAAAAGGTCTTGAGGTCAGCTGCATGCACAAAATTAGAAGGCTTCAACACTGACTCTGCCACTCTCCAAAGACACTGGGGAGGTCTTTAACTTAGGAAACTTTGCTTTCCCTCACCTATAAAATGGAGTAATACCTTCCCCTTCACACTACATGTTACAGCTGAGGGATCCTGGCCAAGATCTCACTTTGCCTCTGTCTTCTCACCTGAAAAATGGGGATACTATTACCAGCCAGCAAAGTGAAGAAGAATAAAAACGAAGAGCTCTGCGAGGTACTCGTTCGTGGAAGACCTGAGACACAACGCTTTCTTTCTCTAGCACTTGCTGGATGACCAGCCACCTTTTCTGGTTTGAGTTCATCTCTTCAGGTTCGCCCACTGAACACAGGCTGTCCTTTGTTTTTCTTATTATTAGTGTTCCACAGCAAAATACATTGTGAAGTTTGGTCTCATAATTGAAATGGCCTTGGGAGTAACTGGGTGTCAGCAAACTTCCTCCTCTTTACCAGTCACACAAAGTCTCTTTCGTCCTTCTTTCGTCCCAGGCATCTGAAAGGTCACCCTTTGCCAGATGTGGCCCTTGGCTACAGCTTGTTGACCTCTCATTTAAAACATTCTAGGACTTCCCAGATTGTTTCCTGGGGACTGAAGAGTCAGCCCTCCCAGACAGACAGACAGACAGACAGACACACACACACACACACACACACACACACACACACACACACACACACACACCCGGGCTCCGACAGCTCTGGGCTGCTACTTGGAAACAAGAAGACAGAGTTCACACAATGTTCAGCAGCTTCCTCCACCTTGGAGACCAAGCCACATGCTGCCTCTGGGACCATCAGAGTGGACCAAACCTAAAGGTAGAGTGCACTCCCATGACCTCCTAAAGGCGGCAAAGGAGACGCGCAGAAGGGGACATGTGCCAAGGAAAGCAGCCCACAAGAGCCAGATGCTGGGAGGCGTTAGCGTCACCCCACGAGTGACTCTCATATCACAAAGGTGAGGTGGTGGGTGTCGTAGCCCTAGGCCAGTGTGTTCCTGCAGGCCAAGAGGGACAAGTGGAAATGGGGCATGGACAGAAGTGAACAGTTAGCTATTGAGCATGCTTCCCATGAGTGTGATTCCCTAGAGAAGAGCAGCCAGAGTTCTTGACAATGTAGAAAAGACAGACGGCAACCGTGCACACCCCCTCAGGTAAAGCACGTTCAGCGGGCATGGAAGAGCACGGCTCTAGAGAGACGCACATTTCTGGATGGAGGGTAAAGGCACCAGGTTTGCGGGCTTACCTGGAGCTGGAACGAACCATTACCAGTTTGACTCGCAGAAGACATCTGTCGGCACTCTCCTAACACCATGGAGGCCACAAACACCACCACAGTGGTCACCAGGGACACCAAGAGGCTCTCTAAGACTCTAGAAAACAGAGCACAGCCGTCAAAATGCATCAAAAGATGTCTAGGCTTGAGCATGCACAATTACCCTACCTGCCCCACCAACCCCCTCCCCACGGGGCAGGCCCAGCAGCCCTGATCAGGGCACACAGAATTCACTCCAGACTTGCTCCATCTAGCTAGCTGCAATAAAGGGCAGGCAGTAGCAGATGGAAGGAGCTGTTGCCCACACATCATTTTCTCTAAAGAGCTAAATGGCTTTTCTTCTCTAAGTGCCGGGCAAGGGCAGATCATGACAGACAGCTCCTCGGCTGACCCTCCTGACCTCTGGTATGTGTGTTAGCAGCAGGTCAGAAGAGGGTGAGTCACCCAGTCACTCAGATATAAACTCGGCCTCAGCTTCTCTGGCCTTCACAGGGCATTTATGAGCATGTGTATATGCTCAGTCTCAGAGGAGAAATCAAACGGGTGTGGGAAGCAGGGTCTGCTCACAGGACCATCTTCCTTGGGAGAGATGGCCCGCCCACAAGGGGCTAACTGGAGGTACCTGACGAGCTTAGGTTTCGGGTGCACGTTGCGCATACGATACTTTGCAAGCCTCTTGTTCAGACAGTTGAATGTGGCTCCCAGGAGGCCCCCAATGACCCCCATCACGACGAAGAAACCCAAATCCAGAGCTGTCCAGAGATGACATTTTTTATCAGAGTCAGAGCACTGAGAGAAGGGGGAAGGGAGGGAGAGAGAAAAACCAGAGTGGCCATGAGAGCAGGGAGGGAGAGGAACAGAGACAGACCAAGAGCGGAATGCCTTGCTGCCCTGCTGAGGGTCCAGGCCACCCGGCACACTGCTCACCGAGCAGCCACCTACACCTCTAGCTTCTACATAAGAGCAAGTTTCAGGGTCAAGTAAAATATCCTGGGAGGAAGGGTAAGACATACCTTAAATTCACCGAAGTTCAGCAATCCGGGCAGCTGGAAGGAGCCCCAACTTCCAAACTGAATCCCAGAACGGAAGAAGTTGAGGGTGAAGGCGGCAGACATGGAACAGAAGAGCTACAGGACAGGTACCAAAAAAAAAGAACACCGGTGACATCACACTCTCTTCCTGACAGTCCTCTCACATTTAATTCATTCATTCATTCATTCACTCATTTACATATTTGTGTGTCTGTGGCGGTCAGAGGACAACCTGTGGGAGTCAGTCCTCTCCTTCCACCATGTGGGTGTCAAGGGACCAACTCAGGTCTGGCATGGCAGCAAGTGCCCCTATCCGTGAGACATCTGCCAGCCAGACAGTCCTTTGAAAATCCATCACTCCACCAGGGTGGTGGCACAGACACTCAAAGGGCAGAGATCTCTGTGAGTCTGAGGCTAGCCTGGTCTACACAGTGAGATCCTGTCTCAAAACCAAACCAAAACAATAACAAAAACAAACAAAGATCAAAAACCCATGGCTCCAAAAGGGACCTCCCGAGGTGACTGGGTTCAGGGTTTAGGAAGGAAGCACTGCCAGGCCCTTCCTCGGAGAAGGAGGCTTCGAGTCTGTGTCCCACCACCCTCCACGGGGAGTGCCTGATGCTGAGAGTTCCTTACAGCCCACACCCAGGAGGAAGGAGGACACAACAGAGACGAATCAAGTCACGGTGCCGCCGTCCCTCCTCCCCCACACAGACGCACATTTTCACGGCACAGGGTTCACAAGACAGAACAGCAGCCGTTTGGCACGGGACGGACAGTTGGGGGGTGAGTGGGCTCGTAGGAAGAGCACAAAAGTCCTCTGTTTGGAGGCTACGGCTGCTATGACAGGGAGGTTCCATGGAGTCAGTCTGCTAGCTCCAACCAAAGGACAGTTATGTGCTTCAAGTAATGTTCGGGTACATTCCAGACTTGTGCTTGGGTCCAAGAGGTGGCTTCCATGGACAGTCTCCTTACCACTTTCCACGTGAGCCCCTGGTTCCAGAAGGACGAGCCCTCCTCCAGACTGAACAAGGTACCCCCTATGGGGGCCCCAAAAGCTGCAGCAACTCCAGCAGCCGCCCCTGCTGATACAAAGTCTCGCTTGTCTCTGAGGAAGAGGAGGGCAGAGGGAGAGAGCGCACTTGTTTATTTAAGAAAGAGCCTTCAGAACACTTCTTTACCCATGAGCCTTTTCCCTCACAGCCCGTAAGCGTCAGGATCACAAAGAGCAGGGTCCTGACAGGCAGTCATAGCTGCCTCTGAGCCACACACTCCCCACATACTTGAGTTTGAACGTGAAATGTTCTCCAGTGTGTTCACGGCCATCACCCTGAGGCACTACTGGAAGGCGGTGGAATTTGAGAAATGGAGCCTAGTCGGAGGATGTTAGGTCATTTGGAGTATACCACGGGGGTATTGGAACCCACCCCAAGCCACAAGATGAAGGACACTGAAACCTTCACAACCATGAGGGAAAATTAGCCTTTCCCTCTTTCAGGGCCCCAGCGCAGGTGTTTGTTAGCCAACACACTGCATCTCATTCCCTCAGGGCTGACAGCTTCCCCTGAGCAGGAGCTCTCTGATCTGAATGGCTTTAGTCTAGGAACATGGAACAGGCTCCCAGCTCAGGGAACATCCAATGGTTGCTCCTGAACCATGTTCCCACCAAAAACAGAGCCCTGGTGAGAATGGCAAGTATAAGCAGAAAGCCAAGCCTTGTGGGATACGAAGACGAAGGTGTTCCATATGCTGCAAGGGGTGCCGGACAGTGACACACAAACGCACAGGGCTACAGAGTCTATCTGGCAGGGTGCCCCTCCCGGGCTGGGTTTCCAGTTCTGAGGCACCATCCTTGCCTGAAATGGCTCTTAGACAAATGGAAAGGACAAGAGCTTGGTCCTCTGTTTTCACTCTCGGGAAAAAAGCACAGAGCCCTGCCTTTTCTGGCAGCCAGGGGTCCCAGTGAGCCAGGCTAGTGTGGAGTGAGGGTGCTGCCGCGCCTCCCCAAGCTTACCTGTCACTGCGGAAGTAGGGGAAGTTGAACTGGATCTTCCGTAAGGAGATGCTCTGAAACTGAAATGGAGGAAACAAAGTTAGAGAGGCCATGAGGGCAGAGCTCAGGAACCCATGATCCCCAGGGAGGCCCACTTGTCTGTGCAATTGTATACATGTGCTGCAAGAGAAGCATCCAGGACAGCAAGCTACAAAACAAGGAAGTCACCTAGCGTATGGGAGCTTCAGGATTCACCCTGTGCACTGTCAACGAGTCAGGAAGAGGGGACAGCAGAGTTGGGGGCTGGGAGGGACCTAGACCAGCTGCATATGATGGCATTAGCTCTTTCAGGGGATGACACTGGCACCCTAGATTCTCACACAGGCCTCCACACCATGCTTGGCCTCTTTCCACTTCCAGGGTCATTTCTGGGAGGCCTGGTACTTGAGCAAGACAGCAAGTAAGACAATAGATGGGCCCTGGAACGGAGCCTTTGTCCTTTGCCCCAATAACCCCAGTCCAGGTAAGTAAGTCCCTTTCTTAGAACAGGAGGGAAAGGTCCAAAGGTGATGGTTCTCAAGGGACCAAGACTTCTCAAACAAAAGCCCAGGCCCCTAAAAATATGAGCTTTGACCAGGTGTGATAGCCTACAAGTAGGAGGCTGAGGCAGGAGGGCCTTGAGTTCAAAGCCAGTCTAAATACACAGTGAGACCCTATCTCAACCAGTCAATGAAACCTAATTTTTAAAAGGATATTTGGGTCCTGAGCTAGCCCCTTAGCCTCCTCATCTGTGCTTAGGGCTCCAATCAGTTATGTGACTCCAGGAAAGAAAGGAACTGGGACACACAGTCTAGTGCACAGGTGACACCTGCCTGCCCTGTGACCAGTGTTGCATCACATAATGTGGAATGAGCAAGGTCAACCTGAGACTGTCAGCCAGTCTTCCAGCCAGCCACATGACACTTGTAGCATGTGGTAACCCACCAACCACCCTGTCTCAGTTCTGGCTCTGCTTCCTGTTTCTGCCCCCAACACTGGGTGCAGCACTGCTATACCTTGAGGAGCCACAGTTAGGTGCTTTGCTGGGACAGACCACAGTTTTCACCTCAACTCCAAAAGGCAACAGGTTCTGAAATGGCACTGGGACATCACAAAGGATTTTCGCAGATCTGCTGGGCTTACCCAGGAGGCCCATTCTGAGGGATGCATACCCTGGCCCACCCACTCTTACCTGAGGGAGACCAGCTCCTACCACAGCACCACTGTGGATCATGGGGCCTTCTTTCCCCACAAAGAGCCCTGGGAATGGAGAGAAAGGCAAGGTACAGTCAGCAGAGGGCCTCTGGCCTAGACTTTGCTAGGTAAACCTTCCTCTCAACGACTAGAAAATGCGAGCAAGCATATGACTCTGACTGACTCTTTAAGGTAAAAGCTGAGCCCAGGCCGGGGAGACAGCCCACTCAGTGAAGTACTTCCTCACAAATGTAAGGACCCGACCTAAACCCCAGAAACAAGAGTGCATCTGTCCTCAAGCACGGGGGCACTGGAGGAAGGACCCGTGGGGCTCCTGCCAGCAAGCCCAGCCTAACTGCAAAGTTCCAGGTCAGTGAGAGAGCTTGTCTCAAAAAGACAAGATGGGTAACTCCTGAAGAGTGACATCTAAGGTTGTTGTTGTTGTTTACTCCTAGTCCCACCCCATTCCACACACACAGGCTAGGTCAAATTCCCTTCAAACAAACTCCGCTTACTACACGGGATAATAGTTCTCATCTTCAAATTCCAGTGCCAGGAAACCACAGCCTGTGGGTCAGGCCCACTCTACCCTTTTCTGTACAGCCCGAGAACTAAGATTTACCCCCTTACTATTTACTGATGGTGCTGGGAATCAATCCCAGAGCTTTATGTATCCTGGGCAAGTGTTCTACCACTGAGCTATATTCCCAGCCCTTTTATCTGTTTATTTTTGGTTTTTGAAGTAGCATCTTACTAAGCAGCCATGGCTGGCCTGGAACTTGCTATGTAACCCAGGCTGGGCTCAAACTTGAAGCTTGCCTGCTACCTTTGCCACAGGAGTGCTGGGATTAAAGTTATGTGCCACTGTAAGGCATGGTTTAGTTTTATTTTTACATGGGGTCTCATTACATTACCAAGGCTGTCCTTGAACTCACTCTGTACCCTAGGCAAGCACTGAACCCAATCTGTCCTTGAATGTTGAGGGATATTTTGATTTCATTCTGACACTCTGAGACTTCCAGTAAAGTTTACCATGAATCAGAGAGGGGGAGCCAGCTACTAGCTGACCAATATTAGCCATAGAGGTTTTGGAGGACTGAGGACATATAGAGAGACACAGGAAGTAGTAGGGAGGGGTTTAGAAAGATTCTTGGTCCCTTTTGGATGGAAGAGAGAGAGAGAGAGAGAGAGAGAGAGAGAGAGAGAGAGAGAGAGAGAGAGAGGGAGGGGGAGGAGGTCACTGGTCACTACTCCACTGCTTCTCTGATTATTCAAGTTCATATCCCACTATCAGACTCCCGAGTTTACCAAAAAAGAATAATTAGAGCCAGGCAGTGGGGATGCTCTCAGGAGGCAGAGGCCAGTGGATCTCAGTGAGTTTGAGGCCAGCCTGGTCTACAGAGTGAGTTCCAGGACAGCCAGACAGAGAAACCCTGTCTTGGGAAAAAAAGAGAGGCACAATTAGATAAACACTTCAGTGGCGCCCAACTTGGAGCACGAGATCACGGGCAGCTGCTCACTGCTGGCTTTCCAGTTGCTGCAGCCGCAGCTGCCTTTCCTTCCTTCCCCAGGCCCTCCTCCAAAGTCTGGGCTTTTCCCATTGCAGCCTCTCTAGAGCAGCCTCTAGCTGCCGCTTGACCCCAACCCCAAATGCCACAGGTGGCTGGCTAGGCCCCAAAGGCTGCCAGAGGTAGCTGCCAACCACCGGCTGGCTCTGTCCTTCAGGCGCCCGGTGCCCTTGCTTCCCGCCACACACAGGCTTTTCCCACACATCCCCATGTCTACTTTTCAAGTGGTGGGCTCCCTCTCCCTGTGGGTTTGGGCTTCTCCTGGACTCCCTCCTTGGGCCGCTGCCACCCCAGGCTGGCTCCTCGACATCTGCTCAGGCTTTTACTGCTGCTGCCATCGCCACACATTCTCAGCCCCCAGCGACACTCCAGCAGCTGCAGCTGCCCTCAGCCAGGCTGTCCACCACCAGAATTTTCTACCCAGCATGTGGCTCAGCAATGCCTGCAGGCCAGAAGAGGGCGCCACATCCCATTACATATGGTTGTAAGCCGCCATGTGGTTGCTGGGAATTAATTCAGGTCCTCTGGAAGAACAGTCAGTGCTCTTAACCACTGAGCCATCTCTCCAGTCCCAGGAATTAGTTTTTGTTTTGTTTTGTTTTTTTAAGGTTTTCACCATGTTAAGAATGGAGGACAGGGCTAGAGAGACAATTCAGCAGTTAAGAGCACTGACTGTTCTTCCTGAGGAGCCTTCTGGAATATGCAGGAGATGTAGCAAAGGCTGGCATTGGACTAATGAATGCAGATCAACATGACAAGGTAACCTTTTGCCATCAGGAAATGCCTTAGGGGGCCTCTTGAAGGCTGTGGTGTCAAATTTGGTTTAAACATTCCCTGTCAGCATTGGGGAAACCCCTTCACAGAGCAATTAAAAGACTTAATACCTGTTGTTAAAAACTATACTGCTCTGAGCCAGGCGGTGGTAGCACACACCTTTAATCATAGCACTCAAGAGGCAAAGGCAGGCAGATCTCCGTGAGTTCAAGGCCAGCCTAGTCTACAGAGTGAGTTCCAGGACAGGCTCCAAAGCTACACAGAGAAACCCTGTCTCGAAAAACCAGTTTAAAAAAAAAAAAAAAACTGCTCTGGATGACACAACAGCTTCAGTAGATAAAACAAAATTTTCAGGAGAGACCATAAAACAAGTATTTCGGCACACTTCTATAAATGATCATAGACCAAGGCTAAAAATACAAATAATTAGCATTGAAATTGAGGGTTTGGTAGACATAGGTGCAGATGTAACAATAATTTCACCAAAATCTTGGCATCCAGACTGTCCTCTTCAGGAGGTAAATGTTCAGCTTCTAGGAACTGGACGCTGGATAGCAAAAAAACCTGCTGAATTAATCAGCCTATAAACCTTAAAGATGTGTTGACCTCAGAATGGAAACCAGGATCTATATTACATTCGGGAAGAGGTTTTGCTTTTGTTTCCAGAAGAGAAGAAAAGCTATGGATACACATCAAAATTGATAAAGATTAGATTCAAACAGGAGAGACCCCTTGATTAAGAGAAGCATTAGTTCATCAAAAAGCATGGCCATTCAATTTAAACTAACTTATAAGACTAACAAATGCCTTTCATTTGATCAATATAACCTGCCAAAAAGGGAAGTTCCCCAAAGTTAGGGTTGGGGCAGGGTTTTGTTTTTGTCTTTCAGGAGAATAAAAGCATCCAACTAAGGAATCTGAAGACCATAGGACAACTGAGACAATGGAAGAAAAAGAACAAATCTTCCAAAGAAAATATCCCAAGAAGAAGAAAAAATTGGCCTCATGGTATAGCACACTTCTAACAGGATAAAATTTCATAAATCTTCCCAAATGTTTGATTCTGCTGTTCTCTAAAGACATATAAGGCAAATGGTCTTTTTGTAGTCCCAATTCAATTAAAAAATTAAAGCTGGCTTTGGAGTTGGAGCATGGTTCTCTTCTTGTCTAAATGCAAGCATGTTTGTTAAAAAAAAAAAAAAAACCAAAATCTGTCTCATGTCAGAAAAGCCACCTGATATGGAACAGAAGAAAAAACAAAATTAAGGGACTATTCTGTTGCAACTAATCTCATAATCCTTTGGTTTTATTTTGACTCTTTAAAACACTTCTTAATGTATAAATATCTCAAAATTTACAATATATTTAAACTTTCTGTCGTGGTATTAATGGTCATATAGAGTACTAACTAATTCTAGAAAAAGGCTTCATCTATCTTCCTATACATGATTTTGGGCTTGAGTCTGAATCAGGTAACTAGGAATTAAGCTTGTGTATCCTGGATGTATTTTTTTTTAGATTGTGGTCCTTTAGCCTCTCTGCATTCTGCTGCATATGACATTTAAAATGTTTAAGTTTTCTGCAATAAACTGTGACCATTCGTAACAGAAACCTTGGTCTCCAAAACGATGATGGGGACCCACAACTGTGGTGATATATCGTGTAACCTAATAAAATTTGCCTGAAGATAAGAGAACAGAACAAGTCACTAGATTAAACATAGAGAGACCAGGCAGTGGTGGCACACACCTTTAATCCTAGCACTCAGGAAGTCAGAGATCCATCTGGACCTCTGTGAGTTCAAAGCCACCCTGGACTACATGAGAATTGACTCAGTCTAGGAGAGAAAACAGAGCCAGGCAGTGGTGGCACACACCTTTAATCCCATTACTGGGAAGCACACATGCCTTTAATCCCAGGAAGTGATGGCTGGGCAGAGAAAGGTATATAAGGCATGAGGAGACCGGAACTAAAGGCTTTTCGGCAGAAGCGTCCCTTTCAGTTAGAGGCCTTTTGGCTAGGAAGCCTTTTCAGGCTGAGGAGTTGGTGAGGTAAGAAGTAGTGGCAGTGGGTTGTTCCTTTGTCTCTCTGATTTTTCAGGATTTACCCCAATATCAAGTTCAGAGTTTTTTATTGAAAGACCATTTTAGCAATTCTTTACACACAACAACGATTGCACATGGATTGAGGTAATGCCATTAAGCTGACAAATGTCACCCAAAGATCCACTTTGAACTACAAACTACTCAGATGGTTAGCTGAGATGGCCAAGCCTCACAGACTACTCTAGCCAGGACTTCAGATAAGCCCTGCACTTTCCCATCACACTGAGACTGGACAACAGCTAACTCTCCCAGAACTTGAACATTATCTCAATTTCCTCAGGGTCCCCTAAAGATGCCATTGATCCCAGATAACAGTTAGTAATTTTAAGAACATGATGCTGACATTTCTAAGAGGTGGGTGGTTTTTGGTTGTTTGGTGGATTATGGACGTTTATCATCTTTGCAGGGGGGTTGGTTGCAAATTGTTACTAGTCATGGTAAGGGAGAAACTAAGCAAGGGAGGTTAGATTCAAGGATCTTTGCTGAAAAAAAAAAGGGGAGATACATGAATGATAGGATAAAGGGTAGATTATTGAATCTACTTTAAACTAAAAAGCAACTATTAATCTCAAATATTTTATATTGGTATAGATTTTTGTGTACTGATACAAATTTAAGGTTATTTTTGTTATACTCTATATATATGTTTCTTGTTTAAAGTCTTGTACCTATTCAGCTCATTTAACAATGTAATGTAAATTTCTAGCCCTTGAAAGTTATTATTACAAATATTTAGGATAATTAAGAAACACAGGTTAATAGTCATCTAGCAATCAAATATGTGGTCATGATAGGTATGTTTTCAAGGTTAAACATATATATTTTAGATAGATAGGTGGTCTTCAAACACATCAGAGACATACAGAATATTATATTTAAGATGTTTTAATAACATTAGGCTTTTCATGACAGTGAGATACGTCTGCTCCTGGCAGCACCAATCTACCTCAAAGATGATGGGTATCAAAGAACCTCCATATGGAGTTTGCTTTCATTGTGGTAAAGCTAGCTATTTGGGCAAGAAACTGCCCTTGCCTCAACTGCTGATAGGATGCTGTCCAAATTGGCTAAGACACAAAAGAAAGCGACTGCCGAACTTTGCCAAGACAAGGTAGAATAGTCTTTCAAATTTCCTGCTTCACAGAAAAGTCTATAGGCCTGTAGGCCAAAGAGGGATGCCTCAACATTGCAGAGGAATCTTGGGTGGCTGTTCAGGCAGCCAGCTATTTCTGTCATTTCTATAGTTTTTGAAGATGTTTATTCTACACTTCCTATTTACTCAGGTAATATTACATCCTTCTCAGGTCTCTGATGGAGTTGAAGACTAGATAATTACAGTTATAGTTTTCCTTGTTACCAAAGTCAGAAAAGAAACTCACAGAAGAGGTATAAAGTGTATAAGGTTGAGAATATAAAAGCTTAAATTGTTTATCTAAGAAAATGCTTTGAGGTCAAAAAAAGATAGTTTTGGGCTGGTAATACAGGTTAGAATAGAAAGTGTATTAGGTATAAAACTTTGGACTCATCAAGATAGGATAAATAATGGAGTATTTTCTCTGAATTTGCCAATTGCAAATGGACTGGACATTGTAAATGTAATTCTTACCTGATAATTGTTCTTATTTATTTATTTATTTATTTATTTTTTTGGTTTTTCGAGACAGGGTTTCTCTGTGTAGCTTTGCGCCTTTCCTGGAACTCACTTGGTGGCCCAGGCTGGCCTCGAACTCACAGAGATCTGCCTGGCTCTGCCTCCCGAGTGCTGGGATTAAAGGCGTGCGCCACCACCGCCCGGCGTTCTTATTTATATAGTTTTATTGGGTTAGAGTTAAAACCTTCCCTTTTTATTTAGATAAAAAAAAGGGGGAAATGTTGTGGGATATTCTGATCACACTCTGACACTCCTGAGACTAACAATAAAGTTTACCTTGAATACAGAGCTAGCTACTAGCTGACCAAATTAGCTATAGAGGTTTTGGAGGACTGAGGACATATAGAGAGACACATGAAGTAGTAGGGAGGGAGGGGTTCAGAAAGATTCTCAGACCCTTTTGGATGAAGGAAGGAGATAGAGGGGAAATCACTGGTTGATTCTCCAATGTTTCTCTGATCATTCAGGTTCTCACCTCAATATCTGACTCCCGAGTTTTTATTGATAAAGAATAATTAGATAAATGCTTCACTTGAACTCACTCTGTGCCCTAGGCTGTCCCTGAACCTAGTTTGTACCCTGGGCTGTCCTTGAACTCACTCTGTACCCTAGGTTGTCCTTGAACTTATTTCCTGTCTCAACCTCTCAAGAAGCAAGGATTATTTTACCTTTTTCCCTTTTTCTGAGACAGGTTCTTACTATGTAGCCCAAATTGGCCTGGAACTATATAGCCCAGGATACCTCCAATCCCGTGATCCTTATATCTCAGAATCCTAATAGCTGGGATTCTGAAATGTATACATTGTACATGATTCCACAAATTCCTATACTATATCCTTGATTTTCTCTCTTGGCCTTCAAGGCTAATGTTTGCCATCTAGCCATTTACACAAAACGTGTGCTGACTCTGCCAGAGCCAACCCCACAAACCAACTGCAAGACCATTCTTCTTCAAAACAGAATGGTGTCTTTGCTGGGTATCTGGGACTGACAATGTACTAATAGTGTCTGCATTTGAAAGCCCACAGACAAGTCAGCCTGGGCTGTATAATGAGATGCTATCTCAGAAGAGAAAGAGAGAGATAAAGGAGAGAGAGAGTTCAAGGGTGAGAGCAGGAGGGGGAAGGAAGGGGAAGAAGGGGAGAGAAAAGAAAGAAAAAGGTAAGGCAAGGATCAAGGAAACAAAATTCCGTGGACTGAATTGTGCTGTGGTCTGAATCTGAGCTTCCACGGCAGGCTCACGTTTTGAAGCCCCTGTGTGTAGTACTGTTCTAAAGGCTGTGGAGCCTCAGGGCATGGGGCTTGGCTGGCAAGGGGTCACTTCAAGGTGGCCCTTCAGAGCTCAGCCTGGTTCCTGCTTCCTGATGCCCACAACATACACCTTCCATCATGAACTGTCCTTTGTCTTTCCAGCTACAATGGACTGAAATGCTTCTGAAACTGTGAGCAAAAACAAACGCCTCCTCCCTGAAGTTGCTTCTGTCATATATTGGGTCCCAGAGACAAGCAACTGCCACACACAGAAAGTACAGTTACCAGAGGAGGAGCAGCCATAAGCCCACACCTAATCAATGCACAGGATGCCTTCAACACTTGATGGCAAGAGTAGAAAGCCTCTCCTCACCTCCAGCCACACTGAACAGCACCCCAAAGACTTTGCAGAGCAGGGTCCGGAGCCGGACAATTCCTGGCACCTTCACACCATTCAGATAGCACTTGATCTCAGGGATTCCAGAACCTGCTGCCACTGGCTGTTGGGGAAGGGAACACACAAATAAATGAAAAACTGACTCTGTAGCTTACACTCAACAAGCCAGAAAACTAAGCAGGGATACCCACTGTCTTCCTTCCCAGCATCCGCTCCCTGAGGACTTGTTCAGCCAGATGCTGGACTCCAGCCTGACCCCTGACTCAGCATTCTAACAAGCTCCTGCATGTGGTCTGACCACATGGGACCTTTCAATATCACTGCAGAACCACTCCCAAGATTCTGATCTACATACCAGTAAACCGCTTTCCAGGGGATTCCAAGGTAGTGAGGACAAAAGCACCTTTCCCGTCCATACATTTCTCATTAATCTCACCAAACACCATAGGCTTTACTTCGAGAAAGATCTCCAAGCGAACATAGATAATTTTTGCAGAAACCTACAAGCCTCTTTCATGTACCTGTTTCCCAACAGGTAGCTGAAGAACATTAAGCACACAGATCTAGCCAGCCTGGTCTACAGAGTGAGATCCAGGACAGCCAGGGCTACACAAGGAAACTCGGTCTCGAAAAACCAAAAAATAAAAAAAATAAAATAAAATAATAAAGTGCACAGTGTTCATATACAGTCAATTTCCAAACCACCTTACCTCTATCAAGACAAGAAGACTTGCCAGGAAGACGAAGGTCAAGTTAAAACCCAGGAGTTCAAGGAGAGACAGGGCAAGGCAGCCTTTCTGACTGCATTCCTCCACCGCTACAGAGGCTGAGTCAAGGAAAAGGGTTCTCAGCCACGTGCCCATCACACTCCAAACAGGGCAGCCATGATAGCTGCTCAGTGCATATGCCCATGCTCCACACGTAATAACTTTTAAACGTGTGTGTGTGTGTGTGTGTGTGTGTGTGTGTGTGTGTGAAAACAGGTGTATATGCACTTGTGTGCAGATGCCTAAAGAGACCAGAGGAAAGTGTTGGATCCTTGGAGCTGGACTACAGGTGGTGGTGAGCTTGTGAGGTGGTTGTGAGGTTATGGGTGCTGGGCATGAAACTCGGGTCCTCTGTGAGAGCAGCAAGTGTTCTTAACTGCTGAGCCATCTTTCCAGCCCCTAGACTACTTCAGCCGGGTGTGGCAGAGCATATCTTTAGTCCAAGCAAAGGCAGGTGGGTCCCTGTGAGTCCAAGGTCAGCCTGGTCTACATATTTCAGGCCAGTCAGAGCTAAATGAGACCCTGTCCCAAAACAAACTAACAAACAAAAAGGAGTCACTTTAGGGGCTGGCCCAACAGATCCCTGGGTAAAGGTGCTTGCTGCCATGCCTGACAGTCTGAGCTGGATCCCTGAGACCCACATAGTGGAAGGAGATAAGTTGTCCACTGACCTCCATACACAGCGGCATGTGCACACCCATCCCCATACACAAAATAAATGAAAAACTTTAAGATTATGGAATTCCCCACCCCAAACATTACAAAAAGTGACCAACGTTTCCCAAAGTCCAACTTGAACAAACCTCAACATCAAGCCCTATATGGTACTGGCTATCACTAAAAATAAACTATCCCCTCAAAACTTCCTTTTCCTCCCTCCCACTCAGGGGATCCCACTAACCTGAGAGTACTGCACCCCATTGCTGTGCACCTTGTGTTCCTACGACTCCCTACTGTACCATCACACAGAGTCTCAGTGCGACACTGCCTGAATTAGCCCTGTTGGTACACACAGCTGTGGTTTAGTAACTTTAACTTCTACATACAATTACAGTGTGTGAATGAAGCATAATTTCTCCATTCCCTCATTTGGTGATTCACGCTTCTGCTGTCATAAAGCTGTCACGAAAGCCGTCTTTAATATTTAAGGTCCACATCTGAGAAGGCATTTAGGAGCTACAGCAAAGGAATGTGGATGCTCTCGTTTCTTGCCAGAGCTTTTTGGCCATTCCATGTCTTCCTCTGGGAACTCCTTGGGGGGTTTGATTTTGTTCTGATATGATGTAGGCATTCTTTCTAGATGTGTGGAGATGAACTGTCTGTCTGTCTCTCTCATGTGGTATTAGGATTGATAAGAAGGCTTTGTACATGCCACACGAGTGCTCTACCACTGTTACATCCCCAGCCCTCTGTTTTGCTTTTCATTTTGAGGCATGGTCTACATTGGCCAGGCTGGCCTGGGACCCACTTTGTAGCCCACGTAGGTCTTGAACTTGCACATCTCCTGCCTCAGTCTCCCTAGTAGCTGAGACCACAATGAGCACCAAGAAGTCTAGCTTTGTTTTTTTCGTTCTTTTTTTTTTCTTCAGTTTTTCAAGACAGGGTTTCTCCATGTAGTTTTGGTACCTGTCCTGGATCTGTCTCTATAGACCAGGCTGGCTTCAAACTCACAGAGATCCGCCCGGCTCTGCCTCCCCAGGATTAAAGGCATGTGCCACCGCTGCCCGGCCCTAACTTTGTTTCTTGGATGCAGGGAAGACCTACCCCAGGCTGTGAACTTGGGTTTCCCTTTATGTATAGCATTTGCTTGCTGTTGTTTGGGGGTTTCTTATTTGATTCATAAATGGAATGTTTACTTTAATGTTAAATGGAGTGTCTAATGTGGTCAAGCTTTAAGATCAAGGACTAAGACGATGTCTTTGTCTCCAACCTGTGCCTCTGGAGTTTGAAGATCTTATACCTGCCATCATTCAGTCTTTTGCTTTGCTCTTTTATATCTTCAACCCCAAACCAGGAGGTGGGTGGCGCAGACCTGGAACCCTAGCATTTGGAAGACTGAAGCAGGTATATCAAGAGTTTCAAGCCAGCCTCTGCCATACAACGAGTTAGACTGTTGAGCTTGACTGTCAGTCATCACATCTCAACGTGTGGACTGGGCTCTGCTTCTCTAGCTGGCGTTCCTGTACCAACAGGACATGTCTGCAAATGGCAACGTCTTGTTGAGTTCTGTTGTCCTGACATTAGTAGGATCCGTTCATTGAACACTGAATGAATACATGGCCTCGGGAGCAAAGACTTCTCTGGGCATTTGTGTCTTACCCACCTAGAGCATCAACATCCTAATTAAAGTCCTCCTTTCCTAAGCTGGGTGTGGTGTGCACACCTTTAACTCCAGCACCTGGGAGGCAGAGGCAGTGACAGAGGCAGGTGGATCTTAAGAGTTTGAGGCCAGGCGGTGGTGGCGTGTGCCTTTAATCCCAGCACTCGGGAGGCAGAGGCAGGCAGATCTCTGTGAGTTCGAGGCCAGTCTGGTCTACAGAGTGAGTTCCAGGACAGGCTCTAAAGCTACACAGAGAAATCCTATCTCAAAAAACAAAACAAAACAAAACAAAACAAAACAAAAACAAAAAAAAGAAGAGTTTGAGGCCAACCTGGTCTACATAGTGAGTTCTAGGACAATCAAGGTTATATCATGAAACCCTGTCTCAAAAAGAAGGTCTTGTTTTCCTGCCTTTAGTGACAATTAAAAACCTCTTGGCTGAATAACAAACAGTCTTTCAAATACCACATTTACTGTTAAACTGAGTCTCAAGAACCCAGGGGCCTGAAACAATAGAGTCGTGAAAAGGATACAGGTTTGAACCACTCCGAACTTGAGTTGGGTGAAGAGCCGCACGGAGAAGTCCACAAAGAGACCCACCTGGGAAAAGTAAGAGACAGTCACACATCTTGTCTCTCCCTTAAGAGCCTCACTGCACTTCCAGTGGTTGCTCATGGCGGTGGTGGTGGCAGCAGGGCAGTGAACTAGTCACAGATCCTGCCCCAGCCTGGCCCCACTGCCTTCCAAGGAAAAGAGGAAGTGAAGCAGAGTAAAAAAGGCACAGAAAAAGGTGGGAAGAGTCTTTCAGTTAGAGAGTTACAGCTGAGTCACGTGGGGAGCCACTCAGCAATTTCCAAAGGAGGACTCAAAAGACTAGTCCAAATGTCTTCAGTGGTGCCTAGCTGGACAAGCATAGGGCTTAGAATGCTACTTTAAAGGACATTTACTTGGGCATAGGTGCTTGGTATTCTTATCTTCTAAGTCATTATTTTGACTGAGAACCAGTACCAGTTGCTGGCTACCTGAGAACCTATGTGCCACTGTTCCACTGCGCAGAGTTTAAGGGAGGCCCAGGAAGCCTTCTAACGTGGGAGACTAGGGGTCAAAGGCTTTTTGCTTTAACTCCAGCCTCCCGCCAGCCTAGAAGTCTCTAACTGAAGCAGAGAGTGGAGACAGATCCAAGGGTGAGAGAAGAGCTAGGGCTGGAGCAGCTACACAACAGAGGCGGCTGCCTTGGTAGCGCCTGTGGGGATGAGGGTATCGATGAGGTAGTTAAAGGGCTACAGCGATCACAGGACAAACTGACATCTACATGCAAATGACCACGACAGGGAGAGCCACACCAGAAACACACAGGACAGGTGCTCTGTTCTAGTGACTGCCTCCACCACACACACTGAAATGATACAAAACAATTAATCTACCCCATTTCATCCCCGTGATGCCCTCCCTCAGATATCAGCAAACAGGCCTCCTGACCACACCCCGGCCACTATATATATGTTCCTTGCAAATTTACAACAGTAAAAATCTCCAGAGTACCATGTGAAGGGACTGGTTGTCCCTGAGGGCTGTGTGACATGAAACATGTACACACTACCTAGGTATGTCATGGAGAGTTAAGTGCAAGACTGTGGTCAAGTCCTGAGAACGGTGATAACAAGGCTGAGCCTCTCTTTGCCATCTTACTAACAGAAGTCAATTTGGCATGTATCTTCCCACTGGGTGCTAACTTTTCCAGCTTCTCTTCTTCGGTTCTAGTGACATTAAGTCCATAGTTATGGTCCCAGACATAATTGCTACCATTATCTCTGGTGATATGTCCAGTTTTCCCTGTCTGTGATCCATCTGTGAACTTGGGGAATCCAGGAGCCCTATTCATTCTGGCATACCCCTTCACCCACCACAGCCAACTCAATGTGAGCAGGACAGTGTGAGCTCAGCATCCACTGGCTCTATCTTCTGTGTATTACCTGCCACCAGCAAGAAGGACTGGCTCACTTACCAGCCGGCACGGGTCATGCTCTATAATCCTATCAGAGAGACTAAGCTCTGACCAAGCAAGCCTTGAGTGCTTGGATAGCCCAGTGCCTGTGACTCACTTCTGTAGTACAAAGCAAAAGCAAAAGTAATGTGAAAAACCAGGCCAGGATAATTAATTTTCAAAAGAACAAGGAAAAAGAAAAGGCAGTCTTAAACTGAGTGACAACTATCCCAATGCTACAAATGTTACAGTGACACATGACAATGGTTGGTCACCAGGCAAGGCTCTCCCTCCAATCCCCCAGCACGTCCCACTGCTCACCAGCCCAGTGCAGACGCCAATGGCAAACACCACCATCCACTTCACCGCCTCGTATCTTCGCCCTTTCTGTTCACAGGGAAAAGAACGGTCCATTTGTAACACCGAAAGGATGCATCTTGGCTAAGCAGTTCGGGACTAACTCTACAGAGACAGCGGGAATGGTGGGGAGGGGCAACCTCAGGGCTTCACAATGACACTGATGAACCTTACGGGGCCGAGCTGGGTATACTGACTGGGGGTACACTGGATATGAGGAGGAAGTCTAGGGATTTTCTATGTATGGGTAGGACACGCACGTGCCACCACCGTGTGTGTGTGTGTGTGTGTGTGTGTGTGTGTGTGTGTGTGTGTGACAGAGACAGAGAGATAGAGAGACAGAGTTCTCTCCTTTCACCATCTGGGTCCTGGGGATCAAACGCAGGTTGTAGGCCTGGCAACTGGAGTCTTTTCCTGCTGAGACATCTCAGCAGCAGGGTCTAAAGATTTATATGACACTCTTTCATGAAAAGGTTTAAAGAAAAAAGAGAAAGGACACTTCTGTGGGTCACATGAGGACAGAAAGTAAGCTGCTGAGACTTGTTCAGTCCTAAGAGATGAGCTGCTGTGGGCTTACCTTATTATCCATGGTCTCCAATACCTCCAGGTAAGGGTCATTGATGCAGCGGTCATAGTCCAGACTCTGAAAGGACACAAGAGTGACGATGGCTCATGTGGAAGAACTGGCAAAACCTAACTTAAAGAAAGCTTGTCCAGGTTCCTCCTGCTCGGTGGGCATCATTGGCAGTGCCAGGGAAGGCTCGGTGTAAATGCAGACTCTGACCCTGTGGCAGGCAGCTTCTGAATCTCTGCATCAATGGGATCCCCAGGGAGTCACACGTGCAGTGAGACTCAACCTACTGCTTCTGGGGAGCACTTCACACTCAGGGGAAAGCCTTCGGTGTCATAGTTTTAGGGCTCAGTGGTAGGGTACATGAGGCCCTATGTCCCATCCCAGCCTGGGAAAAAGAAAAAGACAGATTTTCCTGTTTCTACAAAATAGTTAAGACCTTCAGCTATCACTAGTCTTGCCCAACTTATTCCTTAAATGTGAACAAACTTTCAATGAACCAGAACTAAGTTAACCCAGATCAACTAATTCTAATTCTCTTTATAGGTGGCTTCCATGAAAATGAGGTTAGCCACAAAGCAGACCCAGATGGGCTCTATTTTTAAAAGCAACTTCTCTTTTATGTCAGAAGAGGGCCAGATTCAACCCAGCTCCTCTGATTTCTACACCTAAGGCAGCATTCCTTCAGCCATGTTCCTTCCAGAGATCACAGACACCCGCAGACCACGTGCAGGCGGGCCAAGGATAGCTGGCGTGACATCCAGAGGAAATTATTTCATTTCTAGGTCTTGTGAGAGAAGCAGCAGTCTGTCAACAAAGAAAAAAAGTCCAGCCTGTGTTCACCTCTCCCCGTAACCGCCTCTACTGCCACATCAGCTAATAAGCAAGCTGGACATTGCCCTGTCAGCCAAATACAGGTGTGATGTGTAAAAATTTAATCCATCCCTGACTGCTGGGAGCAAGTCCAAATTCCTTTCTTATAGAGTCCTAGAGTAATAACGGATGGTAGGTAAATCAATTATCATACACTCAAGACTGGTAGCAATCAAACCATTATAGTAAAGTCTTTATCACCAGATATGAAAAAGGTTCAGACTCATTAAGAGGAAAAAGAAGTGATAAAAAAGCAAGACGTAAGGCCAGGCAGTGGTAGTGCACGCCTTTAATCCCAGCACTCAGGAGGAAGAGCCAGGCAGATCTCTGTGAGTTCGAGGCCAGCCAGGTCTATAGAGAGAGATCCAAGACAGGCACCAAAACTACACAGAGAAACCCTTTCTTGAAAAACCAAAAAAAAAAAAAAAAAAAAAAATGTGTGTGTGTGTGTGTGTGCCTGGTATTTGTGGATGTCAGAAGTGTTGGATCCCCTGGAACTAGAGTTTCAGATGGTTCACACCATCATAAGGGTGCTGAGAACAGAACTCATAGAACTCATGTCTTCTGTAAGAGCAACTACTGAGCCATCTCTCCAGCTCCATATATGTAATTAAAAAAAAATTTTTTTTTAAGCAAGATGCAAGCCAGGTGTGGTGGCACACACCTTTAATCCCAGCACTTGAGAGACAGAGGCAGGCCTCTGAGTTCAAGTCCAGCCTGGTCTACATTGTGAGTTCTAGTCCAGTCGGGGCTACATAGTGAGACTCTCTCAAAAAACAAAACAAAAAAGCAAAATGCAGAATAAAATGTATAATCAAGGGCCAGGGATGTAGCCTGGAGCTACATAGAGAGGTTACCCTGCACCACAAAAACAAAAATCTAAAATGTATAACACAATTGTATTTTAATTTAACAGAATTAGACACATGTAATGGGAAAACATCTGAAAGCAGTGTTTTGAACATTCACATCTGGGTATAGAAATTTCTTTTGGTGTGCACTTTTTTTTTTCTCTTAAGACAGGATCTCATGCAGACCAGGATGGCTTCAGACTTACTATGAAGCTAAAGATGACCCTAAACTTCTGATCCTCCTGCCTCTCTCTGCCAAGGGCTGGGATTACAGGTGTGAACCATCATGTCTGGTTTATGCAGTGCTGGGGATGGAGTGCAGGAATTTATATGTGCTACTCAAATCATTCTACCTTGTATACTCTGGGCCTACGATTGGTTTATATATTAAAGAAGAAAATCACTGGGGCTTGGAGAGACGGCTCAGCTGTTAGGTGCACTTGCTACTCTTCCAGAAGACTCAAGTTTGGTTCTCAGCATTCACATGGTGGCTTACAACTGCCAGCAACTCCAGTTCTAGGCCCTGACAACCCTCTTCTGGACTCAGCAGGCACCTGCATTCATATGTGCCTATCCACATGCAAACCCACACACATTAACAAAATCTTTAAAAAATATTCTCTTTCTGATTAAAAAACAAGCAGAACACAGGAAGAAAATGTGCAAGGAAAGTAGATTTATTCGCGAGAGACTAAACATATATACAGATTTACACACACACATACATACTTAGGGTTTCTCTTGCTGTGAAGAGACACCATGACCACAGCAACTCTTATAAAGGAAAACATTGAATTGGGGTGGCTCGCTTACAGTTCAGAGGTTCAGTCCATTATGATTATGGTAGGACATGGTGGCGTGCAGGCAGATATGGTGCTGGAGAAGTAGGTGAAAGTTCTATATCTTGCAGGCACGAGGAAGTGATCTGAGACACTGGGCATGGCTTAAGCTTATATGAAACCTCAAAGCCCACCTCCAGTGACACACTTCCTCCAACAACACCACACGTACTCCAACAAAGCCACATCTCCCTATGGGCTTATGGGGGCCAATTACATTCAAACTATCACACACACTCTTTAGGAAAGTTTATTAGAGTAACTACTTTCTAGGAGCAAACTAGAAAATTAAGATGCTGCAACCTATTGGTCTCTTCTTGTGCTGCAGTGAAATGCATAAGCAGTCTTTCCCTTTCACCTGAAAATCAACTCCTTCAGACCCTTGGATCTCTAGTGTGTGAAGAATGCCTTCTGTATGCTAATACAACGACTGGGCTAAGAGCTGTGCCTCCAAAGAGAACCAGAATGTGGTTGGCCACCACAGAGACTGAGACAAGATTAGAAAGTTCGACTTTTATCCAGGCACACACCTGTAATACAGCACTCAGAGAGTTTAAGGCCAGCCTAGAGTACATGGCAAGACCCAATCAATGTTCTGTAAGGATTTCTATTTTTCTCCCTATCCTTCCTCCTTCCTTTGTTGTATTGGGATCAAACCCAGGACCTTGCACATGCTAGAAAAGTGTTCTACCACTGAGATACATTCCCAGGTCCTGTGACATCGTGCCTCAAAGAGAAAAAGAGAAGAAGGGGAAAGAAACTTTAATTTTTAACCTCTGACCTCTGGGAGAAGAAGAGCTGAAGACTAAGCTGCTCCCCTATGGCCAAGGATGCCATCGTCAACCTATGTAACACGAGGGTGCTGGAAGGGTGGCTCTCCAGGAGAGCATGGAAGCGCCTCGCAACTCACCTGCACATCTATCTGCTTATACATCTATACTATACCCTTTATTATACCCCTTATTAATAAACAAGTTGCCCCAAACCTTGTTTCCCTGAGTTCTGTGAGTGGCTCTACCAATATAATCAGATCAGGGCAGCAGGACAACCTATCACTTTCCTTTTTATTTGTTTGTTTGTTTGTTTTGAGACAGGATCTCATTATGTAGCTCTGGCTGTTCTGAAACTCACTCTGTAGACCAAGCTGGCCTCAAAGTCACAGAGATCCACCTGCCTCTACCTCCCAAGAATCCTACCACTTTCAACAGGTATCTGAAGAGAGACAGTCAAGCGGACGGACCCCTCAACCTGTGGGATCTATTGCTACCTCCATCCTGCCAGCCAGTTCTGCTATAGAACTCCTTGGTGTGGGTAAATAAGCCTCGTGTATCTGGTGTCAAAAATGGGGTACAGAGTTGGGTGAGAGTAAGAGGAAGTGCTTTCTCTGAAGTCTCTGTCACCTAAGGGCAGGATGCAGCACACGACAGTCAAATGCTGGGAATCTGTCTCCAGCCCTGTCAACAGGGGAAGATGACGGGGCCTGCACCACAAGGCAGGATGAAGATCTAGTAGATGGCCCGAACTCTGTCCCAGACAAGGTCTGTCTGACGGGGTCTGCACCACAAGGCAGGATGAAGATCCAGTAGATGGCCTGAACTCTGTCCCAGACAAGGTCTGTCTGACGGAGCCTGCACCACAAGGCAGGATGAAGATCTAGTAGATGGCCTGAGCTCTGTTCATCTATCTCCCCTAAGACCCATGTAAAATCCAATTAAGATGCCTCCATTTTAAATGTCAAATTTAAAAAATTAAAACCAAGTACTCTCTTCTGCAGTTGCCTATACCCATCCTCCCTCTCCTGAGGCTATCTTATCTACCTCTCCAGCTGCACCTAGCTCACAGTTGTGTACCTGCCTTTCTCCTTTTAATCTAGCCACGGACAGTTTATTTCCCTCCAGGAAGGAAAGGGAATGATCTTTGTCCCACATCAGGGCTCCACAAACAAGTTTCAGTTGACCAGAAGGAGCAAATGTACAGAGGCAGAAAGATTAATGGCTGCTTAAGCTGGATGTGGTGTTAAAACAAATAGATTACTGGGTTGGAGGCCACCAAGGGTTGCATAGAGTGATCCTGTCTTTAAAAAAAAAAAAAAGGCCAGCCAGGCAATTGCACACCTTTAATCCCAGCACTCAGGAGGCAGAGGCAGGCTGATCTCTGAGTCAGCCTGGTCTACAGAGTGAGTTCCAAGACAGCCAGAGCTACACAAAGAAACCCTGTCTAGCAAAACAAAACAAACAGCTGACTAGATGGCTCAGTGAGTAACACATGGAGAAATGACTCCACAAAGCTGTTCTCTGACCTCCATTTGTGATCCTCAAAACACAACACCACCTCTTGACAGTAACATTAAATTTTATGATTTATGTGTGTTGAGTGTTTTGCCCGCATGCATGTATGTGTACCACAAGTGTGCCTATTTCCCACAGAGCCAGAGGGAACATTAGATTCTCCTGGAACTGGAGCTACAGACCATTGTGAGCCACCATGTGGGTGCTGGGAATCGAACCCAAGACCCTTGGAAAAGTGCTCTTTACTGCTGAGCCATCTCTCTAGCCCCTAATAATAAATTTTAAAATTAAAAAAAAAAAAAAAGAAAGATGTCATTCCTCCCCATCCCCACATAAATAAAAAAGCGGGTCAGGGGCAAGAGGAACGATGTTCAGTGATTGTTAATGAGTATGGTTTCCTTCTGGAATGAAGAAAATGTTCTAAAATTGACAAATTGACTAGTGACAGTTGTGTACGTTCTTTTGTTTGTTTGGTTTTTTTGTTTGTTTGTTTGTTTGTTTGTTTTTCCGAGACAGGGCTTCTCTGTGTAGCTTTGTGCCTTTCCTGGAACTCGCTTTGGAGACCAAGGCTGGCCTCGAACTCAAAGAGATCCGCCTGGCTCTGCCTCCCAAGTGCTGGGATTAAAGGCGTGCGCCACTACCGCCCAGCGACAGTTGTGTACTTCTGTAGATACACTAAGAACCACATGGAATGATTCACTTTTTTTTGTTTGTTTTTGGAGACAGGTTTTCTCTGTGTAGCCTTGGCTGTTCTGAAACTTACTCTGTAGACCAGGCTGGCCTCTGCCTTGGGGATTAAAGGCACACGCCACCACGACCAGCTGGTATGATCTACTTTAATTGGATAAACTGCATCATCTGTGCCTGGACACCTCGGTCAAGCTGCTGAGGGAAGCTCCTTTGGTACACACATACACAAGGGAATCCATGACCTTGTCTGCCGGAGGCTGTTCTCCTTCCCTGGAGCTGATCTTTTATTTCTGCTGTATATATTGTTCTCTGGTTTGGAGAGTGAGCAACTTCTCCACCCATGACCTCCACAGTTGAAATCTTTAGTATTTTAATTATTTTCATTCATGTATACAATGTACTTCAATGCCATTCATTCCCCCATTATCTTCTCTTGGTCCCTAGCAACTTTTTTCCAATAAGCTTTGTATAGGTATCTTGCTGTTTGTGGTTATGAATAAAAAGTTTGAGGCCAGCCTGGGCTTTATGAAACTCTGTCTCAAATTTAAAAATATAGATATATTTTTTTTTCAATAGAGAGTTTTGGGTTTTTGTCTTTTTCTTTTTGGGGTTTACAGAAATGTGCCACTCTACCCAACATGTTGACAGAAGTATTTTCTAGTTGACCCTTAGATTCAAGCTGAGCAGATTTTCCTGATTAAGTGTCAGAATGGATTTATGCTTGGGTACATAAAACAAACTGCTCTCCACAAGCTCCTATGCAGAGATGGCTAATTTGGAAATATTAAAGATTTAAATGAAGAGACATTTACCCATAAAATCCACAAGACCACCTACAAATAAGAGTGACAGAGTCTTGGTAAGGATAGGGTTGATGGAGCAGACTCTGTGAGTTCCCAGAAGGGGTCTTCTCCTCTCAGCCTCCCAAGTCCTGTGCTGGACTAATGGGGCACCACAACACTATGGCCCCACACTCTTAAAAGTCCTATACCCGAAAGTAGAAACTATAATGAAGAATAGGTCAGAATGAGCCAAGCTCATTCATGGTGGCACATGCCTTTAATCCCAGCACTCACCCCACTCATGAGGCAGAGGCAGGCAGATCTCTGTGAGTTCCAGGCCAGCCTGGTCTACAGAGCTAGTTCCAGGACAGCCAATGCTGCAAAGGGAAACTCTGTTTTGAAAAACAAAACCCAAAAGGTCAGAACAAAGGGAAGCAAGGCCTCCTAACAGCTCAGGAGCATGACTCTGTTACGAGTACTCAGAGTAACGAGCTTCAACGGCAAACATCCTCTGTATCCAGGTGGACTGTAATGCATTAACACCAGACCTTGTCTGGGGGTTAAGGTGAGAAAAGCACTTGCTAGGCAGCATTTCCCAGGTCAGTTATCTCTTCCCCTCATCACACCTTGGGGCAGAAGGTCAAAGAACATCTCTGGTTGGAGGTCTGAAGTTGCCAGGCCTCTCACTACTTCAGTTACCCAAGATAGCATCTAAATACCTCACCTCATAGTCTTTCCTTGGAAGGATCTCATCCTCCTCTTCCTGTGTTTCCCCGAGGATGGTCTAGAAAAAGAGATTCACAGAATGGAGACCTTTTTAGGTTAAAGGTGGAAGGAAGGAAGTTTTTACTAAAATCTAAATCAGCTGGTGCCATCATCAAAGAGGACAGAATTTCAAAAACACATTTAGGATGGGTATTTAGTCACTAGCTGAAATCTACATTTCTATTGATTGACACATTCTCCCATCATAACGCTCACCTTCAGGACATCTGAAAGATGTCTGATGGCAGCTTAGGGTGGAGAAAATTCAGGATTCATTTGACAACAGACCGAATATGAAATCAGAGGGAACGTGTCAACTCTGAGAACACAACTCAAGTTTTCCCAGGTTGCTTTGCAGGAGAAAGCTGGATCATCAGTGACCCAGAAAAAGTAAAGGATAGAATAAGAAAAGGCTGGAGAAACTAAACCAACTGCATGAGCATCAAGTCCTGCCAAAGGGTTCATTCTGAAAAGGCTTGCTTCATTCAAAACTCCTTTCTGATGGAAATAAAAGAAAATACGGATGGCATTAACCCAAGCTGGCCGAGATCTTCCCTTAGACTCCAGGGAAAGGTTATGAGAAAAGAACTCTGACTTGAGCACGCGAAGAAAGACGGATGCTTGCAAAGCTCGGGCAGCGGTCCCCGGGCCCCACCCGCAGCCACCTGCCGGCGCCGTTCGGCTCGGCCCCACCCCCGGCAACGCCTCTTGTCATCCCTTAGCAACTGCCCCCTCCCCAGCCCGGCCGCCGCTCACCAGCTCCTCGGGCGTGCGGCTCTCGCGTTCACCGCAGCAGCAGCACCACCTGCAGCAGCAGCACACAGACCCCCTGCACCCCGCCATCTTCCTCCTTTCCTGCCACTCCGGACCCCCTAGGCCAACCCCCCTCCCACCCAGGATCTGCGCCACACGTGACTGGCCCCGGGAGGGTCACGTGGCCCTCTCGAGCTTTGGGACAGGAGACAGGGAGTGGCTGCAGACGGGTGGGGCGAGAGCTCGCGTCACATGACGCAGTACTGGACCCGGCTTCCCAAGAGACCTCCGGGCGCGGCCATGTTGGGGGCGGAACTTCCTGTCATCGTCTCGATGACTTCCGCCTGTCCCTTGCCCTGTTTCCCTTGGTAACCGGCAGCTGCGCCCCGCCCCCACCGCCTGTGCTAGGGAGATGGCGGCGCAACCTCCAAGGTTCTGAGAGGACGGTGAGTGGCTCAGAGGCTTGGGACGCCGCGGAGGAATTCGCCGAGTCGCGAATGTGTCAGTTCGCCACCCACTGATGGCGGGGCTTCTTTGTGGGCCGGCAGGCGGGGGTTGGCCCGTCCTGCCCTCCACTCTTGAAGGCTCCGGTCGCTCCTCCAGCCTAAGCCCCCGGTGGCTGTCACCCCAGCCTCCCCTCCTGCTCGAAGGTATCCCAGGGTTAAAGGAGTCTGGATCTGGGTAACGATCCAGCCTCCGGAGCCATCTGGGATCCGCATCCCCGTCCAGGCCCGTGACCCACTGACCAGGTGACCCGATTCCCATCCCTCAGGCCACCAGCGCCGGGTGGTTGCCAGCCACAGTCTGCCTGTTTAGTTTAGTTTAGTTTTGTTTTGTTTTTCGAGAACGGGTTTCTCTTTGTAGCCCTGACTGTCCTGGAACTCTCTCTGTACACCAGGCCTCAAACTCAGAGATCCGCTTGCCTCTGCCTCCTGAGAGCTGGGATTAAATGTGTGCGCCCCCTTGCTGGCTGCCAGTTTCTTAAAACCTGCCTCCCTGACAGGGTCTGGAAAGGAGTGGTGGACCACTGGCTTTGTCGCCCAGGTGCCCACAGCGCCTTACTGTGCACCTATGTCCATTGCAACGGTTTTGGGAGTGGTAGGGCTCAGTGTTTGGAACAAGTCATCAGTAGGTGGCAGAGGGGCGTTTTGAGACGAGTGTGGAGGCGTTTACCATTAGGGCTCAGTGAGTACTGGCTGTTACTCTGTCAGGCACTGGGGATGCCACGAACAGGATCCCTGGTCCTGGTCTCAGGCAGGGGACAACAGCGGAAGGGTAAACAAACTTGTTAGCCTACAGTCACAGTGTATGTTGTGGGAGCTCAACTACTAATGGATAGTAGTCCTGGTCCTGGTCTCAGGCAGGGGACGGCAGCCGAAGGGTAAACAAACTTGTTAGCCCACAGTCTCAACCGTGTATGTTGTGGGAGCTCAACTACTAATGGGCAGTTGGGGGCGTTGGTTGAAATATGGCACGAATTAGAAATGCTTAAACCTTGGAGCAGTTTGCTGCATGTGAGTCAGCTCTGTAGGATTTGTTTCAGCGGTGAGAATGAGACATCTCCCTTGGATATAGGAGGGACTTGTCTGACATGTAAGGTTACCTTCTTTCTCACTCTCCATGAGAACCTGGCGGTTTTAGGTCAGAACAAAACCGGCATAAATCGATAGGGGATAGCATTGGCACTAAGTAGGGGCAGAGTTTTTAGTCTGGAACTAGCTCCTTAGGAGAGGAAGGTGCCATGGATTTCTTCCGATTCTCGAGGCTAAGACCCAAATACCTTGGCTTAGAGGTGGAAGTTTCTGGAAAGGAATGAACCTGACCTGGCTGCTCCTCTGTTGCTCCGTGTCACCACACAGATATCCACTACTGTGTGTTTGCCCATTACTGTGTGGTAGTCATGTTTGTTTTGTTCTCAGGTGTCTGTCATTTCCTGGCTAGACTGCAGTAGGCTCTATGCCCTGTTAGCCAGGCTGTGATTACTGTGACCAGGACTGCATATGTGATGGCACTGTGGTCACCAGTTCCTTTGACTTCATTGGTGTGTCCAGGGCAGGCACATATGGGACAGCCTTTGTCCAGAGTTGGACATAAATCCCTACCCTTAGTGATTTCCATCTGCCTGCTTTTGCAACCCAGCTCCTGTCAAGCTCTAGCTCACAACACAACAGTCTTTTCATGCTGCACACAACCTATAACATGTTCCAGGCGGGCCAGCAGCCGTGAGCTGTTCTTTCTTTGGAGGGGGAAATCCAGTGACCCTGAATAGCTAGTAGTCTGTCTCCACCAACCCCAGCAGTTCCTGCCTGCCCACACTTCGCCCCTCCCCCCGCTCTTCATCTGGCTTCTTTGACTTACGCCTGAGCCTTCTCTCCAGCCTGGAAACCTTACTCCCGCCCCTTTTGCGTGGCCCCAGCTTCAGCTCAGGGCTCTTTGTCACAGCTCCGCCCACTTGAGCACACCCTCCAGGAAAGGTTCCCTGTTCCTTCCTCACTCACTCTGGGTCTAAGCTGACTGAGATGAACCATCGGGAAGCCAAGGTCCTCCCAGCTGAGCACTGTTACCCATCCCTGGGAACATGGGCCTCAGAAGCTGGCGGTGTGAGGCTTTCTGTGCCACGCTCTATCAGGTAGCTGTCACCAAGGATTCATGAGCTGAAGGATCCCTGAGTGGCTCAGTGCCTAGAGGGAGGTCATCATACAAAGAGCCAGACCAGGGCAGGGAGGCAAGGCGCATGGAGCCTCTGGGTAGGAGCTGTGCGCGCCTCCCCCGGGTCGGCTGCCTTCCTATGCAGAGCAGTGTTCGCCACTGGAGCTGCCTCCTCAAGTGTTGGGTGTGCGTGGGGTTTGGCGGCCATCGCTCTGATGGCCCCGGCCCCCACCCTGTACAGCAGGAACCCAGCCATGGTGAACGAGGGCAGCAGCAGTGGTAGCGAGAGCTCCAAGGACAGTTCGAGATGTTCCACCCCCAGCCTGGACCCAGAGCGGCACGAGAGACTCCGGGAGAAGATGAGGCGCAGAATGGACTCTGGTGACAAGTGGTTCTCCCTGGAGTTCTTCCCTCCTCGGACTGCTGGGGGAGCTGTTAACCTCATCTCAAGGTGAGTAGCGAGGTTAAGTAATGGGGGTCAGCGGAGGGGAACACGAGCTGCCCTTTAACCCGGCAGGAAAAGGCGTTGGAGAGAGGAGGCAGGAAGAAGCAGAAACGAGACAGGGAGTTTTGTCTGCAACTTACAACTTCTTATCTGCAAAAGTCCCTTTGAAGCAGCATTAGATATGTTTGGACGCACTCCTCAGTGGGCCAAAAATGTTCATTCTCAGGCTGCATTCTTTGGCAGAACTTGGGGCTGGCTCATGAGGAGCTTAGGAAGTCAACAAATAGCAACGTAGGGAATGTGTTGAGCTAGCTGGACACTGAGAGTGTGCGTTTCCAAATCAGGAAACACACTCTTGGTGATAGCATTTTCTGAATTCCAGTTCCTTTTCTTCAAGTCGGAGAGTGCTTTGCTATACCCCCGTGCTTTGTCCCAGATCACGAAGAAGAAAGAAAGGAAAGTCAGGCATAGTGGTAACGCCTTAATCTTAACACTCAGAGGCAGGAGGGCAACTCTGAGTTCAAAGCCAGCCTAGGCTACCTAGGGTCCCGGCCAGGCAGGGTTACATAATGACACCCTATCTTAAGAAGTGGGGCAGAGAGGTAAGGAGGAATACAGCTCAGTTGATGGGGTGAGTATGTGGCCTGCAGGAAATCCTAAATTTGATTCCTAGCACTACATAAACAGGGTGTGGGAGCACGCCTGTAATCCCAGCACTCGGGAGGCAGAGGCAAGCAGATCTGAGGTTGAGGCCAGCCTGGTTAAGAGCTAGGCATGGTGGCACACATTGTTATTCCCAGCACTTAGGAGGCAGAGGCAGGTGGATCTTGTGAGTTTGAGGCCAATCTGGTCTACATAGTGAGTTCTAGGACAGCCAGAGCTACATAGTGAGACCCCCGTCTCTAAACAAAGAACAAGTAAAGGACAAATAAAGGAGTTTGATGTCAGTCTGGGCTACATGAGACCCTGTCTCAAAAACAATCACAAAAGTTGATGCCTTCTAGTCCATACTTGCTATGTTCTGCTCCCTAGGTCCAGAAATTTCAAGGCCTGGGATGCTTAGACACACTCTTACAGTTTTAACATGTGAAGGCTTTTGAATCTAGTTCAGGAACCCAGCCTTGCTCTGCAGGCTGATGCAAGGGAGATGTGGTGGCAGCACAAGAGAAGCTTGCGTCTGCTGGTCGCTCTCTCTGCCTTTCCTAAAGTGAGACCCTCTGCCTGCCACTGCTGAGATCCCAAACTCGCAGCTGACAAGACTCTAAACTCACCCAAAACCAGTCAGTGTGCTTGCACTCTGAGAGGCATGAAGTGCTGGTCTCACAAAACGGTGACGGTGACATTGTTATCCACCAGTCAGTAGTCAGAGTGGCTCTCGCTGACCTCAGGCTTGTCTCTGAGGGCTGCACAGCCATCTGACCCAGTGTCTTATGGATGTGGAGTAGGTACCGTTATCTGCCACATCTTATACACAAAGACACTGTGGCTCAGAGAGGTTATTAGGTAACGTGCCTGGGAAGGAAGCACAGTGCTCTGACACCAGCTTGCATTCTGTGCTGCTCCAGCTCCCTCCCCTCCCCCTCCTCACATCCCCCTTCTCCCTGCGGGGAGGCTGAGTGAGCACACTGTTCCCCCAGGAGCCCAAACTTAAGAAAGAAATCCCCTACAGGTTTGACCGGATGGCAGCAGGGGGCCCCCTCTTCGTGGATGTTACCTGGCACCCAGCTGGAGACCCTGGCTCAGACAAGGAGACCTCCTCCATGATGATTGCCAGCACAGCAGTAAACTACTGTGGCTTGGAAACCATCCTGCACATGACCTGCTGCCAGCAGCGCCAGGAGGAGATTACAGGCCATCTGCACAGAGCCAAGCAGCTTGGCCTGAAGAACATAATGGCACTGAGGGGAGGTGTGGCACCAGCACCCCTCCTTTCTGGGTTCTTGCTTTTCTGAAGGCTTCTCCTCTCCCCAGAAAAGTCCCTTACTTTCCCTGGGCCCCACACTAAACCCATTCGGAGTCCCCTTGCTGCAGGAGGATCAGTGAGCATTGTGGGTAATGGGTCCACCATGGCCTTCACACAAGTGGGATGGCCTCTTCCACCTCTTGACCTGAATGCAGTTCAGCTGGGATGTGGCTGGTGCCTGCTAACCCTCTGCCCCCACTACACAGTGCCATCAGACTCTGGCACTGTCTGGTCTAGCCATAGTGTGCTGTGCTGGCATTTCCCAGGAGCCCCTGGGTGCTTCCTGTCTTTAGGCCTCACAACAATGGGAAGTGGGAGGCTGAGGGATGGGATGAATCTGTGGCCTCTGCTCATGAGTAGAAAATCTACCAAGAATTCAGGAGCTCTGAGAGAACAGAGGGGTGGGAGAGGGTGCCTGAGCACACCCAGGGCATCAGGGCCAGGACAGAGTCCCCAAAACTCCAGGCTCAGTAGAAAGCCACACCTTCCCTGGCCCCACCACCCACAGGGGCGCCTGCAGAGTCAGCCATGGTAGACTTTGACAGCTGACCACTGCCCTCCACCTCCTGTTTGCCAGGTGGCAGACTAGACTTGCACAGTAGGAAGTCTCTGCCTTTGAGGAGCCCACAGCCAAGTGTAGGAGTAGGTAGAGGGAACAAGAAGACTCTGGAGGTCAGGGGACACCCAGTGACCATGACCTCCAGCAACCCTACAGACCCTGTAGGTGACCACTGGGAAGCAGAGGAAGGAAGCTTCAACTGTGCCACAGACCTGGTGAAGCACATCCGGAGCGAGTTTGGCGACTACTTTGACATATGTGTGGCCGGTAAGTGGGAACAGAGAAGGGACAGGATAAAAGGAAAGCCAGTCAGCATTCAGTTCAGGATGTGGTGATTGGGTGGATACAGAGTGGGGGAGCACCGAGGTGAACTGAGTGTGTGTGTGTGTGTGTGTGTGTGTGTGTGTTATGAAGAAGACTCCAGGCGCAGGGGATTCATCAAGCCATGAAAGGAGTCAGGAACTGAGGCCCTTCTTCATTCTCTGTGTACCACAGGGTCCAGGGGCTGACTTTTCACTGTGCATCTGTTGTGTAAAAGGCCCTCATAGACACGCTGTCCTATGCATGAGTCCTGCTTCTGTGTGCATAATGTCAGCTCCAGACAGCCCCCAACTCTGACTGTTCTCTGTTAGCTCTCAGTTCCTAGGACATGAGGCTAACCCTGGCTCAGCTCTAATCCTTGCACTAAGGGATGGGGAGGCGGGTAGAGGAGGAGGAGTTCAAGGCCAGACTGAACTTGTCTTAGGAACCCAGAACTGGAGCTATAGTTTGGTGCTACAGAGCTTGCTTCATGTGTACAAGGTCCCAGGTTCCATCAGAGCTTGCCTTGTGTGTGAGGTCCCAGGTCCATCCCAGCACCCAGAAAATAAATAGATGAGTAAGTGCTTACATTATGGAGTAATATATCAAGTAGTAAATGTTAGTGTTATGTGTCCGTCCAGCATGTGTGCAAGTGTCCACAGAGGTCAGAAGGTTTTGAGCCACTGTATAGGTGCTGGGGGAAAATGCAGGTCCTTTCAAAAGCAGTAAGCACTCCTAACTGCTGTGCCATCTCTCCAGTCCTCTATTCATGTCTTGAAGCAAAACTTCACTTTCTCCTTCTTCATACAATGTGACTTTTTAATTATTAGTTTATATGTATGCTTGTCCTTCCTGCATGTATGTCTGCGCACTATGTGCATGCCTGGTACGTACAGAGGCTAGAAGAAGGCCCTCTACAAGAGCAACCAGTGCTTCTAACTGCTGAGCCCTCTCTCCAGCTCCCGTAATATAATTCTGAACCTTTCAGTATCCTGACTCAGAGGGATTGTAATGTCATACATACTTTTTTTTTTTTAATTAAAAAAGAATACTGAAAAAAAAAGAAAAGAAAAGAATACTGTTAGGACTGGGTGCACACCTTTAACCACAGCATTTGGGAGGCAGAGGCAATCGATCTCTTTGAATTCAGGGTCAGCTTGGTCTACGGAGTTCCAAGCCCATTAAGGCTACATAGCTACATAGTGAGACCCTGTCGCAAAAAAACACACACACACCCTTCTCTCTCTCAGAGGAACCAGGGATGAGGCTCAGTACTTGAGTGCTTGCTTAGCATGCATAAGTTGTTAGGTTCAATCCCCAACCCAAAACAAAATAAAACATGAACCAACACCTTAGGTCCAATGCTCAGAGTCAAGTCTGGCTTCCTAGAAACAGTCCAATTAGTATTAATATTGAATGTGGCATTCTGTCTGTGGCCACAAAGTGTAGGCCTGGTTTGCCTAACTGAGTGAAACAGGAGAGTTTGTAGCATCTGGAACAGTTCACCCCACTCCTGGGGGCTCATCTACAGGTTCTGAAACACAGCATTGAGCTTGGACAACCACAGTTTACCTGTCAGCACTGCTACTGGGAGGCATGCATGCAGAACCTGGGCTGAGGACTGTGCCCAGGCCTCGGGCACTCTGGTGTCTTCACTCCTGGAGCAGGTCGATTGAAGTCAGCCTCCTGTCTTCTCTACTGGTAGGTTACCCCAAAGGCCACCCTGAGGCAGAGAGCTTTGAGGATGACCTGAAGCACTTGAAGGAGAAGGTGTCTGCAGGCGCTGACTTCATCATCTCCCAGCTCTTCTTTGAGGCTAGCACCTTCTTCCATTTTGTGAAGGCCTGCACAGAAATAGGCATCTCCTGCCCCATCCTGCCTGGGATCTTTCCTATACAGGTGAGGAGCTCAGGAGGGCCTGGTTCCCTCACTCCAGTAGACTGTCCTGTGTGGGTGGAGTTTTCCTGTCCCGACTGCCTGCTCCCAAATAACCAACAGGAATCTTAATATTACTTACAAATGCTCAGTCAATAACTCAGACATATTAAATTAAACTAAAATTATTTACAACTTAAATTAACCCATTTCTGTTCATCTGTGTGCTACCCAAGGCTCGTGACATTTACCTCTCCAGCATGTCTTGCTTACTCTTTGTCTGGCTAACGACTCCTCTGACTCCGCCCTTCTTCCTTCCAGAATTCTTTTCTGTGTCAGGCTATCTCGCCCAATCTTTTCCTGCCCAGCTATTGGTCAATCAGCTTTTTATTAACAATGAGAACAATACATATTTACAGTGTACAAAGATTGTTCCATAGCATTTCCCCCTTTTTGTCTAATTAAAAAGGAAGGTTTTAACTTTAACATAGTAAAATTATATACAACAAAAACAGTTATCAAGTAAAAATTACAGTTACAATATCTAGTCTATTTGTATTTGGCAAAATCAAAGAAAATATTCTATTATCTATCTTTTCTTTGTGAGTCTAAAGTTTTATACCTAATTTGCTTTCTATTATAACTAAGGAAAATTGTAAGTTTAACTATTTAGTCTTTAACTCCATCAAAGATCCTTGAAGGATGAAATGCTACCCAATGACAGGGACATCAGGCTGCCTGGACAGTCACTCAGAGTTCTTCTGTAACATTGGGTCAACTTTGGCCTCCAGGCCCAGTATATCTGACAGACATTTCTGAGAAGCAGGGAATTCTCTCTCTCTCTCTCTTTTTTTTTTTTTTTTTTTTTTTGGTTTTTCGAGACAGGGTTTCTCTATGTAGCTTTGCGCCTTTCCTGGAACTCACTCTGTAGCCCAGGCTGGCCTTGAACTCACAGAGATCCGCCTGGCTCTGCCTCCCGAGTGCTGGGATTAAAAGCGTGCACCACCACTGCCCAGTGGAAGCAGGGAATTCCAAAGGACTGTCCTACCTTGTCTTGGCAAAGTTTGGCAGTTGCCTTTCTTGTGTCCTGTTGCTCCAGTTGGACAGTATATTGTCATCAATTGAGGCCAGGGCAGTTTTTTTGCCCAAATGGCTAGCTTTTGCCATAAAGAAAGCAAACTCCATATGGAGGTTCTTCAAGGCCCATCATCTTCCTTTGAAGTAAATTGGTGCTGCCAGGAGCAGACATGTCTCATTGTCATGAAAAGCCTTAGGTTATTAAAACATTTTAAATGCCATATTCTATAGATCTTTGATGTGTTTGAAGACCATTTATCTAAATATATCTGCTTATAACCTTGAAAACATACCTAACATGACTATAAGTTTGACTATTATAGATGACTATTAATCTGTATTTCTTAATTATACATAACATTTTTAAATGAATTGCATAAGCACAATACCCCAGAGTAGAAGCATATATATAGTATAACAAAATTAACTTTAAATTTGTATCAATAAACCAAAATCCATACCAATATAAAATATTTTGAAGCCGGGCAGTGGTGGCACACACCTTTAATCCCAGCACTTGGGAGGCAGAGGCAGGTGGATCTCTGTGAGTTTGAGGCCAGCCTGGGCTACAGAGTGAGTTTCAGGAAAGGCACAAAGCTACACAGAGAAACCCTGTCTCGGAAAAAAAAATAAAATAAAATAAATAAATAAAAAAATTGAGATTAATAGTTGTTTTTGGATTAAAGTGATTCAATAATCTATCCTTTTATTTCTTCATTTCCATATTGTATCCCCCTTTTTTCTTTCAGAAAGAGATCTTTGAATTTAACTCCTTTGTTTAGTTTTTTTTTTTCTTGACCATTATCAATAATAACTTGTAATCAATCTCCCTTAAATAATAACATCCATAAGCAGTATTTTTGGAAATGTGGGTGTCATTCTCTAGACTACTTGGGGGCACTGACATCTTTTGGGGGAAACTGGGAGAAAATCTGGATAATTGTTAAATCTTGGCTAGAGTAGTCTATGAGGCTGGATCATCTCAGCCAGCACCCCTGCCTTGAAGTTGTTCTGGATGCAGAACTCACAAACTGAAATAGAGGCATTCTGAGATGTTGGATCATCTGAGCCATCTGTCTTTATTGATGTCTGATCCCCTTGCTCGGAAAATACCTAAACTTTTAAAGGTAACACACATGTCTATATCTGCATTAATACAAGTATAGACTGTGCATTGTACATAGGTCAGCCAAAGATGATATTTTGTTATGTATTTAAGCAGGTAAAGTATATATCACGTGTCTTATAGTTCTAGGTTTATTTCTTTATGTCTATAGTCAGGATTTCAGGGGGTCTTCCTCAATCAAACCTGATCATCTTTAACCTTGAATGAATCCACAGCCTCCCATTTCCTGTGGAAATAAAAGCAAAACCTCTTCCCCAAAGTAGCATATTTTTTTACTTCTTTTTTAAAGTCAAGACATTTTTTAAAATATGTGTGTTGGTTTAATCCAGCAGTTTTCTTTCTTTCTTTATTTATTTATTTTGGTTTTTTGAGACAGGGTTTCTCTGTGTAGCTTTGGAGCCTGTCCTGGAACTCACTCTGTAGCCCAGGCTGGCCTCAAATTAACAGAGATCTACCTGGCTCTGCCTCCCGAGTGCTGGGATTAAAGGCGTGCGCCACCAATGCCCGGCACTTTACTCCCTTTTTAAGGACTTTATTATTTTAAAACTATATTTTTTAACCTATGACCATATAACTCTTTGTTTTCTCTCTCCCAAGCCTATGTATATTTTTAAACACACTGTAACCCATTTAGAGGTTTTATTTTTTTCTGTCTGGATCTGTCCTTACTGTATATCTGTAACCTTTTCTGTCTGCATGAGCAAAACCCCAAACCCGCCATGCAGCATGCTGGCAGCTTGTGCTGGCAGCTCAAGTCTGAAGGCAGTGGCCAAGAGATGTCTCTCTGCACCTCGGCCCATGTGAGAGACTGCAGGAACCCGGCATGCAGTGTAGCTCATAGCATGTTGGCAGCTTCCGGAACATACATCTCTGTACTGTGGCCGGTATGAGGGACGTGAGACTAGGAAGCCGTGCTTGGCTTCATTTTTTGTGTTTAGAATCTTTTTTAAGCTTTCTCAGGTCGTATGTGGAAATTCTGGCCCCGCATTGGAACACCATTTGTTGGTGGAAGTTTTTTTCCCACCCACCAGTTCCCAAATAATGGACATGGAGACTCAATATTAATGACAAATGCTTGGCTAATAGCTCAGGCTTATTACTAACTAGCTCTTACAAGTTAAGTCAACCCATTTCTACTAACCTATGTGCTGCCCCAAGGCTTGTGACATTTACTTCTTTGGCATGTCTTGCTTACTCTCTGTCTGTCTGGGGACTCCTCTGACTCCGCCCTTCTTCCTCCCAGCATCCTTTCTGTGTCATGCTTTCTTGCCCAATCTCTTCCTGCCCAGCTATCGGCCAATCAGCACTTTATTAACAGTGAGAGCAATACATATTTACAGTATGCAAAGATTGTTCCATAGCAGTCCTGGACCAGGGCTCAGAGCTCCAGGTTATGCTGAAGTTCTTCCTCAGTGGCACTCAGTGCCTATCAGGCATTGTCCACATGCTGCATTTGGTCACCTCAGTTGTCACCCCTAAGACACAATGGTATCTATAAAGGGCTTGTACTTTTGCCTGCTGACAGTTGTCATTGAAAGTAATTATATAACTCTCATCAGAAAGTTTGGTTAAGCTAAACCCAATGGTATGTACTTATAATCCCAGCATTCTAGAGGTGGGATCTGTAATTTAAACCTTAAGTTTGGCAGATGACTGGCCAGTGAAGCTTGGGAATAGCTGAGTTAGGTGACCACTGTGTTGGGCTCAGGGGCTAGTTTAGGCTGATGGCAGAAATGCTGTAGGCAGCTCCCAGATTCTCCAACGGAAGAAGAAAGCCCAGCAATGCCCCCAGCTTTCCCAGGTCTCTCCACGTGAAACTAATTAGCCAAGAGCCTAGGGAGGCAATGGAGTGGAGCACAGGCTAGAGATGACCCCACGCCTCTTGTGTCTTGGACAGGCCTACTCCTCCCTTCGGCAGCTTGTAAAACTGTCCAAGCTGGAGGTACCACAGAAGATCAAGGATGTCATCGAGCCAATCAAAGACAATGATGCTGCCATCCGCAACTATGGCATTGAGCTGGCTGTGAGCTTGTGCCGGGAGCTGCTGGACAGTGGCTTGGTGCCGGGCCTCCACTTCTACACCCTCAACCGTGAGGTGGCCACCATGGAGGTGCTAAAGCAACTGGGCATGTGGACTGAGGACCCCAGGTAAGAAATGGAAGCTGGAGGAATATTCCAGGGGAGGCTCAGAGTGAAGTTGCAGTAGCCAGGCTCGGTGACTTCCTCTAGCTCACTCCAGTTAATCCCTTGGTTTTTCCCTCTTCCTTTCACCAGGCGTCCCCTGCCCTGGGCTGTCAGTGCGCATCCCAAGCGCCGGGAGGAATATGTGCGTCCCATCTTCTGGGCCTCCAGACCAAAAAGTTATATCTACCGCACACAGGACTGGGATGAGTTTCCCAACGGCCGCTGGTGAGGGCAACAGCCATTCCTTGCTAGGGACTGCTGCTGCCTGGGGGGAGTTAGGGATGGGATTTACAGGAAAGTGCCCTGACCCCTACACTTTTGCCAGGGGTAATTCTTCCTCACCAGCCTTTGGGGAGCTGAAGGACTACTACCTCTTCTACCTGAAAAGCAAGTCCCCCAGGGAGGAGCTGCTGAAGATGTGGGGTGAGGAGCTCACCAGCGAAGAGAGTGTCTTTGAAGTCTTTGAACATTACCTCTCTGGAGAGCCAAACCAGCATGGCCACACAGTGAGTGGGGTAGGGTGGGGTGCCTGGGGTCCCCACCCCAGTCTTGCCTCAGCCTTGGGTTGGACGAGAGCTAGGCTGTTTCCTCTCTTGTGGATGTGCACCTCAGCTGAGGGAATGGGTAAGAAATCCCATTGAGGAGCCCGTGGAAGCAGAGACAGGCTAGGTCCAAGGAGGAAACAACCCAGGCCCAGACTCATCAATGCCCAGTTCATCCTGCAGGTGACCTGCCTTCCCTGGAACGATGATCCCCTGGCAGCAGAAACCAGCCTGATGAAGGAAGAGCTGCTCCGAGTGAACAGGCTGGGCATCCTCACCATCAACTCACAGCCCAACATCAATGGGAAGCCGTCCTCAGACCCTGTTGTGGGCTGGGGCCCTAGTGGGGGCTACGTCTTCCAGAAGGTACGCTAGGGTGCTTGAAGCTACTCGCCCTGACCAAGACTTAGGATATCTCCAGAGACTGGAATAGAGCCCTGACCTTTCCTTCCTGGGCCCTGCATTTTGAGTAACTATGGAGCAGAGTGAGTAACAGGTCACGCGGGTTCACTAGTTTGTTCTGTAAACTGGAGGAGGGAGGCATTTTATGTTTGGGGTACAAAATATAATAAAGCATATGCAGTGTTCTTCCCAGAGGAAGAACAAGGACACAGTCAGCTTTCAGAGCTCTGGCTGCTAACGAGATTGGCACTTTAATCCCAGGCCTGCAGGGGCTAAATTACACTCTGCAGCAAGGCCTTGAGCCTTGGACTCAGGAGACCTGGCTTTAGGTGCCAGCTCTGCTGTTCCCCTTGATATTGCCCCAAACCTTGCAGTATTCTGAACATTCTAGAACACGAGGGTGAAGAGGCCACCTGCAGACAGAAGTGCCTTGCCCAGCCCTGTTGTGGCATTTACCCAGTAGCTGGTACCTTGGGACCACTCCAGACAGAGAAGCCTCTTTCCTTCAGCGTTCACCCAGCCTCTAATCCCAAAGCCTTCAGTGTCTTACACTTGTACAGATGGGGTCCTCTCCCTGAAGGAGGCTAGGCATCTGGCTGAGAGATGGAGTAGGCAGGCTTGTCAGATGTGGAGATGGACTGGAGCGGGGTGAGGAGGGAAGGCAGGGAAGCTGGCAAGGAGCCGGGGTTGACCTGATCGGTGTCTTCTCCCTCAGGCCTACTTAGAGTTCTTCACCTCCCCTGAGACAGTGGAGGCACTTCTGCAAGTGCTCAAGAAGTACGAGCTCCGAGTCAACTACCACATTGTGGATGTGCAGGTAAGCCAGCTCCCACGTGGTCCTGACAGTCCCCAAAGGCTCAGGCCAGGCCTGTTGTACAAACAGATGGAGGCAGACTGGGAGGTAGATGAATATATGCAGTGACAAGTCTGTGTAAGTAGGAAAGGCATATTCAATGTAGGATGCTACAGGATACATTGGAGATGTAGGATACACCCGAGAGGTCCAGGGTTCCTAGAAGGGATCCTGTGTGGGCTGAGCCTGTGTGGTACACTCTCCTGGAGGCCAAAGGAGGATGTCCAGTGTCCTTCTCTATCAGTCTGCTTTATTCCCTTGAAACAGCATCTCTGACTGAACCTAGAGCTATGTTGACAGCAGCATGCCTCAGCATCCTCTTGTCTACTCCCACACCATGCTGGGGTGGCAGGCACCTGCTGAGCCGTGCCCGGCTTTTCACGTGGTGCTGGAGTCCAAACTCGTGCAACAAGCACTCTTACCCACTGAGCCATGTCTCCAGACCCTTGCCTGAATCTCTCTAAGGACACGGACTAAACAAAGGGCAAAGGGCCTTCTGGGGAAAGGGCAGAAGGAAAGGCTGTGCACTGCACTGCATGCACTGCACTGCATGCACTGCACTACCTATGGAGAAACTGCACATAGGACATGGTAGTGTTGAACCAGGACCAGGAGTCTGTGGCCTGCCTGAGGCCTGGAGACGACCTAAAAGCAAGGGGAGCCTTTCTCCAATGGCAGAGCGGCTTGCCTCCATTGCTTTTTACAAAGATCCCAGCACACAACTGAGGTGGCAAGGGCCAGGGAACGTAGTCAGGCCCTTGTGCCAGGTAGAAAGCAGGACTGCTATTGTAGGCCTGGATGAGAAGCAGCAGAAAGGCCAAGTGTGGCAGCACACACTGGAACCCCAGCATTTGAGCAGCTAATTGCTGGAGGATCTTGAGTTCAAGGCTAGCCTAGATTATAAGCCAATCCTTGTCTCCAAAAAAAAAAAAAAAAAAAAACACTGCGAGGCAGAACAGAAGTCCAGTCAGGCGGAAGTAGAGGCAGAGGGGAGCAGGGTGAGGGGAGCTGCCCAGGACATCTCTAGGGCTCTGGTTCGAGTAGAGGGTGATGCTGTTGATGGTGGTAGACACAGGGCAGTTCTAGCTGGCCGAGGTCTGCCAGCAGTGGGGCTGCAGTTGCCCTGCCTCTGTTCCCAGGGGAAGAACATCACGAATGCCCCTGAGCTGCAGCCCAATGCTGTCACCTGGGGCATCTTCCCTGGTCGAGAGATTATCCAGCCTACTGTGGTGGATCCCATCAGCTTCATGTTCTGGAAGGTAAGTGAGACGGAAGGTGTGTGCCTGCCTTGCTCTTCTCTGGGTGGCCTGAAGGGAGACAGCATGAGCCCAGGCCTGGGTATAGTAGCCCTGTTGACCCCAAATGTGTGTGTCTGTGTCCACATGTAGGATGAAGCCTTTGCCCTGTGGATCGAGCAGTGGGGTAAACTGTATGAGGAGGAATCCCCATCCCGCATGATCATCCAGTACATCCATGACAACTACTTCCTGGTCAACCTGGTGGACAACGAGTTCCCGCTGGACAGCTGCCTGTGGCAGGTGGTAGAAGACACATTTGAACTGCTCAGCAGGCACACCACGAAGAGAGACGCTCAGGCCCCATGAGCCCGCATCCGGGCATCGGCCTCTCCTGGAGCCCCCCATCTCTCCACACATGATAATGACAGCTAGACTGTCAGAAAGCATCCGGCTCTGGCTGGACCTGAGATGCCCCATTTAGGAGGCTCGTGCTCTCCGCTCAAGGTCATGAGATGAGACTGACCTGAGCAGGGCCCAGCTATGCCCATGGCCGTGTCTAGCCCACTCCTGGGCTCCTGAGTGGGCACTCTTGCCAGCTGCCATCTTCTCTGTTGAGCCTAGCCAACAAGCTGTCCTGGCACTCCTCCCCAGTCAGCCCTCAGGCCTTACTACCTGGGGTAGTGACTGGCCCGTACAGACGGATGGCTGCTCCTGAGGCCTGGCTCCCAGCCTGCTGGTCTTGTTTGAGTCAGGGAGGGGGAGGAAGCTGTCCATAGAGCAACTTAGGTAGAGCAGGGGATTTCCTCTCCCTTGTCTCCCAGGCCCAGATGACTGCAGTGGAGAGAAGCCTTGGAGGGACTGAGCAGAGGCAGCCAGGATGAGGAGGTCCTTTTATTGCTGTCCCGCCCCGCCCGCGACACCCCCCCCCCCCCAGCTCTGGGAGCTGACCCCTCCAGCTGTGGGCCTGTTCCTTCCCACAGAGGTCTAGGCTTGGCTCTGTTTATTCCACAGCTGCTGCATCTGGGCTGCTGTCAAGTGTTTCCAGGGCACAGGTGCTGCTGGTTCCTCTCGTGGGCTCCTGGCTACCAGGTGCTGGTACCACTTTTCAAAGGCCTGGAGGCAGGGAGGGACAAGAAATGCCATTTGTCTCAGGCTCCCTCCAGGGCCTGTACTGGGCCTGTCAGACTGACACCTGAGCTATGTTCTGTCTTAACCAGAGGCCCTTTCTCTACCCTGGTAGCCAACCCACCCTATCTCAGCCCAAATATACAGGCTCTGAATAGACTGGACTTGTAACCTGGGAAGCTGTGCCCAGTGGCCTGCAAACGAGAAGCCTGTGTTTGACCCAGGCCCTACCGGGACCAGCATGGGCAGCAGGTGCCACAAACAGCCTGGTTCTCAGATTGAGTGACTGTGACACTGGGCTGGGCTTAAGGCCACCAGTCAAGGGCTCTAATGTTGAGGCTGTGTGCTCTGTAACCACTGACCAACTTACTGAATGAGGAGCCCTCAGGGGGCTGAGCAGGGACAACCCCTCCCCCGCATGGCTCTCCCCAAAGGTGACACGGGTTTTGGAAGGCTGGCTAGTGAAGGGAGGTAGAGCCACCTGGGAAAGGACCCAGATGTCTTCCTGCTGGTGCAGCCGGCGGGCCACCTGCAGCTGAAGGACCTTTTTCCGCCATGTCCTCCAGGCCCGGTCCAGGTGCCATTGTCTGAGCTACAGAGAGAGTTGACAGAAAGACCCTCTGCCATCCTGGCAGCCCTGGTCCTTCTACATCTGCCATCCCAAGGAAAGGGATGTGACAAGGGGCCATCATCTAGGAAATGTTAGCAGACAAGGACCCCTGAGTCCCATCCCCAAGGCTTTGGACCACAGTGAGATGCAGTTACTGTCTAGAGTTTGCCAAGGGATGAGATGAATGAGAGAGAAGTTGCTCCCAGGGCTTCTGCAGGGTAGAGAGGAACTGAGCCTACCTACCAGGGTCCGAGACAGCTGCTCCAGCCAGTGAACATCTACCCAGCGCTGCCATGCCCTTGCCAGACACCTGGCCTGCTGGGAAGCCTGGAACTGCCAACACTGTAGGTACCTATTCCTGCAGGCCAAGAACATCACAACCTCTACAAGGTGAAGAGCAAGAGCCCCAGAGCCATTCTGCTGGGGTCACCCAGTCACTGGCCTGAGAGGACCATCCCTCCCCCATGCACATACAAAGCTGATCCTGCCCTAGCCACCTTTGGGGAGCCTCGCCTTGGCCCCGGAGGGCCCTGGTCTCAGAGCTGCAGAGCTGGCCTAGTCCTGTAGAGAGCTGTGCCCATGCAGGCAGTGGCAGCCAGAACTGGAAGGTTGGGCAGAGGGGTCTCTCTCTGTCACCTGGAGAGGAGAATTGTGTCAAGAGAGGATAATGCCTTGGTTTGGGGAGCAGTGGCCACCCTCAGGTCTCCAGGTTGTGGGCTGGCCCAAGGAGCTAATGGCAGCAGGAGGGAATGGTCCAGACAGCTGTGAACAGGGGCAGTGTTCCACAGGGCTTGGCCTGAGGGCTGGGACCAGGGACTCAGCTCCTTACTCAGAGCACAGGATGGGGTCCTCTGTATGCCTCTTCCGTGCTGCCATGCCAGGCTGGGCAACACATTTGGTAGAACAGGTATCCAGCAGCTGTGGGTCTGAGGGAACAGCAGGGGAGCAAGGGTCAAATGCAGTGGGCTTGAGCCTGCTGACCAGGAGGGACTCCTGCCCCCTGTGTGCATAAGGGGGTGTGTCTCCCAGGCGTTCCAAGACCCTCCAGAGGAGGCAAGCCACTAGTACATGGCTTGTGCTGCTTCTGACCATTCTCCCATCTGGCTGAAGGCATCTAAGCAGAGACTGGCACAATGATAGCTGCCCTGTGGTGGAGCTCAGGCCATCCCTGAGGGCTAAGTTATACTCCTGACTTAAGCTTTAGGACATTGCTGAAGCCTTGCCTCTCAGATGTGGCCTGAGGGCCGAGCTCCCAACTAATACAACATAGATGGGTGACTCCCTGCCACCACAGGATGGCTCACCACCTGCACATGTTGCCAGGTGTGGGCTACCTTATGGGTGTGCCTGTGGTAAAGAGCAGGGCCTTGGGTACCACTCTCGGTGTCTGCTTTATTTCTAGAAGCCCCAGTGTACGAGAGCACAGTGTATGGGAACCTGGCCATTACTGCGAGAATGAAGTATGTATACTTTTAAAGGGTGGCAGTATCCCTGTGAAATTTCACTACTCAAGAGGCTGAGTTGAAGCAACTTGGGCTATACAAGCTGGGTCTACAAAGCCCTGAAAATCTACAAGTAAAAGCATGAGACCCTATAATCTGCCGTTGCCCTCGGCCCATGCCTGGGAGTTCTGAAACCCAGCAACACTATGGCAATTCCATTTAAAAGGCAAAAGCCACTTGGGTGGTTTTCTTAGGCTCTTTCTAAAGTCAATTCTGTTCTTTCTGGCAATCTGAAGCAGGACTCCTGGTGATGCCGAGTTGTCCTTAGGAACACTGCCCGGCCTGTCAGGATCATGGGCTGGTCCCTCAGCTAATCTCAGACTGCTGGGCAGTGCCATTTCTTGCCCCTGGTATTTGTGATGCTCTCTTCACTCCTGCTAGGCCATAAGCCCCTCATTGTTATGTCAGAGCTAAGGACTTCTGGGTCCCATTTTCATACAAAAATAAAAACCTACTTTCTACTTTATTTTCTGTAATGGGCACATTTCACTTTTTTCCAATAAAACTAAAATTGCTGCTGTCTCCATATATCTATCTTTTTAAAGACGTGTGTGTGTGTGTAAATGTAGGGAGGGGGCATGCATGCCTTGGTATACAAGGTGGGGGCCAGAGGACAACTTTGTGGAGTTTATTATCTCCTTCCACCGGTACATCAGTTCTGAGGATCAAATTAAGTCACTGGGCTGGTATGGCGAGCACCTTTCCCTGCCCAGCCACCCTGCTGACCCACAAATTCATTATCATTATTATCATTGTTATTATTTATTTGTTTGTTTGTTTGTTTTGAAATAGCGTTTCACTATGCAGCCCTGGCTAACTTCCAACTCACAGAGATCTGTCTGCCTCTGCTTCCCTAGTGCTGGGATTGAAGTCATATACCACTATGCCCAAGCATAAAAACTGTTTAAAAATTTGTGTCTGGGGGCTGGAGGGATGGCTCAGAGGTTAAGAGCACTGGCTGCTCTTCCAGAGGTCCTGAGTTCAATTCCCAGCAACCACATGGTGGCTCACAGCCATCTATAATGAGATCTGGTACCCTCTTCTGGCCTGCAGGCATACATGGAGGCAGAATGTCGTATACATAATAAATAAATAAATATATCTAAAAAAAAAAAATTTGTGTCTGTGTCATTAATAGACAAAGAGCCTTTGTAACCAGACTTGCACCAGGCTGTCACTCAAGAGGTTTGCTGAGGGTCCTCCTGCTGGTCAACCAAGAGCTGGGTTGCGTAGTGTCTGTAAGTCTGTTTGCCCCTAGAGCCACAATCCCATCGTGGGCAGAAACCAGCTGATTTTAAGACTGGGGAAGTGATTCCTCCCCACCACGCTTGGGCGCACGCGCGCGCGCGCACACACACACACACACACACACACACACACACACACACACACACACACCTGGGCCCACCTCACCTGTATCAAAAAATTTGGGGTGTCCATCAGTTGCAGGAGGCGCCCTCTGCTGGCCAGCCTCAGCCAGTGCCTGAAGTCCATGCCGTGTGCCTGGGTCTGTGGCTCTAGCCTCTGTCTCAACAGAGTTGACTGTCCCTGAACCCAGTGGGTCCTAAGGAGACACTGAAGCCTCTGCCAGCATTGGGTGATATCAGCTCGTTGGACATGAGCCTGGGCTGCTAACTGCATCCAGACCTCTAGAACCCTGGAGAAGAAGGAGTTGCCCATTAGAGCCAGGATTCTAGGGCTCTGCAAAAGACAAATGCCCAGGCCTGGGCCCCCTCCCATCCCTATTCTTCTGATGCACATCCACCAAATGTGCATCAGAAGTCGGTAGAGTATCACACACATCAGGGGCAAGCATCCTGTTTAAAGGGACAGAGAGGGCAGTCCTAACTAACAGCTAGGTTCTGCTCCCCTCTCCTGGGAAGATGCCAATGCACTGCCCATTTATTGTGTTGAGCACATGCACACACTTGGCAGGGCTGCAAGGCAAGGCAGTTAACGTCAGAAGCTTTTCCAAGGATGGGTCACACTAGAAAGTGGCAGGATCAGGACCCGCTCCAAAGATCAAAGTGTCTCTACCCTCCTGCCACCCAGACACTCAGCAGGCACCACTCAACTAACCAATATGCTCCACCCTTACCAAAACCAAGTTCAAAACCTGAGCTGGAAGCATAGTATGAGGTTGCCCTCAGGCCTTGGGCACTCACCTGGTTGTCAGGTGCCCGACAGCATGAGCTTGGTGACCCTGGCCTAGGCATCCACAGGACCCAGCACAGGGCCACCTGGATTGGGGTCAGGACTTGCGCTCTCCTTCCTGACTGTTGCTGGGCCACACAGCACTGCCCCAGGGAGACTCACCAAACCACAAAAGCCTGCTGGGTCTGGGCCTTCCTCAGCGGCCTGTCAGCTCCACTCTGTTGCAGAAAGCTTCTCCAGCCCAGGACAGAGGCCTGGGCCACACAGCGGCGATCCTGTGCTGGGGGCCCTGCTCTGCAGGCCTCCTGTGAGCCAGCAAGTGTGGCCCCCAGGTCTTTTCTCAGGTCGTCCTGGAAGACTTGATGCTGGTCCTGGGACACTCCTGTGTTCCTCAGGCGCTGGCACCAGGTCTGGAAATAGCTGTACAGGGGGCGGGGCGGGGAGGGGTCAGCCTCAGTTGGGTGTTGTGTTTATTCAAAGTGATACCTGCAGACATGCCTGTGAACTCAGCACTGAAGCAGGAGGATCTCTGGGGCTAGCCTAGGCTTAAAAAACCAAGGGCTGGGGATCTAACTCAATTGGTAAAGTGCTTTCCTAACATGCACAAAGCCTTGGGTTCAATCTCTAGCACCAAATAAACTAGGCATGGTGGCATATGCCCATAAGCCCAGCATCCCTGATATACAGGCAAGAAGATCAAGACTCAAAGTTATCCTTGGCTACATAGTGGAGGCCAGCCTGGGCTACATGATTTCACCCTCTTCTGGCCACTGTAAGAGGATTGAGGACCTGGACCTCCTCACAGCTGAAGAAAACATCTCTGTCACCTTCACTGGCCTGTGAAGTCACAGGACTGGTCTGGTCAGGAGGTAGACTGTGAGGCTTGTCATCAATCCCAAATGTAATGAGAGGCTGCTGACCACCGCCTCTGGCTTAGGCCAACTCTCTTCAGGTCCCCACCTTACCTAGGTCCCAGGCCTCCAGTCAGAATCCCAGAACTTTTTATGGCCCTGGGCTCCCTGCTTTTACCAAGTGGTGAGGACAGAGCCCTCCTGCCCAGTCTTCAGTCAAGCCCCCAGGTCCGAAGGCATTCTCCATTCCAGTCCACGCTACCGCCTGCTGCCAGCCCCAAACACGGCCTTCTGCAGAACCTGGAGGCAGACTTGCCTCCACCTCTAATACTGTTCATGGAGAAACTGCCGTCCTGGGGCCAAATAGACCAAGAGCCACTCGGGACTCCCCCAGCCTCGCCCCTGCACCCTGCTCAGCCAGCCCTCTGCCCTATACTATCTGCTAGCTAAAATGCCTTTGGTCACCAGGCTTTGCATTCAGGTAGTTGAGGCATTTCTGTTTGTTTTGGAATTGTTTTGTTTTTTATTAGTGCTGGGAACTGAACCCAGAATGTAATGTCACCCATACTAAACACACACTTGCCGGGTGGTGGTGGCGCACGCCTTTAATCCCAGTACTCGGGAGGCAGAGCCAGGCGGATCTCTGTGAGTTCGAGGCCAGCCTGGACTACCAAGTGAGTCCCAGGAAAGGCGCAAAGCTACACAGAGAAACCCTGTCTCGAAAAACCAAAAAAAAAAAAAAAATAAACTAAACACACACTCCCCAGTGGATGCCATTCCCAGCCTCAAATTTTCTTTTTGTTGAAGATTTTGACAATGCTTAGGCATTAGAAGAACTCAATTGTTTTAAAAATCTAGGGGCTGGGGGGTATAACTCAGTTGGGAAATGCTTTGTCTTGTATGTCTGAATACTTGGTCCCCAGTATTGCACAATTCAGGCCTGGTATCTTAGGACTATAATCCCAGCATTTGAAAGTTCGATGTAGGAGGATCCAAGAGTTCAAAGTTATCCACAGTCAGCTACACAGCAAATTGAAGATGAGTTTTGGCCACAAGAGACCCTGTCTCAAAAAAAAAAAAAAAAAATAGTAAACTTTAAAATCTAGACTTCCAGGGGCTAGAGAGACATCTCAGCAGTGAGAGCGTGTATTACTTTTCCAGAGGCCAGAGTTCCATTCCCAGCACCCACATCAGGTGGCTCACAACTGCCTCAAACGTCAGGGGATTCAATGCCTCTAGTCTCTGAGGGCACCAGCGTGCACATGGCATATATTCACACAAACACACATGTACATACATGATTAAAAATAAAATCTTTTTTTAAAAGTTTAGATTTCTAGCCGGGCAGTAGTGGCGCACGCCTTTAATCCTAGCACTCGGGAGGCAGAGCCAGGCGGATCTCTGTGAGTTCGAGGCCAGCCTGGGCTACCAAGTGAGTTCCAGGAAAGGCGCAAAGCTACACAGAGAAACCCTGTCTCGAAAAACCAAAAAAAAATAAAAAATAAAAAAGTTTAGATTTCCAGTTTCTCTCTAAAAACTCTAAAATTTAACGTTCAGTCCCGATGGACAAGTATCGAGCTGGAGAAGCAGCTGTCCCCAGGGGTCAGGACCCTAGCTTTCTAAAATGATCAAATCCCACCTAACAGTTCATTACCAAAACTGGTGGGCATAGAGGACACTGAAAATGGCCGCCAATGAGCCAGCAAACTGACTCCGTAAGTAAAAGCATTTGCTGCTGAGATTGAATTCCTGAGTTCCGTTCCCAGGATCCATATGGTGAGTGGTGAGAACCAACTCCCTCTGACCTCCACGTGGTTGCCCTTGGCATATGCATGTACATATGAGAAAGGACTTTCTAGTTCAGGCACACATTCTCACTGCCTCTTGGATTGCTCACCCTGTATGAGCAGGTTCTGCAGAGATGCCCTGTGGTAAGACTTATCAGCATCCCCACAAGGGAGCTTAGAAGTGGATGCCTGGCCTCTACAGAGCTTTCAGAAGTAGTTCCAGCCCTGGGTGACCCCTCACCGCAGCCTCATGGGAGAAAAGGAAACAGAGTGGCCCCTTAAGCCATCGGACTCCCTCTTGCTCTGTTGACACCATGAGATGCTAAAAGTCTGTGGCTTAAAACTGTAAGCAGGGAGCAGGGCTAGCTGGGCGGTGGTGGCATACCCCTTTAATCCCAGCACTTGGGAAGCAGAGGCAAGCAGATCTCGGCTTGTTCAAGGCCAGCCTGGTCTACAGAGTAAGTTCCAGGACAGCCAGGACTACCCAGAGAAACCCTATCTCGAAAAACAACCAACACCCCCCCCCCCCCAACTAACAAACAAAACACTATAAGCAGGGAACTGGCATAATGTCTCAGTCGGTAAGTGTAAGGATCCTGCTCTCACTCTTCCAGGTTTAATGCCTTACGTCATCAGCGGGTGACTGCGTCCCCGCCTTAAAAAGCCACACAGGACCCCCACACACTCTCTCTCTGCACCTCTGTCTGTTTCCTCTCCGCCAGGCCTGGCTTCTCTGTCCTATCCCCTCTTCTCTCTAATAAAGCCCACTCTAACTCTGGTAACCATGGCTCGTGACTCTTCGGCAGAACAACCAGCGCCGTTCACCCTTTCAGTAAGGACATTTGCGCCGACAACCTGAGTTAAATGTCCTGGACTCAGACATATGATGGAGAACATCGACTCTTGTAAGTTGTCGTCTGACTTCCACACAAGAGCTGTGGCATACACACACAGCCAATTAACTAATTCAATAATTAAAACAAAGCTGTACGTAGGGGCTGGGAGTGTGGCTCAGTGGTAGACTGGAGCGTTTGCCCAGCACGCCAAGACCTTGGATTCCATCCCCAGAACTGAAGTTAATTAGTTACATAAAATGTTCAAGTGTCATCGGGGCTATTTGCTGCTCAGCAAGGAGGCTCCCTGCAGATGTGACTTGGCTGGGGCCAAACTGAGTACAAAGAGAAAGGTCCTCCTTTCTGCTGAGCCAGGATCCTGGAAAGCTAGCCAGGACTCAGCCCCTCCTTCCCCAGACAAGCTCCTCTCCAGGCTGCTGGCTCGGCACTCTTCTGCCTAACGAGCATCATGGCCCCGAGAGCACCAGGACTCCGTCCTCCTCGACCTCAGAGCTCAGGCCAGCAACTCCTGGAGGCCAGGCAAAGCGGAGGTGACAGGGGCGAGGAGGTGACAGGGTGCTGATGTTCTAGCCTGGAGTTTGTCCCACAGTCACTCCATGAAGCATGTACACTATTATGCCTGTTTCACAAATAACGGAGCAGAGAGTACTTAAGTGGCATAAGATCCACACAGAAGAAAACAGAAAAACAGAGACCTGGTCGCAGGCCCTCCCTCTACCACCCAGTCCTTGATGTGATCCAAGCTCTGGGCTCTGAGAGGGCTGTGGAACTCCGAGTGTCACCAAGGGACCCTGGCCTTTTCTTCTCCTATTATGTCCCACCCATTCCTTGGCTCACTCTGCTAGCAGGAGAGCCGGTGGCTCAGGGCCACTCACACCAGTCCCTGGCCCCGCTCCTGGACTCTCTTCTGCACTGCCCATCACTGTACCAACGGCCGCCACCACAGACCCATCCCAGCCCTGCAGCTCTGATCCCAGGCCCAATGAGCATCTAGCTCTCTCCAGGGCCCTCGAGCTGCAGTCCAGTGGCTCCAGCTGAGGAGGACACTGGGAAGGAAGGGGAATGTCCAATCTAAGCACAGTTGCTGGGTTAGCCTTACTCTAGCTCCTCTTCCATCCTCCCCTCAGCAACAGGTATAGCCCGGGCAGGTTTTTTCCCAGTTCCAATCAAGGAGAGGATGGGTTGCTGGGGATTAGAGGGGTCTAGGGCTTTCCAAAGGACACAATGACAGATGATGGGACTAGAAAAGGATCCTTAACCTCCAATGCCAAGTCCAGTGCTCAGCCATCGGAGTCAATACTATAACTGTCCTCATTTTACAGATAGGGAAGCAGAGGCACAGAGAAGTCAAGTAACTTGTCCCAGATCACACAGCCAGAGGCACAAAGCAAGTCCCTTCTCAAGCCCTGCCCTGTGAGAACATCTGGAGAGAAATACACTACAGAGTTTCTTGCCCCAACTCCCACCCTCACAGCTGGATAGGGCCCGAGGACATGAGAAGTTGAATGGCCCTAATTCTGGGGGCCAGGCTGACTGGGATGTGAGCCCCCTGAGATGCAGACTCCACAGCTGCTGCTGGGAAGGCTCAGGATGTGTGGGAGGAGCAGTCAGGAGACAATGGCATCACTGTACAGTGGACAACAAGGCTCTCCCTTCCTGGGGAGGGGTTCCTACCGCCTCTGGAGGGTACGCCAGGACAACCTCACTGCGCCCTGAGTCTGCTGGATCCGCACCTGCCAGGGAAGAAGGCACAGCCTGTCCTGCCACCTGGCTGCCCACAGGATGCCCACCAGGAAGGTCTCCAGGAGGGTGGGGGCCCTGGGAGGCTGGGGCTAAGGGGTGAGTCCTGGGTCCCCCATCTCTACCCCACTCCAGCCCCTCACCTTTTCCAGTGACCCTCCTGATCTTCTGCAGCCCAGCCAGGCCTCCCCTCCTGGCCTGTTGCCCCATGGCTCCAGGGCTAACATGGTCTCCATGCTGCTCGAGGGAGGGTCTAGACCCCAGACCCTCAAGCGCCACAGCTTCAGGATGTACTGCAGAGCCCTCTTCTGCATGCCCTGAAAAAAGGAGCTAGGGGAGGGGGGCAGGTGAGTCTCTGGGACTCCCAACACCCACGACTCGGGCAAGCCTGCTGTGAGAGGGCCCAGCTGGAAGGCCTTGACCAGCTGAAACCAATGGATCACTCAGAGCATCAAGGAATGATGTCATAGCTCGGCGGTGGACCGCTTGCTAAGTGTGCATGAGTCTGAGAACCTGATGCCCGGCACCACCAAAGACAAACAAGTCACTCCAGTGACAGCCCAGTCCACTGCCCTCTAGTGGGGAACTCAGTTAAAGCAAAGCAAAAACAACAAACAAACAAACAAACAAAAAAACCACTTTTCCTAAAAAACAAAGCAAAGCAGAACAGAACAAAATCAGAAACAATCAAACACAAGCCAGGAATAGTAGTTCACGATTATAACCCCACCGTGACTCAGGAAGCTGAGGCAGGAGGATTGCCAGTATTTTTTAGTCATCCTGAACTACGTGCCACCATGCTTGCTACAACAGAATTCTCTTTTCTCTTCTTTCCTTCTTTCTTTTTTTGGGGGGGTGGGGAGGGGCGGACAGGGTTTCTCTGTGTAGCCCTAACTGCCCTGGATCTCGCTCTGTAGACCAGGTTGGCCTCGAACTCACAGAGATCCACCTGCCTCTGCCTCCGCCTCCGGAGTGCTGGGATTAAAAGAGTGTGCCTGCCACCACCGCCCTGTTAAAACAGAATTCTTAGCTCTGTGACTGCTGGCTCATTCTCCCTGACAGTCTAGTCTAGAAGCTGGCTCCTGATGACCCCAGCCTCCAGTCCCACAGCGTCAGCAGCCTGGGCTCAGAATCCTTGCAAAGGCAGCTGGGAGAAAGTGGCCCCAGCAGCTTTCTGCTTGGTCACTGTCTCCGTGTTCCACTGCCACTTCCCAGGGCCTGATACCTGCTGGGAGACACAATGTATCACATCAGGCCTCCTGCCAAGGCCATGGGAAGGCTGGGGATGTTGACTAGGTCCCAAAGGATCATGTATCCACATTGTGCCCAGGGCTGACCGGGTGTCATCAGCTTCTGGACACCTACACAGCTTGCTGGTGCTGGTAGAGTCGCGTCCTCCAGAGCAGCAGGGCCCGTTGCAGAGCCAACTTTTGGCAAGCTTCCCACAGGGAGCACCGATCTGGCTCCTTGGGTAGTTCCTGGGCCTGGACCACTGTCTCCAGGCAATGAGCGGTGGCAGTTCCTGGGACTAAGATGTTGAGGGCCTTATTCCCTGGGAAGAAGGCAGGAAGTGGTTAAATTGCTGTTCACAAACAAGCAGCTGCACCCTCAGGCCTCCTGGGCCTCCCCATCGTGAGCACTGCCCTCCTGTGACCTCCACATGCTCCCCAGCAGGCTGCCTCAAGTTCCCATCTTCCCCAGCGTGGGAAGGGACTACATGTCTCCTCCAGCAGACTAGGGCGTTCCCGGAGCAGAGGACCACATGCTTTCAACACTAAACCAGAATAGTCCCTGCCCAGAACAGCTTGGATGGAGACAAGGGTGCAGCCCAGCCAAGGCCTGCTCCCTCTGGAAACCCCTCCCAGGCCTCTAGCACTGGCAAGCCCTGCCCCCCCCCTCAAAAAAAAAAGGCCCACCTCAGTCCTCTCCCATTGTAATAGTCATGAGTTTCACTGGGCCCGGAGCTTAATTAACTGGGGCTCTGGTTGGAGGGAAACGCGCGCGCGCGCACACACACACATACACACACACACACACACACACACCCATGTCTGTCGCTGGCTCACCCGCCTTCCGCCGGTAGAGGGCCAACTGAGTCACTTTTGCCACATCTGAGGCCTGGAGCTGCCTCAACTCCATCCACCGTCCCAGGCACGTCCTCAGGACCCGCACCCTTCGGTGGACCACGTGTCTCCTGCACTGGGCCCCTCTCTGCACGAACTGGTACCAGGCCCTGAAGCACCTGGAGAACGAAGGGAAGCTGCCTTTGGCAGCACCGGCAGCCACCCGCCTCCTGCCACGCACACACTTCAGTGGCCCCAGCCTTCGAAGGCTGTGAGGAACTGAGCATGGCGTCTGCTCAGGCCACAGATGTCATCCCCGAGTGCCTGGAGGCCCCAGCATCCTCTCACCTGGCCTCCCACATCCACCCCTGCCTCACTCATTCTGGTGGTTCCAACTCAGTGACCAGAGTGATGTTTCCCTCATCATGAGTCCAATTAGCTTAAGTGCCTGCTCAGCCTCTTGGGGGTCCCTTTTGCCCCTAGAGTAAAATCTCAACTCCTTCCCAAGCTACATGGGACCTGGCCTAGAACACCTTTTCCACCAGTCTCAAAACATTGCTTTGTGTGTGTGTGTGTGTGTGTGTGTGTGTGTGTGTGTGTGTGTGTGTGTTAGCTGCTCATTATTGCTGGGTTTTGGGTTTGTTTGGTTGGTTGGTTGGTTTTTCAAGACAGGGTTTCTCAGTGTAGCTCTGACTGTCCTGGAACTCGCTCTGTAGACCACGATGGCCTCACACTCAGAGATCCGTCTGTCTCTGCCTCCTGAGAGCTGGAACTAAAGTTGTTCACCACCACCACCCAGAGCTGGCTTTCTCTTTAATGTGTTTGGTCTTCCTACATTGCCTAACATGACCTTGATTTCCTGGACCTCAAGCAATCCTCCTGCCTCAGCCTCCTGAGTAGCTGGGACTATGAGTTTTCACTACTCCACTGGCTCTTTAGGCTGTCATTAAGGCCCTTGCATACTCTGTTCCCTTTGTGTGGTGCCCTGTCCTCACATCCCTCCACCACTAACGATTCATCCTCCATGAATCCATCCTTCACTCACCATGTCTAGGTTGCCAGGTCACTTCCAGTGTTAAAAGCTCTTGCCAGGGGCGGGAGGGGGGGATCAACATGGTGCTGTGGGATGGTCTGTATGTCAAGTGTGTTGCTGATTGGTCAATAAATAAATCACTGATTGGCCAGTGGCCAGGCAGGAAGTATAGGTGGGACAAGGAGGAGAATAAAGCTGGGAAGTGGAAGGCTGAGTCAGAGAGACACTGCCAGCTGCCATGATGACAAACAGCATGTGAAGATGGCGGTAAGCCACGAGCCACGTGGCAAGGTATAGATTTATAGAAATGGATTAATTTAAGATATAAGAACAGTTAGCAAGAAGCCTGCCATGGCCATACAGTTTGTAAGCAATATAAGTCTCTGTGTTTACTTGGTTGTGTCTGAGCGGCTGTGGGACTGGCAGGTGAGAAAGATTTGTCCTGTCTGTGGGCCAGGCAGGAAAACTCTAGCTACAACATGGAGGTATAGAATCAAAAAAAGGCCCACAGATTAAAAAGGTGTTACGGGGCCTAGAGAGATGGCTCAGTGGTTAAGAGCACTGGCTGTTTTTGCAGAGAGCCAGGGTTCAGCCTCAGCCAGCACCCACATCTGTCAGCTCACAAACCACCTGTAACTCCAGATCCAGGGGACCCACTGGACCCTGGGAACCTCACATGCATGTGTGCACATACAACCATGCAAGCACACACACACACACACACACACACACACACACACACACACACACACACAAATAAAAAGTATAAAATATAAATAAAAACAAACATTATATTGGCTGGTTACTGAACAGCTTACCACATGGGTACATAGGCCCTAACTATGCCTCTTCTATAATTATAAATGGTGTCATGACTGGCATGTTTTTGTCCAAATCTCTGTCCTCATCCCGGTTCTCTGTTAAAGAAGCTGGTAGGCAGGGGCAGGGCAGGGGGCGGGGGAGTAGGCCACCAGCTGCCTAGGCCACATTGCCCAGTCTTATTGTCCAAGCTCACCTGCATTTCCAGGCAAGGTCAGCGGCTACTTTTCTTCCTAAGGAAGGGCTTCCCCTAGAAGCAAGGAATGGTGATGCAGCCTGGGTGCAGGGTTGCTCCTGTTTCTGCTGCAAGAGCTGGGTCAAAAGACAACGGGCAGAAGGATGCCAGCTGAGGCCTGGAATGAGACTCCCATCAGCCACCAAAGCTCCGGTCCTAACCTAACGTTACCCCACTTCCTCAGGAATGACGGAATGCAGCAAGAATCCCAAGAGACAAAACTTTCCTTTGGAAGCAAACCTTCCTCCCTCACTCAGTACCCAAGGAGGAAGAACATCCGCACATCCTCTCAGGCCAAGCTAGCAACTCACTAATAAAAAACAGCAGACCTGGAGCTGGAGAGATGAGTCATGAGCTGCACCCTGGGCCCAGCAGATGCCCTCTCAGTAGATGTAGCCCTCCTCTCAGACATACCAGAGCCATGGCATTGCCCCCAAACCCCAACCTGGAGAACACAGACCTTTTGGAAGCTCCAAGCCAGCAGGCTATCTGCATGTTGATCCAATGCTGCCTCCAATCGGGCCTCCTGGAGCCGTAGGACCCAGCTCAGTACTCTGAGGCTTTTTCGAACCAGCTGCCTGTGGCTCAGAGCTATGGCCTTAGCTGCTGCCTGGCGCCTCTGTGACAAGTGCCTCCTCCAGGCTCTGAAACTTCTGGACAGCAGCTTCTGGCTGGGGACAGAGCAGGACTGATGAGGGGATAGACACAACTCTCAGCTCCCTAGGATCCCATCTAACTTTTCTATTAATTGTGAAGGTGATGCCCCCTTCCAAAGCAGAGATCTCTTTGCTGATCCCTGGACTTAAAGTCACCCCCCAACTCCCCAAGCAAGAAGGTCCAGGAGAGAGCAGAATTGCCCCACTACACTGATGTCTACAATTCCCAGTGATCCAAACCCAAGGGTGTAGAACTTGTCCTCGGGCCCTGGAGGCCCCTGGTTTCTCATGAGGGACAGTGTGAAGATAGTTCTGAAATCCTGCTGAGGCTCTGCCATCAGATGTCTATCTCTATCAAGTCCCTATGGCACAGGCAGACAGGTCAGGAGCTGTCCCTGGAGCGGTCCCCAACCCTACCCCCACTCCCTTACAGCAGGGCCTCACCAAGCTGCCTGGGGATCTGAGCTCCCAGTGCTTTGAGCCTTGTTCTGCAGAAACAAAAGCCATGACGGTTCTCAGACTAAAGAGTAGGGGTGACATCTCCAGCCAAGCCCTTCTTCTGGGAGTGCCCCCGACCGACCCCTGCATCCTGGGGCTTCTACCTGCAGAGTATTCTCAGTTGGGGCTCCATTTGATGGGCAGGAGGCCATCTTCTTCCCATCCCTGCCTGCCATTTCCGGTGGGGCCTTCTCTCTTCCTTCCTGCCCAGGCAGGACACTGATAAAGGCTGGAGATTCAGTTCTGGCCTCTCTGCTACCTGCCTCTCGTGTGACCCTGAAGTGCCCTCTGTTCCTCTTGTTATATGGAAGGCCTGGGGAGCCTCTCTCTCTTGCCCCAAGGTGCTGGGTAGAAAGGACCTCCTGGTCTGAGTCAGAGGAATCCCCAGCCAATGTTTCCAGAGTGGGAACGGCCTCATGTGACAAGGGTTTGTATACAGGGGACTCTGAGAGTCTAGCTTGGACCCCAAGAGTCTCCAGGAGGCTTACACTTTCCCTGGGGTGGCTGGGCCAAGGTTGGGCAGGGGTGGACTGGCTACCACCAGTGTGGGGGCCCCTCTGTGTAGGGCCTGGGTGTTCCTGGGATGTCTGGCTCCTTGAACAGGTTGCCTCAGGCCCTAGGTGTTGGATGGAGTCCAGCAGCCAGTGGTCAGTGCTGCATGAAGAACGGAAATGGGCCCAAGACTGGCTGTGGGCAGAGACAGATAGGTCCTCCAAGGTGAGGGGCTGCCCCACAAGCCTGGGTGCCCAGCTCCCTGAACCATAGCAGGGACTGGGGTCAGGCCATGTGTACCCATCGAGAGGTTTCAAGCCCCCAGAGAGCCTCAAGTCTAAGCAGGGGGTGTCTGTGACCTGGTGTGTCTGCCTCTGGTGGGAGGATGGGCCACTTGGTGACAGGCAGCTGTTCTGTAGATGGGGGCTCGTGGTCCTTTGGAAGCACAGGTTACTCTGCTGTGTGAAGGGCTCACGGGTCCTCCCCTGGGACCTCCCTGCTGGAAGCTGTAGGTTACTCTGCTGCCAGAGACCTGTGTCACCTGGTTGGCCAGTTGTGTCCTTCAGGGCAAGGGCCAGGCAGGGACGAGGGCTGGCCAGATTACTTTGGACTTGGTAGGGTTTCTGGCATAGCACTGAGCCTTGGGAGTATGTGGTGGCCTGGCATACGGGCATCCTCCGGCCTCCTCCACTCCCCAGGCTGATGTCCAGGTTCTTCCAGGGGCTCTTCAGTTCTAGAAGGAAGAGAGAGAGCCACACCCTGGGAACCAGGTGATGGCTCTCGGGTAAGACAAATGGGTATCCAGGCCTCAGAGCTGGGGTATGGCAGGGTTCCCGGTGGGAGGGAGACAGGACTTCAGCTCCACCACCCTAAGGGAGCCAATGTGCAGGCCAGGCCCCAGGGCCTCGGAGCCATGTGGTGACATGGTTTGACATGAGGCCTGGCTACATAAAGCACGGAAGAAGAGGGGGAGAGGGGACCCTGATGGGGTTTATAGCTGGGACCAGGGTGTACAGAGGGCTTTGGATTTGTTGGCAACCAATTGAGAGGGAAAAAGAGAGAAAAGAAAAGAGTAAAAGGTGACCAGCTTACAATTTACCCAGTGGTCACTCAGAACACTCCCACCCTTACCCGTACCCCCTGACTCCCCTCCAGTAACCCCAACTAACCCAGGAATAAAATCAGAATTTGGCTGGGCGATGGCGGCACATGCCTTTAATCCCAGCACTTGAGAGCAGAGGCAGGCGGATCTCTGTGAGTTCAAGGCCAGCCTGGTCTACAGAGTGAGTTCTAGGACAGCCAAGGCTACACAGAGAAACCCTGTCTCAAAACAAAACAAAAAAAGGGGGGATTAGAATTTGAATTTGTTCTTGGGCTGTCTGTGCCCTCGGCTGGACCAGCTCTGTGGGCTTCTTATAGCCTGAGATCCCTCACTCTCAGACCCTCACCCTCCAGTGACTCTGGCCCAAAGACTTACAATCCTAAGGTCCTACCAACAGGGACTCCTTAGGGGCGGGTGCCCTCCCAAGATCCTTCCCTTTGGGACCCTTCCATCCCTAGGCCCCACCTTTCCATCCCTCTCAAGAACCCTCCCTTGAGATGATGCTGTACCAACCGAGCCAATCTTGGGAAGGAAATCTCCAGAGCTAGGAAGGTGCTAGGCAGGTAACTGGGGAGGACCCCACCGCCATTGACTTACCAGGCTCAGTGAGCTTCTTACCTGGCCCCAGGACAGTCACAGTCTTTGGGGGTACATTCTCCTTGTGTCTGGTGGCAGGTCTTGGCTCCATGGGCTGTGGGACAGCTGTGGGGTGGGGCAGAGCACTAGCCTGGCATATATGAGGCCCTGGGTTAGATTCTCAGCATAGGAACAGGGAAAGGGGCAGTCAGGCTCTGTGGAGAAAGAAGATACCCTGGCCACAGGGCCATATCCTCAACTATTCCGGACATGGTCCCTCTCTGCATAGGCCCCTTGTGGTCTCTGCTTACTGCCCCACATAGCTTCTCCCCTTTCTGTTGTAATAGTTTTCTTCTTTTTTGATTTTTTTTTCTTTTTGAGGTAGGATGATCTATGTAACTCACTATGTAGACCAGGCTGGCCTCGAACTCACAGAAGTCCACCTGCATCTGCCTCCCAAGTGCTGGGATTAAAGGTGTGTGCCACCACACCCATCTAAGGATGTCAGATCCCCAGGAACTGGAGTTACAGATGGTCATGAGTCATCATGTGGGGGCTGGGAAGCAAACCTGGATCCTCTGGAAGAGCAATACGTGCTCTTCTGTTTTGAGAGTTTCTCATGTAGATCAGGCTGGCCTCAAACTTGCTCTGTATAGCCAAGGATGATACTGAACCCCCTTTCCCAAGTGCTGGGATTACAGGCTGTGCCACCATGCCTAGTCTGCGCAGTGCTGGAGCTCAAACCCGGGGTTTTCTGCATGCTAGGCTAGCACACTACAGTCACATCACCAGCCTTTTTATTTTTCTTTTTTTTTTCTCCCTCCCTCCTTCCTGTGTTTAAGTCCTGCCTCAAACATCATAGCAAGCCCTTCTGTTATCCATGGCAGCACCTTACTCTCTGTGCCCTGTCTGTGCTCCTCCTGGCATGTACCATCACTATGTGTATTGAAGAGATGGTGGTCTCGCCTATATACACGCAGCATACAGCCTGGCACATGTGTTAAGTGACTGAACCACGCTAAACACCAGCTCAGCCATGAGCAGGCATTCTGCTGTTTACTCTGCACCGCAGTCAGTCCTAAGATTTGTTTCCCAGTTCTAAAAATCGAGGCTATTGGTGTTTAGAAAGGCCACCAGCCGGTTGCACAGTCCTACAGCTGGGCAGCTCTGCTGAGGGCTAGCTTGTAAGCATGGGTGGCCTCTCCGTCCACTCCCGTTTTTTAAGTCCTGCCCTCTAGCCCCCACGCCCACCTAAGGACCCTCAGATCCTCCCTTTTCTCACCATAGGAGCCTGTGACCAGTTTCCTGCCCTTCTGGACCTGCCCTCAGTCTTCCTTGGGACCTTTCTTTTAACCAATCAGGATTGAGCCGGGAGGGGCTCTCCGCAGAGGACCGCTAACGACCACGTTAAGTGTGAGGTGGAAGAGTTTCAAAGATAAGAACGTGCTCGCCTAGCCCCGCCCCGTCTCCAGCGTGCCTTGCGCGTTCCCAAGCAAAAGTTGCAGATGCCTGCGCGGGCGTAGGTCCAAATGAGCTGCACGTGCTCTGTGCTGAGGTCCTGGCCCAGGACCTGCATCTCAGTTACAAGGCATAAGGCTATGAGAAGCCTTTTTTTCTTTCTTTCTTTCTTCTTTCTTTCTTTCTTTCTTTCTTTCTTTCTTTCTTTCTTTCTTTCTTTCTTTCTTTCTTTCTTTCTTTCTTTCTTTCTTTCACATTGTCTGTGGTCTTCAGGCCACAGGTCCCCCCAGAAATGGCTGGAAACCGACCACCATTCTCTGAGTGCTTTGATATTGGTCTGATATCGATATCGCTTCCTTTCAAACATCGAGCATTTTCCACATTGCAAGCCTTTGCCTGGGCAGCTCCACAGTGCACTCTGCAATGTGTACTTTTGGATGCAAGTCACAAGGCTTGTGCTGTTGGGTGGCCTTAGACAAATTCCCAAACTTTCTATGACAACCCCCACACCCCATTTTTTAAAAGTGGTGCTGGGGATTGAACCCACGATCTGTGCATGCTAGGCAAGCTCTCTAGTGAGTTCCAGGCCAGCCTGATCTACAGGGCGGGTGAGTTCCAGGACAGCCAGCACTACATAGTGAGCCTTGTCTCAAAAACAAACAAATAAGTGGAAAAAGAAATCCGTGTCAAGTATCTTCCTAAACCTGATGGATGAGACCTTTCGGCTACCTTCCCGCATCTCATCTTGTAAACCTCACTGAACCCTTTCCACATCATCTCTTGGCTGCTTTTCTGAAAGACTCCTTCAAACCCGTCTTCCTGGCCACCAGTCCTCAGGTCCATCTGCTGCACTGAGTTTCTGTTTTAAACGCATGTTTGCCATCTGAAGAAATGGTTGTCCTCTTTTTAAATTCCGTCACCCCAGCTTCCATAAAGCACATTCCAGCTGAGATCACTCTACCCCGTCCAAGGCTCCCCTTTCCAAGTCTGTGTGTCCCCAGATCAGTTTCCCTTTTGGGAACTGGGAGCCCTAGGTTCACTGGCAGTGGGGGCAGGCGGAGTAGAGGTGTCAGTAGACTGGCTCTTTCATAGTCTGGATCAGAGGTAATTCTATTATGTACAGAATTTTAAATGAAGTCCATTTTCAAGGCACTGGGGTAGGAAAGCGCTTAGCTGTGTCCAGCCTCCAGCCTCACAGCCATCCACTGGCTCTGCAGACCATCTCTGGCTCACACACACGTGCTTCCCAGAATGGAGCCTCGGAGGATACGTCCAGCCTTCTGAAATCATGTAAAGGTACCCCCATGATGTTTACACAATTGATAAGCGAACAGCTATTTGGATGGACAGACTGGTCACCCTTCCCCCTGTGAGGTATCACAGCAATACATACAACAGGCTGTAACATTTATTGAACATCAAGGTTACACTATTCACAACCATCACCAGCTCCCGAGTTGCACATAATTCTTATACTCACTTTAATTTAATTTTTATTGTGTGTGTGTGTGTGTGTGTGTGTGTGTGCACATGCACATGCCCAGGTGCCATGACGTTTATGTGGAGATGAGAAGATAGCTTTCAGTAGCTTTCTCTTCTTACACCATGTGGAACCAAACCCAGGTCAGCAGACTTGACAGTATGCATCCTTACCCACTGAGCCAGCTCCACAGCCCACCTTATTCCCACTTTTCAGATCAGGTAACTGAGGCACAGTGAAATCAAGAAACAGTTGCCTAGCCAGGCAGTGGTGGCGTACACCTTCAATCCCAGCACTGGGGAGGCAGAGGCAGGGGGATCTTTGTGAATTCGAGGCCAGCCTGGTCTACAGAGCAAGTTCAAAGACAGCCAGAGTTACACAGAGAAACTCTGTTTCAAAAAACAAAACAAAACGAAACAGTTGTGTCTTACACAGAGGTCTCAGGTACCTTTAGGGTTTAATTACATTTATTTGTGGAGGGATACGTGATGTGACGTGGTACAAATGCGAAGGTCAGAGGACAACTTTCAGGAGTCGGGTCCCAGAGATCAAACTCAGATTTTGGTGGCAAGGCCCTTCCCCACGAGTCATCTTACCGGGCCACCTTTGAGATTAAAGCATGGTTCACGGGCTGCAAGGTAGGTCCCAGCTGGGAGACGAAACACGGCTCAAACACAGCCCAGCCACAGAACTCCTGAATTTTAATGCCAGGGCTCTGAGAGGGGGCTCTGCAGATCTACTCCCTCCAGGCCTGCGTCCCGGGCACCAAGCCATGAGGCAGTGACTCGCACAGGGATTTTACTCCTATGCAGGACAGGCTGAGCAGGACCAGAAGCTCCCAGAGCTTCTAGGAAGGGCTGGACCATCTTAGGGCCCGAGAGGCCACCGTCACTGGCCCCCCGTAAGGCCTGGCCCCCCAGCACTCTGCACTGCTCAGCAGGGGCATGGCATAGTTACAAAGTAGGACATAACGAAAGCAATCACAGTTCTAGCCAGGGGTTAGCAGGTGCCTTGAAGGGAGCTGCTCCCTGGAGAGTTAGGACGTGGCTCTTCTCAGCTGGGAAGCCAGAGGATCTTGACCCCCAAGGCACTTGACTCAGGCTACCTCTATGGTAGGGAATGGAGGACACTCCACTGTAGGTCCAGAAAGGAGGTAACAGGCATCCTGCTGGGCACCGGGAAGACTCAGAGGCAGCTTCAGTACCCCCGGGGGGCAGCTTGGTCCTTGTCCTCTGGGCTTGCAAAGGGGGTTGCAGGTGAGTCTGGTGTGTCAATTGTCTGGTAGGCACTATGTTCATGAGACGGTCCAAAGAAATCTAGAGGACAGGGAACATGAGGATAGGGAAGTGAGACCACGGGGCCTTCGGCGGCGCACAGACGGATCCACCCTCTGCCATGGCTAGTGCTCGGCGTCCTGATTCCAAGGACAATAGGCAGCAGCGAAAGCCTAGACACCAAGCCTTTAGCAGGCTGTATCCACCCAATCCTCGTGTCCTGTATGAGGCACAGATCTGCAGATGAGGAGTCTGCGGGTCAGAGAGACGAACTGATTTGACAGTGTGTGACCTGAAGCAGGTGACACTGGAGTCAACCCTAAGTAGCAGGTCCTGTGGTCTGTGGCCACTGGCTGCTGTGCCACCTCAGTCCCCAGCAGCACATGCTCAGGAACCTGATGGGAGGTGGCTCCCCTGGGCCCACAGACTTCTCTCCTGCTCTCTGCCAGGCACAAGAACCCATACATATCTCTGTCTTCTAGAAGCTCCAGAGCTTGGCACAGTTGCTATACCCAGAAGGTTAGGGCTGAGGGGACAGGACAAGATGGAGGGCACCCCACGTCTCTCACTTTCCTCCCTCTGCACGTTTGTCCTGGGGCCACGAACAAGTCCCAAGGGCAGTGGGCCTTCATCTTCTCATCTGTTCCCTCCACACCTGGGCAGGTCTAAATGGTGCTTAGGTAAGCCAGAGTGGGCAGCCACAGACCACGCTCTCCCTGGCTCAGTGCTCTCCCATGGGATTCCCATGCCTAGCTCCCCCACGAGAACAAGGTCAGGGAGGGCAGGAATACAGCTTGGTCCACCACCAGGGAGGACAGTGTGGGCTATGCCAGAGGTGGGAGGACGGGCACAGAGGTTCCCTGGCCCAACACTAAACCTGTTTGCCCAGGCGCGGCATCACGGCTGCCTGCCTAGCACTGTGTCTGCCCATAAGGGGTCCATCCCACATGTCAGGAGAGCACAGCTCCAGAGCTGGGGCTAGGTAGAAACAGAAGGAGTTGTCCCTGCAGCCACCTGCAGGCCCAAACCAGAGGCCGCCCGCTGCCTCTGGGAGCTGACCACCTCCACGGCTTCACGTGTGGTCTGGGCTGCGGGACGTCTGACAGCAGGACAGCCCACACCAGACCGGCAGCTGGGGCCCAGGCTTCGGCGGCAATGACTGGGAGCTTGCCCACAGGACCAGGGAGAGGCAGAGCAGAGCGGGACTTACCGGGACGGAGTGGGAGTTCACCCCCTCGCTCACGGTGCATGTGGTAAATGAAGCAGCAGGAGAAGGGCTTGAGCAGCAGGCTGAAGATAGCCATGCCGGCACTGAAGCGGCCAGTGTCCACAGTGGCAAGACTTGAGTAGAAGATGCTGATGTAGATAATGTCCAGGAAGATGGTGGCCACCAAGCCACCAAGAAACTGCAAGAAACACCACCATGAGATCATGGGCACTGACACGCACCCAGACTCCAAGCTTCCCTCACACACACCCGCCTGGGTACACCTGCATGGCCTAGGAGCAGGACACAGGAATCTGGCTCCAGCCTGTTGCCCCAGAATTCCCTACCCCCATTTCCTGCCACTGGGGCCATGATGGGGCCCAAGACCTGGATCCAGAATTTGAGAGGGACAGTCCCTTGGAGTCCATACCATCTGTTTACAATGTAAGGAAACAAAGAAAAGCCCCCTTTGCAGTCCTCCTAAGGAGCTGCGGCCTTGATATGAAAAGCTGGGCACCTCCTACCTCAAGCCAGTGTCAACTCTGACTTCATAAAGTAAGGGGGCTGGCTCCCTCTTGTCCAGGCCTCCCAGTCACATCCTTTCCCCCAAAAGACAACCCTGAAGCAGGTCAGATTGCCTGGGAGTAGCCAGTCTTGGGGTTCTGTAACCTGCACCCTATTTGGTGGGGAGCTCTCCATCCCGGGGTGGGGGGTGCTTACATACAAGGCTTTAGAACAGAAAAAGGTGGGACATGAGGAAGAGAAGCCTGGGACCAATGAGGGGCACATGGATGAAGCCAGTTCCCTGCCCTCTCTCCTACCCCCACTCCCCACTCACCATGCCTATGGCATCAATGGAGTCTGGCTGGGCCACAGCCCACACGCCCAGGGCCAGGACAGTGAAGTTGCTCCAGGCATAGGAGCCTGAGAACACTATGCAGCCCCTGCATTGAGAGACACTGTCAATCAGGCGGTCCCCGCCCTGAGCTGCCCGCCCCTCCCCCAGCTCCTTCCTCCTGCTCCAGGGTTAGTCTCCTCCATCCTCTCCTGCCAGTATGGGACCCACAGCTTTTCTGTACAGGTCTCACTGTCACTCCACCCCCTTTACAGGCAGTCCTGAAACAGCAAGCAGTGAGCAGATCAGATCATGTGACTCCTCCAGGCCAACCTTCCCAACAGTTTTCTGACCTGCCTATGGGGTTCCCACGAGCCCCACCCTTACCGCCTGGCTGCCCCCTGCAGCTTTGTCTTCCTGAATGTACAGCCCTTTCTTGTCTTCTTGGAGCTCAGTGTTGCCTGAGATCCCGTGCTGACCTGAGCAGTGCCCTCCCTGCTATAGTTTTCGGATATCATGGTCAACTGGCATCACTTAGAGCTGGCTTATCGCAGTTAACACGGGTCGCTTCCTGGGACCTTGCACTGCCCTCCACACTCTGAATCCATTGGTGTTCACAGCTGCTCTTGGAGGGAGCTGGTCTCAGGAGCCTCGTTTTACAGATTCGGAGGCACAGACCTAATAGGTGACTAACCAGGTCACACAGCTGCTCGGTGAATGGAAATGAAGACCTGGCTGCTCATAGATATGGTTGAGGAGAAGGTTTTAGTGTAGATACGAGGGAGAAAACAGCCAGAGGCCTCTGAAAGAGTCCAGACTGAACATGGCCAGCAAGCTGAACCAGGCCATGAGGAGAGGTGTGAGGGAGAGCAAGAGAGGAAGGGAAAGAGAGAGAAAAGAGGAGAGAGGGGAAACAGACAGAGAGGTCCAGGAGAGGAACCGAGAGAGGATACAGCAAAAATGGCTGACTTATATAGGAACCAGAAGCTGGGGAAGGAAAGGGAAGCCCAGACCCTGGGCTGGAGTGGTTTAGGGTAGGGGTGAGGTGAGAAGTGCTGGGAGTTGCCACAGGTGCTGGTTGGAGAGCTGGGGGGAGCTGGGAGGCACCACAGGTACTGAGTGAGACTTGTCCTGGGTTTCCTTGGGTCCTGACACTCAGCAGCAGGGCTGGGATTGGAACACTGGGATTGGCATTGCGTGATGAGGCCTGATATTTTCCAGTCTTCCTATCTTAGCAGGTGTGAGCTCTGCCTAGTCACCAATGAGGGACCTCAGGGAAAGTGACCCCGCTTCACTGTGTACATCACTCACAGCTGTTGGCATGTGCACCGCACTTTAAAGCCTGCAAAACACATGTGGTTTCCTGACTTGTTTTTGGCAGAGAACTCTTCCTGGATGCTACACACACACACACACACACACACACACACACACACGACGGGAAGTGCCAGTGAAGGTTAAGCTGCGCCCTGCAGCCCCACCTAGGGTTTGGTTGGTAAGTGCTGCTGCAGGGGCCAGTGCTGATCCACAGTACAGACAGAAGGCAGACTCAGCCCTGGGCAAACAGACTGGTAACTGTGACTGGCTGAAACACTGCAGAATGGGACCTGACCAGGCTGACAGGATCCAGGAACACATACACATTGACCCTGGGGAAGTGTGGACACAGACCCCAGCTGACACAACACACAGCCAGGAGACAGTTGGATGCAGCCAGACACCCAGAGTCACTCACCAGGTTGTCAGCAGCCAGTGAACCAGGAGAATAACCTATGGTACAAGGATAGGGATTGGGTAAGTCTGCGAATACAATGTCACAGGCAGCACAAAGCTTATGATGCCAGAACACGCAGGAGAGCCCTGCCTGGCATCTACAAGGGTCTCACGAATGTCTTAAAGAAATTCCAGCAACAGGAAGGGTCTGTGGTAAAGGAGAAAGAGGAGCCTGGCTAGGAACAGGCACCTCTCCCTCTTCCTGTTTCCAAAACTAGGGGTTCCTCTGGGGAGCCTGGGGCATGAGCTCTGGAATCACAAGTCTGAATGGGAAAATGGGAGGGATCTCTAATAAGGGGTGAAGGCAGCCACAGGAGCTGGAAGGGAGGTGTAAGGAGACAGGGCTAGGGCTTAGTCGGCAGAGTGCTTGCCCAGCATGCTTGAAGTCCTGAGTTCAATTCCCACATTGAATAAACTGCCTAAGTCAGGCACAGTTGTGCACGCCTGTAATCTCACACTTAGGAGGTGGAGGCAGGAGAATCAGAAGTTCAAGATCATCCTCAGCTACATAATGAGTTCAAGACTAACCTATGCCTGTTTCAAAACACACGCACAAAAACAAAACAAAACAAAACAAACAAAACAGTAAGGGGGGAGGTGGGAGATGATAGTCCAAAGCAGTGGCTGGCAGCTCAGATTTCAAGTTTGATGACTGAGGAGAGCTTGAGACTTCTCTGCAGGAGACATCACAGTATGACGCCATGTTAAGGACAAAATCCTTCCGGCCTGCCTGGAATTGTAAAGCACGCTTTCACTGTGTTTGGCATCCTTGTAGTCACAGTCCTGGTCCGGGACTGGCCTCTGGCACTGCCTAGAGAGCTAAGATAGGAGGGGCAGATGCACGAAACCAGGGTACTGTCAGCTAGAGCGGGCTGCAGGCTTTTGGCCTGAGTGCTAAGGGTAAGCAAGGAATCGGTCAGGCCGAGGCAGGGAGCCAGGACCAGCCCTCTGAGTGGGAGGAAGGCGTGGCCCAGACCGAGGCTTCCTGGAGGCCAGAAGCTTTGCTGGTGCAGATGGCAGAGTTAGTCTGAGGGCAACGGTAGTGCACTGGACCAGGGCGGACAGGCAGGAAAAGGCCCAGGCGCTGTCCTACCTGCCTCCAGGAAGGTTCTCTGCAGGAGGAGCCTTGGGCTCACTGACCAGCTAGTCTAGCCAAATCAGTGAGCTCCAAGTTCAGCGAGAGACAGGAGGCTCACAGGGGCTTGTTGGCTGTCAGCCTCACTCTAGATGAGAGACCATGTCTCAAGGGAACATGGCAGTGAGTGATAGTGCAGGACACCCATGGGGAAGGAAACCTATCAAGAGACTAAGCCTCAGGCTGGGCATGATGGCACACACCTTTAATCCAGCACTCAGGAGGAAGAGGAAGGCAGATCTCTTTGAGTTCAAAGCCAGCCTGGTCTATAAATCGAGTTCCAGGATAGTCAGGGCTGTTACACATAGTTTTAAAATAAAGGGGGGGGGGGGACTAAGCCTCTCCTGCCTCAGTTTATCCATCTTTGTAATGGGAATATAATCAAGCCTCAGAGATATGACTTCAAAGAAAGCTGCAGGGAGAAACAGGACCAAGTGGCCGAACCCTTCCAGGAAGTACACAGGAGGGGGGCCAGTGGCCACTGTGAACATAGAACTGTCCCTGCTGGCTCTTACTCAGGGAAATAGGAGACCAGAGGCTTCTCAAAGAGAAACTGAGAAGGGCCAGGCCACAGCAGGAAGGGAGCCCAGCTTGATCTGGAGGACTCTTAAAACAGAGCTCAGCCACAGCAGGCTGCCTGTCCTCCCCAGACAAGGCCAACAGGCCGGGGCAGCAGGGGTCACTGGGTGCTGGATGGGGAACACAGGCCCTCTCTGTGTGATGGGCCACAGAAAGGATCCTAGCTCCACATAAGAACTTGGGTAAGTCTCCGGACCTCATACAACTGCCCCCTGCTCTTCAGCACCTCAGGGATAATCATACGTGACTCCTTGGCTCTGGAGGACAGAGGAGGAGAGATGTAGCGCTCAACACAGCAGGCCTCATCACCACTGTCCACGTCTACTGTCAGCGTCCCCACTGCTCCCCAGCCTGGGCCAGGTCTGCCTCCTCCCGAGACTTCACAAATCTAGTCTGACTGAGCTGCTCAGCTCAGCCCCTGCTTGCTTCAAGAGGAGCATGGGTAGGGCCCAGCTAGGGACAGACTTCTTTCACAGAGCCTGGGGCAACTGCGTCTTTTCACCTGCCCCCCCCCCCCCAGCCCACTCCAGCTGAGCTGGGCACACCAGGCATGTCTTTAAAGGACAGAGGGTGGAGCTGAAAGGGGCAGCCATCATGTCCCAGCTGCCCTCCATAGGGTACAGATCTTGCAGACAAAACGACCAAACACCCAGGCTCATTCTGAATTTCAGATTATGAATAATTCAGTATGTCCCCAACACTGAGACACACAATAAAAACCCTGTCATTGATTGTGAAACCCAAAAGTGACTGGATGTCCTTCCTAAGTGTTACTTCACAACCTCTAGCGCTCACTTGCTTCTGATTGGCCCTGGCTAAGATCCCTGGAGACACAGGACTTGTCAATCATATCAAGGGCCCAAAAGCCCATCTGGTTCACACTTGTGATGAATGCTCTGTGCCTATCAGGCTCTAAAAGTTGACCTAGACCATCAAAATGAAAGTTAGTCTCAAGTAATCCAATACCAGGAAATGTCAAGCCCCGGAGCTGGGTCTTTGGGGGTTCAGATCCTGACTGTACCACTTATTTCTTGGGGGACCCTGGCAATTTACTTGCATGATCTAAACTGGTTTGCATCTAAGAGAATAGAGCTTCTCTGGCCAGGTGTAGTGCAGGCCTTTAATCCCAGCACTCAGGAGGTAAGAGCAAGCAGATCTCTGTGAGTTCAGAGACAGCCTGATTTACATAGTGAGCTCTAGGCCAGCCACAGCTAGATGGCCCTGACTCAAAACAAGAACAACAGAGTACAGCTTCAGCTTTGTCAGTGGAGGGCAGAGATCAGTAAGCAACACAGGCTAGGAGACACAGCTCCGTGGGCAGAGTGTGTCCTTAGCAGACAAGAAACCCTGGGTTTCATCCCCAGTACTGCATAACAGGCCTGCAGTTCTAGTACTGGAGAAGCAGAGGCAGGAGGATCAGAAGTTTGATCTCTGATCATGCAAGTAAATTGCCAGGGTTCCCCCAAGAAATAAGTGCTACAGTCAGGATTTGAACCCCCAAAGACCCAGCTCTGGGGCTTGACATTTCCTAATATCAGATTACTTGAGACTAACTTTGGTTTTGTTGGTCTAGGTCAATCAACTTTTAGAGCCTGATAGGCACAGAGCATCCTCAGCTACAAAGGAAGTTCAAGGCTAGCCTGTATACTGCATGAGACCCTAACTCAAATGAATAAAACATAAAATGAATAGTCCATAAACTCCAGCTCTTTTCTCACCTGTTCCTATATTTTATAATTATTATTTGTTTCTGTCTGGGATGAACCCCAGATCTGGTGTGGGTTACTCCAATGCTCTCACGCTGTCCTCTAAATTGAGGGCAGGCTCAAGCAGAGTAAGGCACAGCCTGACCTCCAGGCTGCCTCCAACAGTTAGTACCTAAAGCAACAAGCCCCTGCAGCAGGCTGTAAACCTCTCCCCAGCTAAGGGGTCCGCCCAAGCCTATTTGCTCCAATTACGCCTCCCTCCAGCTGCTGGCCAGAAGCTTAGGAATGGGAAACCGAGCAAGTCACAGCTTAACCCGTGTGTAATCACCCAACTGTAGCATTATATCGCTGCTGCTGCTACCACCTATCTCTTGGGTCCCTTTGGTCTACGCCACCAAAGGGTGCTAAACGCTTCGACACCTGGGAGTCTAAGGAACCTGAACCAAGGCCCAAGATGGCCGGTTTAGTTCCAGGTTCACACCCCTCTGACCGAAGCTCTGTTGCAAACCAGAAGGACTGAGTAAGAACTCAGGAAATGAAGACACCGTAGGCAGCCCCGCTGCCTGGGGCCCGGCATAGGCTTTGGGGTTTTTTGCTTTTAAGAAACTTCTGCAGTTCCTGCTTCTTAATTATGAAATAAGGACGCTGCATGCGGAAATTTGGAAGAAACAATTGTTTGGGGGCACTGGATTTCTCCTAACCTGTGCCAACACACTGAGGGACCCAGCGGGACTGCACTGGAGGGGGTCTGACCTCTCAGGAGGAGAGGTGTCTCTGTCCTGCTGCTGGGGGACATGAGGAGCGCAGGCGCGGGCGGTCCGGGACCCGTGCCAGCCTGGGTACGTCCGGGAGGGGTGGCCCTGTCTATCTCTGTCTCCAGGTGTCCCTCCCGGCGTCTGCTGCCTCCTCCCTTGGGCTCTGCGCTTTCCCTTTTGCTCCAACTCCGTTCCCCAGGCTCCAGAACCCCGCCCGCCCCGGCCGCGCGGCCACCTTCAAGTTCACGGCGGGCAGCTCCATCCCGACCCTGGCGGAGGGCACCTGAACGACGGCCGCGGGGACTCCTGGGCTCCGAACTCGGGAACAAACTTCCACGCCCCGCCCGTCACGTTGCGCCAGCTCCAACCGTGGCTCCTCGGTGAGCCACGTGAGGCCAACTCGCGCGGCCACGTGACTGCAGCCAGTTGCTAGGAGACAGCGTCTAGCAGCCGGCTCTTGCTTCAAGGCTCAGGCTCCAGCCACCGCCTAGGCCTCAAGCAGCAGCTGCTCTGCTAGCAGAAAATCGGGATTTCTGCAGCCTGGGGGCAATGGCCTGCCTAGTGGAAACGTGCTGAGGACCACCTGTAGTCAGGAGAGTCTGGGGCAGCTAGGCAGAAACTGCTGGTGTTGTAACAGCTGGTGTCTACCCCGGGACATCTCTCTCCTCCCTTGTACACGGGTTAGTACAGTACTTACCTCATCATCCTTGTGACAGTCCGTGGGTGAATTCATGTCCGTAAAGAAAACGATGAGGCCTGGAGAGATGATTCCGTGGTTAAGAGCACCTGTTGCTCTTCCAGAAGACCTGGGTTCGGTTCCCAGCACCCACATGGTAGCTCACAACCATGTACATATATGATCCAGCCTCTCTCTTCTGTCCTCCTCAGGCACCAGACACACACAGTGCACATACATAGATGTAGGCAAAACATTCATACACATAAGATAAAAGAAATAAATTTGAAAAAATTCAAAGCCCCGTTCTTACTGTGTTAAATTTCTTCTTCAAGCATATTGGATTTCCATAAAATACATTTTTTTTTTTTTTTTTTGGTTTTTCGAGACAGGGTTTCTCTGTGTAGCTTTGCGCCTTTCCTAGAACTCACTTGGTAGCCCAGGCTGGCCTCGAACTCACAGAGATCCGCCTGCCTCTGCCTCCCAAGTGCTGGGATTAAAGGCGTGTGCCACCACCACCCAGCTCATAAAATACATTTTAAAAAAAGAAAAGAAAAAGGTGAAAGCAGGTATGGTAGGTCAGGCCTGTAAATAACAGCACTTGGGAGGCTGAGGCAAGAAGAACACCATGAGCTCAAAGCCTGCTTTACAAAGTAATGCCATGTTTATTTCTTATTTACTTGTTTATTTCGCGGGGTGGGTGGGTACATGCCACACCGTGAGTGTGGAGCTGAGAGGACAACTCGGGAGTTGTTCATTCTTTCCATCCAGGGTTTTGAAGCCTGGGTAAGTAAGGGAAAAGAGGAGACTGAAGTCAAGAAAAAGGGCTTTCAAGCTGGTGGCTGAATAGTCTCAGCCACTAGGGAAGCAGAGGCAGGAGGATTCCTCGAGCCCAGTCGGTCAAAGCCAACCTGGGCAACAGAGTGAGATCTTGTCTAGAAAGGAGGACATCAGGGCTCAGTGTCTTAGTATCTGTTTACTACACCTCCATCCCCAACATGGACAAAGGATGATGTCATCAGAGCCTATGTGACCTGAGCTGTCTGTGCCTGGCGCTTTCTACATGGCCGATGCACACAAGCTTTTGTACCATCAATGTGCAAGAAGCCAGCCACCTGGAGTCTGCTTACTGGCATACCATCCGTTTGAGAACCTTCCATCTGGACAGTTAGCAGAAACTCTGCCCTGCTGAGCCTCCAGCTGTGCTGAGCTGACTGTAAGAAGAAGGAGCTGGCCCTACCTGGGCTCTTGAGTGAGGGTCCTCTCAGGGCACAGCTGCAACTTGCTCTGCTCTCCAGAAGGACAGAAGCCACATGGGAATCTATAGGACTGCCTGAGTGGACACATGGCAACATCCAGACCACAGCTCCTCAGATAGGAAGGAAGGATTTTTTTTTTTTCTAAGTAGATGAGGGGAGACTCAGGGGGGCACCCAGGCCTAGTTTAAAGCCCAGTTTGAAAACACAGCCCTCGGGGGCTGGAGAGGTGGCTCAGTGGTTAGGAGTACTGACTGCTCTTCCAGAGGCCTGGGGTTCAATCCCCAGCACCCACATGGCAGCTCACAACTGTCTGTAACTCCAAGATCTGACACCCTCACACAAACGTACATGTAGACAAAACACCAATGTACATAAAATAAGAATAAATAAATTATTTAAAAAAAATCAAAAACCATAGCCCTCAGCCCAGGAGGAAGGCCAGCTGCAAGTCTGCCATTGTAATGGACAGGTATTCTGTTTTTGTTCCTAGGCAGAGTATTTCAATGTAGCCCAGGCTGGCCCTGAACTTGAGGGTGCCCTGTTCTATCCTCCTAAGGGCAAGTATTACAGGCATGTGCTTTTACATCTGTCTAATTATGGTTTATTATATGTTTGTTTAACTGATATAAAAATTATACACACTAACAAGGTTCATTGTGATATTTCCATACATCCTGTAATGTTGTATTTTTAATTATGTTTATTTAGTTTGTATGTTTATATGTAGGCATGCACGTCACGGCCCCTATGTAGAGGTCTGAGGACTTGCTTCCTTGAGTAGATCCTCACATTCCTACCTTGCTTTTGAGGTAGGGTGTCTTTTGTTTTTTCTGAATACACCAGGCTAGATTATGGGTGATTCTCCATTCTCCGACTCCCATTTTCTGTAGGGATCCTGGGATTAAAGATGCTTGTGTGGCAAGTGAGTTTAACCACATAGCCATTTCCCTGGCCCTTTAGCCTGTTTTTTTTTTTTTTAATATTTATTTATTTAACTGTGTGTGTGTGTGTGTGTGTGTGTGTGTGTGTGTGTGTGTGTACCTAAGTGAATATATATGCACATGTGTATGCAGGAGCCTGCAGAAGTCAGAAGAGGCATTGATCCCCTGGAACTGGAGTTGCAGATGGCTGTTAGCTGCCATGTGGGTGCTGGGAACTAAACCCAGGTCCTCTGCAAGAGCAATAAGCACTCTTAATTGCTGAAGCATCTCTCTAGCCTTCTGTAGCCTATTTTTGAGGGTTAGGTTGTAGTTCAGTGATAATACATTTGCCTAGTATGCATGGAGCCATGAATTTCAACACCAACACACATACACTCAAGGGGTGGAAGTAGAAGGAGTCAGGAGTTCAAAGCCAGCCTGGCTAAATGAAACCCTGTTCCCCTGTGGTGGTTTAAATGAGAATGGTCCATGTAACGGAGGCAGAGCCTTTCTGTCCTGATTGCCTGGTCCCAAATAAACACACAGAAGCTTATATCAATTATAAATGTTTGGCTGGTGTCTCAGGCTTATTACTAGCTAGTTCTTACATTTAAATTAACCCATATTTCTTATCTATGCTTTACCGCATGGCTCATGGCTTATTACCTCATTTTCTACACATCTTGCTTCCTCAGTGGCTGGCTGGCATCTGCCTGACTCCACCCTTCCTCTTCCCAGAATTCTCCTAGTCTGGCTCTTGCATGCTCAATCTCTTCCTGCCCAGTTATCTGCCAATCACCTTTATTATTAACAATGAGCATAATCCACAGCAAGTCCCCATAGACTTATGTTTGAATGCCTGGTCTCCAGTTGGTGGAACTGTTTGGGAAGGATTAGGAGGTGTGGTCTTGTTGGAAGAAGTCACTGAGCAGGCTTTGAGGTTTCAAAAGTCCACACCATTCCCAGTTCTCCCTCTCTCTCTCTCTCTCTCTCTCTCTCTCTCTCTCTCTCTCTCTCTCTTCCCAACTTGTGGGTCAAGAGTGAGCTCTCAGCTGCTGCTCCAGCACCATGCCTGCCTACCTACTGCCATGCTTCCCACTATGATGGGCATGGATTCTAACCCTCTGGAACCATGAGCCCCTGTAAACATTTTCTAAGTCACCTTGGTCCTGGTGTCTCTTCATAGTAATAGAAAAGCAATCAAACATTCCCTATGGTGGGATACCTTGCTCAGACTTGATGTAGGGGGGAGGGGCTTGGTCCTGCCCTAACTATATATGCCAGCCTGTGTTGACTCCCCAAGGGAGGCTTTACCTCCTCCATGAGGAGTGGATGGGGAGGAAGTGGTGGGGGGACAGGAGAAGGGGAGGGAGGGAGAACTGCAGTTGGTATATAAAATGAAAAAAAAAATTCACAAATTAATTAATTAGAAAAATAGAAAAGCAGTTAAGATACCCCCAAACAAACAAACAAAGAAAGAAAGCAATGTAGGGTCTGCCCCACACGCAGAAGGAGGAATGCTGCAGAGAAGCCAAGAAGCAGCTAAGCAGACAGGCCCTGCAGGGCCTCCTTAGTTTGTAGATCAGAGGCTTTCCCGTCACATCCCTACATGACTGTGTGCTTTCAAGGTACCTCACACAAAAACAGGCAGCTCCCCTGGATGTTTGGGCCTCTGTTTCTGAAAGCTCCCGTGTCGTACAGACCTCGGATTAACTGTATATGTCATGCTTTTTGGATGTCATGAAAGCATGGTCGCTCTGTACAGAGAACACTGGCCAGGCCCGGATGAAAGGGGTGGAGCCAGGCCAGGGCTGTGGACAGTCCCTGCTGCTCTCCCAGGCGAGCTGAGGCCAGAGGTGGGAGGGGACACACGAGGAACCAGCTAGCAGGGCGGCTGGGGTGGCGTGCAGTGAGTGCGTAAAGAAGGAAGCTGGCTGATCTCAAAGGAGCCGGAGTCCTGCCATGACCTGCTCCTGCTGTGGGAGGATAATGCCCCCCACATTCCATAAAGCTTCAGAGCCAGCCATTTAGTGAATGTGTTTTTGAAATTTAAGTTCAAATTCTCTCTCTCTCTCTCTCTCTCTCTCTCTCTCTCTCTCTCTCTCTCTCTAACTTTCTCTCTGTCTTTGAGACAGAGTTCCAGGCTGACCTCGAACTCAATATGATAAATTTTAAAATGATTTTTACTACATTTGTGTGTGTGTGTGTGTGTGTGTGTGTGTGTGTGTGTGTGAATGCTACAGCACAGGTGTGTGGAGGAGACAACTTGCAGAAGTCACTTCTCTCCTACCATAAGGGTTCCAGGGACCAAACTCAGGTCCTCGGCCTGTCAGCTCCTTTACTCCATGAGTCAGCTCGCTGGCCTTGAACTTTGATTCTCCTGAGCAGTGTTGTGAGGATCATATGTGGTCATTGGGCAGGGTGCCCGGCCACCCAGCTCCTGGCATACAGTAATGACTATACTGCTGTCCCTCAACTCCGTGGGAAGCATTGTGTCTGTCGGCATTTCGTCATTCCTGGCACACTGAAATGCCCACCGGATTGAAGAGGAAGGCTAAATACATGCTGGGTGGGAAAGTGATGCCCAGATGCTCTCCTACCAGCAAGCCAGAGAGCTGGGCTCACCCCGCGGAGGGACAGTGTTGCACTGGAGATTTTTTTTCATAATTTCTTAAATTATTGGTTAACAGTCTCCTAAGTTTATAGAACAAATTTCAAGGCTGTGTAAGGTATGGGAACATTCTCTGCACTGGGAATTTTGAGGCCTGAATTCCTGCTGCTTTCCCAGCTCCCAGCCCCACCCCTGTCCCTCTTCCCCTGGGTGTCTGTGTCCTTGAGTGAGTCACTTACCCTAAATGGGGCAGTGATATCAGGTCTAAGACATGCGGGGCTTACAGAAGGCTCCAAATGGAAAAGGCTTTAAAATGACTCCAGCTATGCTCCGTGAGGTAGGAGACACTAGCTGGGATGTGAGTCCCAGCCGGTTCCTTTCCCAAGTGGACAAGCCAAGCTGGAAGAAACAGCAGAGAACATAAACCCAAACTCCATCAAAGGGCACACATGCCTGTGAGGAAGTGGGGACCGACAAGAAGCCTCTCTGAGAAGGGCCTAGAGGGCAGAGTCCTGCTGCTCAGCAGCACAGGGGATGCCTTGCCATTGGACTCCACTGGACTCAGTCTCCTTCCCTACCGTACTAATCTTCATAGACACACTGGCTCTGGGTTTCTTGGCCTCAGGTCTGACAGGACTGGAGAAAGCGTGGATGGTTAGGCAGAGCTGCCCTTTGTTGTTGTTTTAAGATTTCATTTATTTATTTATTTATTTATTTATTTATTTATTTATTTATTTATTTATGGAGCTGAGGATCAAACTCAGGGCCTTGCACTTGGTAGGCAAGCGCTCTATCACTGAGCTAAATCCCCAACCCCTTCAGATTTTATTTTTGTTTTATGTGCCTGGGTGTTTGCCTACCAGTATGTCTGTGCACCATGTGTGTGCAGTGCCCAAGGGTGCCAGAAGAGGGCGCATCAGAACCCCTGAAAGAGACATTTTAGATGCCTCTTGGAGAGTCTGGAATAGGACAGTATAATAAGCTGATAGTGAGGGGCCAGAGAGATGTTGCTGGTCTTGCAGAGGACCTGGGTTTGGTGCCCAGCACCCCACAACCATCTGTAACTCTAGCTCCAAGGGATCCTTTTCTGACCTTCCTGGGCACCAGGCATGCATGCAGTGTATGTACATGCTTGTAGGCAAAACACTGGTACACATAAAAGAAAATAATCTAAAAAATAAAGCTGACAGTGAGCTACCTGGGTTACTCCTGTCTTTGTTTCATAAAAGGGAAGAGAGAGATAGGCTATCCTGGGGTGATTTGTGTGCCTTCGTGCAGAAGGGAGCAGGTGAGCCACAGCGAGGAGGCAGGCAATGTGAAGGTGGAGAGACCAGGCGATGGTCCTGCTGTTAGTTATGTTGTGGGTCCGAGGGCGGAGTCAGTGCAGTTTAGCCAAAGCAGTTTCATATCACCAGGAGTGAGGCTTCCACCGGTGGGGCCTCTCCAGTCATCTAGCAATCAGGTCCCTCCAGGGACCGGAGCATTCAAGTCAGACAGTGAGGGACCCACCCCAAGGCCTGGTGGAAAAGGCAGGTGGGGAAATTGCCTCTGCCCTTCTGCATTCCAGGAAATCCTCCATCAGGAAAGCAGACACAGAGGCTGTTGCCCTAGAGGAAGGAGGCCTGCTCTCCAGTTCTTTGTTCTATGGTGCTCCCTTTTATTAGGTGCCCATGCTCCTGTGTGTGCGTGTGTGTGTGTGTGTGTGTGTGTGTGTGTGTGTGTGTGTATGTGTGTGTACATGTATGTGAATGCTTGTGTACATGAATATATGTGTGTGCTTAGATGTGTTGTTCTCCCTGTGTTTTGTCCTGACCATCTTGTCTGACTGGCATCCCTGCCCCTGTACCAAGCCCTCCCTGAAGGCTGGTTGCTCCTCCAACCTCCCTTAGCCTGTAAAGTTTCTGCCAAGCTTCAGGATCCCAGGCCCCAGCCTCTCCTCTGTCTGGCCTCCCATCTTTCTGCACGGATGGTGTTGGAATTTCCATTTCTGGGAGCATCTGAGGGCCTTGTCTGCATACACACAAGGACGGCTGTGACCCTGGTCCTACCACCCCAAGATGCCCACTAGCCACCAGTTTCTCTGGGTATTTGTTTTCCCTGTATCTGATGCCACAGTCTCTAGGCAGTTTACCTTCCTTGCACAGTGTGGTATGATGCTGGAGCCTGAGATAAGGGAGGAATGAGGAAGTGGGAAGGAGGCCTTCACATCTCACCAGGTAGAAAGCGCCTCCCAGGAGGAAGCCCCTGGTGAAGCCTGTGGGGGAAGGTGGGACTCGGGGTTACTGGGGAGTGGTGGGTATGTGTCAGTGATCTGCTCCAAGTAGGCGCTTAGTGAATTGGTGCCGTTTGAGAGGGTCAACGGCTTACAGACAGAGGATCTGGCTTTAGAGTCAGACTCCAGTAAAGCCTCCAGCTCCACCACCTACTCTCTTGGTCTCACTCTGGAGAAGAGACTTGTATTTCTCTGTGTCTCAAAAAAAAAAAATTTTTTTTTTTTGGTTTTTTGAGACAGGGTTTCTCTGCGTAGCTCTGGAGCCTGCCCTGGAACTCACTCTGTAGTCCAGGCCTCAAACTCACAGAGATCCGCCTGCCTCTGCCTCCCAAGTGCTGGGATTAAAGGCGTGTGCCACCGCTGACAGGCTCAGTTTCTCTTCTCTACAAAGAAGTTCTCAGCATTTTCAGTTGCATGGAGGGTGGGAGCTTCCTTCAACAAAGAGGAGCCACGGCTGGGTTTGCAAGAGTGCATCCCCTGTCTGTACCAGGCCCTGCCATAAGGTTAAAGTTGAGGACACGCGAAGGCAGTCCAGGACCACATGTACAAAGCTGCACTGACCAGTCGCAAGGATCCAAAGAGCCCAGGCATCCCGCTTCTGGTCCCCCGCATGCACCTGGGAGGGTATGCCACGTGTGTGGTGCAGGGATAAGAGGAAGATAAAGATAGAAAAGGAACAAAATGTTTAGTCATTTCCTACCCACTCACTCTGCCCTCAGCCCATCCCAGCCCTGACTGGGATTTCATGTCCTGGGCACTCCAGGTGCAGGAGCCCACACGGGTAATAGCATCTCCGCTGGCGCCACCCAAAGCTTGGGGTGGCTGACAGAGCAAAGAAGCTCAGACCTGCACTGCCTGTCAGAGAAACTCTGTCACATGTCCAGGTGTCGTGATAGGCTGGGGAGCTAAACTCTGGAAGCCTCTGTGATGGGCAGATTTTTTTGTGTGTGTGTTGAAAGCTTTAAGACCAAAAATGGAGGCCTCAGAGAAGAAATCTGGCCTCAGGCAGCAGTAACTTCTGCCTCAGTTTCTGGCCTGCCAGCCTGTTCTACAGATTGTGGGCTTGCCAGTCCACACAGACTAGACAGCCAAATGCTTAAAATAAAGCAAAGCAGTGTGTGTTGATATGTATACACAGATACATATATGTACGCTATATAAACATATAGCCATTTAAAAGTATGTGACTATAAATACCTGTTGGTTTTTATTTTATCTTTTTTTTTTTTCAGATTTTTTGTTTTGAGACAGGGTCTCACAAAGTCCAGGCTAACCTCAAACTCATTATATAGCCGAAGGTGACCTTGAACTTCTGATCCCCCACCACCCGAGTGCTGGGATTGCAAGCATTGAGCCATCAGGCCTAGTTTTGCTTTTGCTTCTTTAGCAAGCCAACAGATCTGTTGCAGTGCAGCCACCTGACCTCTGAGGCCTGTATCTAGGCTGCTGACACTCTCGTGGCCTCAGATTTGTCTGGCCTTGGTCCTTTAGCTCAGGGCCACTGATATCTTAAAAACAGTTGGCATGTCAAGACAGAGAGCGTATTAGAAAACTATAGGCCTTTCCCCCGGCCATTGACTAGAGGGGAGTGAAGCTGAGTAAACTACAGCCTATAGACCATATCCCGGCCACTGCTCCTCTATGTCAATAAAATTTTATTGGCACACAGTATCTGCTTCCATGCCACCTAATGGTAGAACTGAAGAGCTGGGACAGAGAGAGCATGGTCTTTGATGTCTGTAGGAAGGGGACATTCTGGATTTGGTCCCCTAGAACCACCCTCAGCTGGAGTATCTTGGCTCATTGGGCAGGGGCACAGAAAGGGAGGTCTGGTGTTGGACTCTGCAATCCTAAACAGGCTGAATCCCAAGAGCACTCTAGAGACACTGAGCCAAAGGCCCTGTGGGTTCAGAAACCCAAGGTGTCTGGAGCTGGCTGGCAAGGGCTCACGGTTAAGAAACCCCAGGTTTGGGAAAGCTAGTCCCCATCCACTCTGCACAGCTGGTCAGAGAAGCCTTGCAAGGGTATCAGGTTCCAAAAGTGTCTGGGTGCTGTGGAATAATCCTTCTGTACACTGTGAAGACATACTGCTCTCATTGTTAATAAAAAGCTGATTGGCCAATGGCTAGGCAGGATTTTCAGGGCAGAAAGAATGCTGGGGAGAAGGGTAGAGTTGGAGGAGACACCATGAGATGCAGAGCAAGCAGGATGGGAAGTACATAGATGAGGTAAATGAGCCTGGGGCAGCACATAGATGAATAGAAATGGGTTAATTTAAGTTGTAAGAGCTAGCTAAAAACAAGCCTAAGCTATCAGCCTAGCATTTATATTTAATATTATTAAGTCTCTGTGTGGTTATTTAGGAATTGACTGGTGGGAAAGAAAAGTCTGCCTACATCTGGGCTCAGCCTTGACTTTGGGATACCAAAGCCATTGCTGTTGGAGTCAGAACTGCTCTGGATGACCAGACCTGAGAGGACCCAGTGAGCAGACTGGGGTGGTACTGGCAGGAATGGTACCCAGATAAGATATTCTCTCAGGTACAAACCAGGCCACCACAAATAGTTTACAAGCTTTCCAAAAGATGGCATCTGAGCCTTCCCAGGCCCTGTGGGGTCTGACAGTGTTTTGTCCTGCACCACACTGAAGCAGGTGTCTGCTGCAGCTGCTGCATGTCAGCCTGTGGTGACCAGCACTCTCAGTCCCCTTGGGCACCCCAGCTGCTCCAACCCTGCAGACCTCAATACCCAACTGAAGGACCTGAGTGATGGGTGAGGTCCAGGTGAGGGAAGAACCACATTCACCTTGCTTGCTCAGAGCAGCCCTCAACCAAATCAAATAAATAGGAAATGACAATGGAAATACAAGGCTTAGGGTCCCCTCTCAAGGCTCTGGCAATACTCCCTGCCAGCCAGATGGACCATTTCCTGGAAGAACAAGGTCAAGAAGTGGCTTAGCAATGGTCACCCCTTTATTTACAGCTCAGAGAATACATGCAATATGGCATCAATAAACCAAGGCATAGTACCCCTCCCTAGTCACTCCCACATTTCAAGGAGGAGCTACAACCCTCCAAGGAATTTTCCAAGAGTACAAAAGTCCAATGATGGAGGCTCCAGGCCTAGGAGCCCTACCTGGTGTCTTCTAAGCAGAGCCAATGACAGCCCAGGAGGTAGGCCTTGGAATGTGGAGTTTGTCCTCGCTGGTAAGTTGCCAGGAAACAGACCTCAGAGTTGCCGAGCCATAGTGAATGCAAGAGTGCTGAATTGTCCAAATGTCCCTTCACTGCATCAGTCTTCCGTCTGTGGCCCTCACACCCATCACACTCATGAGTACTCTGAAGAATGTGTTAGAAGCCCGATGCCGGGGCCCACTCCTGTGACTACAGTAGGTGCGGAGTGGGGCCCAAGGTTCTGTGCTTCTACCAGACTCCCAAGTGATGCTCAGCCTTCGCAACCAGGGGTGGTTTGACCATAGATCTGCCCCAGATCACCTGCTCTCCTGGGGATTTGGAAACCCACTCCCTGCAGTGTAACCCCTTGTGCTGTGTGCAGCCTGCTCACCCTGACCACCGCTTTTCTGTGTGCACACAATATCTACGGCCTGTAAGCACACACTCACTATGGTCTGTGAGCATGAAGTCTGCCATGGAGGGCCAGGATTACTGTAGTCCAGCCCCCAGAACCTTCAAAGGAGCCTCAGCTGTTGGCCTCTCAAGACCCCACTTTCCCGGCACCCAGGGCTCCTGGTTCCTTACTTTTTTTTTTTTTTTTTGGTTTTTCGAGACAGGGTTTCTCTGTGTAGCTTTGCGCCTTTCCTGGGACTCACTTGGTAGCCCAGGCTGGCCTCAAACTCACAGAGATCCGCCTGGCTCTGCCTCCCGAGTGCTGGGATTAAAGGCGTGCGCCACCACCGCCCGGCGGTTCCTTACTTTCTAGACATGCTCCTTGCAGGTTACATAGATGCTCATTGTCAGCAGCTGCAGAGGGAGTCTGGGGAAGACTGAAGGAGGCTGAGGAGGGACTCTGCACTATCTCAGCAGGAGAAAGGGTGTGGCCTTGGAATCAGACCTCCTCAAAGGGCAGTTGATGTCATTTTCCTTTGAAATAGCCCCCTTAGTCCCTCTCCACCAGCCATGGAAACCACCATTCATATTGCCAGACAGAGTCCAGGAAAAATGTCCCCGTCTGGGGACAGTGGGGATCTGTCAGAGCGTCCTTGAGGCAGTTACTAGCCCCTGCTCAGCTCCACACCAGGGTTTGCTTTTGCTCTCACAAACCTGTGGCTGTGCAGCCACATGCTCCTCCAGCTCTGCCTCAGCCTGGGAATCCACACGCTTCTTCAGAGCCGTGACTTGGTTTTGTGAAGTGCACTTTGTTTTTGTTTGTTTATCTGTTTGAGGCAGGGTCTCTCTACATAGCCCTGGCTGTCCAGGAACTCGCTCTGTAGACCAGGCTGGCCTTGAACTCACAGAGATTTGCCTGCCTCTGCCTCCCAAATGCTGACATTAAAGGCGCACGCCACTATGCCTGTTGTGAAGTGCACTTTGGAGCAACCAAAGAAAGCATCCTGAGCTGGGCATGATGGAGCAAACCTTTAATCCCAGCACTTGGAAGGCAGAGGAGGTCCAGGCCAACCTGGTCTACATGGTGAGTTCCAGGCCAGCCAGAGCTGTGTAGTGAGACACCATTAAAAAAAAAAAGCATCATTGGGTATGTGATGAATCACTGTGGAAGAGAAGGCCTGCTGAAGTTTGTTAGCTGGTACTCTAGGTGTGTGTGTGTGTGTGTGTGTGTGTGTGTGTGTGTGTGTGTGTGAATGTGTGTGTGTGTGTGAATGTGTGTGTGTGTATGTGTGTGTATGTGTGTGTGTGTGTGTGTGTGTGTGTGTGTTAGGGGCCAGGCACTGTTTTAAGAATCAGGCATTTTCATTTCACAGGTGAAAAAAGTCAAGGCACAGGGACCGTAAAGCCACTTCCCCAAGGTCAGCAAAGTGTGAGAGGAGGAAGAGGCTGTTTACAGCGGTGTGCCGGTGTGCCGGTGTGCCGGTGTGGGTGTGCCGGTGTGCCGGTGTGCCGGTGTGCCGGTGTGCCGGTGTGCCGCTGCAGCAGGTGGGAGGGCTGGGCACCAACGCTCTCAGCCCTGGCTGCCATGGCAGCCCCCTGGGGAGCCTTGGAGACTTTGAAGAGCAGACCAGTTAGCATGTAGTTCAGTAGCACGGCACTTGCCTGGAACGTGCAATGCCCTGGCACTGCAAAAAGGAAAATCAATCTGTATTAGGACTTGCTTTCCCACTGCCACTTTGATCCTCCGGGATCTTGGCCCTGCCCCCCATTCCCAGGCCTATCAGACCCAACTTGGGAAACAAGAACAAGCGTATTTGATTTCTTCTAGATCTGCCTGTTTTCCTTGGTGCCTGACCCCTGGACCAGACTGGTTACCCCAAAGCCGTCAACAGCCCTGGCATCCCATGGATGTGGTCCAGCCTGGGGAGGGCTGGCGCAGTGAAGGCTTTTTTCCTTTGCCAAAGTTGACCGGGGGGAGATGTCAGGTACAGGAATCTAAAGGGTTCTCCTGAGGTGGCTCCCGGAACCAGATCTCCTGGGACACATATTCCGGGTGGTGATGATAATGGTGAGGTTATCATCGTGGTTCTAGCCTGTGAGCATGAAAACTGCACCAGTCTCCGAGGTGGCCCCACTTTCCAAGGGGCATTGCTGCTGGAGAGAAGAGGTGGGTTCAGAGATGGACTCGGGAAGGTTGGGAACCACCAAACACTGTGAACATATGGTGACAAGTATGCGTGTCTTTCCAGCAAGGTAGAAGCTCTGAGGACAATTTAGGAAGGAGTGACCCAGTGTCCCAGGGCTGGATGACCAGGGCCATGGGCACAACAGGAAAGTTAGTTTCCCTCAGTCACTTCATGACTGTGATTAGCTCCCGACACATGGAAGGACCCATCCACGGGGATCGCTCTTCACGGGAAAGCAGCCCCCGTGGGTAGGGGGATAGGGAAAAGAAGTGGGAATGGAGGAGAATGAATGGGGATCAAACCCAGGGCCCTGTGTAGGCGAGGCAAATGGCTTATTTTGTTTTGCTTGAGATACAGTCTCCTGTAGTCTGGTCTCACATTGTTACGTAGCCTAAGGATGACCTTTAACTTCTCATCCTCCTGCCTATTCCCGCCTTTGACGCCGTGCTTGGGGGTGGAAACCCAGGGTTCATGCGTCTGAGGTGAGCACGTTACAAACTCAGCCACACCCCACCCCCTTATGCTTTGTTTTTAAAAATAATACACCTGCCGAACATGCTGACTCACGCCTGGTAATCCCAGCATTTGGAAGACTGAGGCAGGAGGATTGTCTGAGTTTCCAAAGGCCAGTTTGGCCAAAGAGTGAGACTCTGTCTTTCAAAAAAAAAAAAAATGATAAGCCTCTGTTGGGAAAGGCGGAAGACAGTCATGGTGTATCTGCGGCCAAACATGGAGGATCATGGATGAGGTGGGACCTTGCACAAGTCTTGCAGTTCAGTGCTTCAGTGGCCTCTTGCCACGGTCTCTGTGGAAATTCAGTAAAAATGAACGCGGTGCTTGGCGTTTGCCTGGGACATAGCGTTCCACAGCCACTCCCGTCTTGTCCTCTCTTTCCAACCCTTTCCAATCGGCAAAACCTCTTGATTTTCCAAATTGAAGCTGCTGCAATGCTGGTGTCGAGCAGAAGAGGGCGCGCTCAACACGGCTATCACGTAGAGCAGAGCGCAGGATCCGTGAGCAGCGTGGGTCTGACCGGGGGTGGCAGGCACAGCTGCTCTCAGCCAAGCTGTCCTCCAGCTTGGGGGTGAGTGTACTGGGCCTGCATCCGCAGCCTCAGCCTTTGGTTCCCCGACTCAGCCCCAAGCGGAGCTAGTTACTAACACGGTCTTGTTTGTCCAGCCCTCCCGGGCTCAGACCCCCGGCCGGCCGGTGGGGAGGCACCACTCGGGCGCTAGATGTTGATGAAGGATCCCTGGTCCCCGTCCGCTGTCTCAGGTTCCACGCAGCGCCCCTTCCTCCGAGTGACCCTGCGGTTCCGGTGGAATTTGGCATAGCAACGCAACCCTGAGTAGAAGGAGGCAAGGATGTCATGCCTGCTGGTGACTGTCCCCTCCCTTTCCTTCCTCTCCAGCCGGCACAGGCTTCTCATCCTACAGCCCCTCCACACCACCGTGTTTGAAAAGAGTTTTAAGAAACTGGGTTGGTCGCACGGGCCTGTAACCCCAACACTCAGGAGACTGAGGCAGCACGTTTGGGCTTAGTCTGCCAGGGCTGCATAGCAGACTCAAAGCAAAATAAAAACAAAACAAACAAGCAAACCAAAAAACCAAAGCAAAACCTACATGTTGAATCTGGGGCTTTGAATATTAAGCACACATTCTATCACTGAACTACACACGATCTCATCTCCTATTTAGGAAAAAAAAATTGAGCATGGTAGCCCACGCTTTAATCCCAGCATTTAGGAGGCAGAGGCAGGGGGATCTCTGTGAGTTTGAGGCCAGCCAAGGCTACAGTATAAGAGGACACAATTAGGCTCTGAATGTCGGCACCTTAGGGATTCCTAGAAAGCAGGGTGAGTGAGCACCTTGCCATCTGAGGCCCTCGGGAGGAGGTTTGACTCCTCAGAGCCCCCCACAGCGCCCTTACCAGGCTAGGGCTGGATCACAGTCCAAGGACTGTGAGCCCAGGACTCAAAGGCTTGCCCTGTCTGCTCCTCTGTGAAGTGGCATATGCTCTGAACACAGGCAACAGCATCTTACAGCACGTCCTAACAACCCTGGTCGGTCTCTACCCTCCTTAGCCTTCCAGCCTGCTCCCTGTCCTCAACTGCCCCCAGTCCTGAAGTTTTTGGCAGGGGAACACAGGATCTCATGCATCCCAGACCAACTGGGGATGACTTTGAACTCCCAATCGCCTGCTTCTGCCTCCCAAGTGCTTAGACTGTATTCATGGACCACTGCACCCAACTCACACTGGTAATAGAACCCAGGCTAGGCAAGCTAAGCTGAGTCTCATCCTCAGCCCCAGAAAGATCTTTTAAATACAGAGGCTAGAGAACGTGACTCTGCTTCAGTGTGGATTTCCAATTGCTAATAAAACAAAATCCAAATGAGAGCAACAAAGTCAGTGTGGTTCTTCTCGAAGCTTCTGTCATCTCCTTGATAACCTTCTCCAGGTCACTATACGCCAAGTCAGGCTGCTCGTGCCCAAGGTCCCTTTCCTTCTGCCTCCTACCAGAGCCCTGGGCTCACTTTCACCCTCCATCTCCCACTCTTTCCTCTCTTCCCAAGGACTCTCTATAACATCCTGTGAGAATACCTACCAACCTTTCAGGCTTTCTCTACAGCCGTTATGACTTTCCGGGAACTTTTTCTTCCCCATTTTTCTTTTCTTTTTTTTGGGTGGGTGGGTGGGTGGGTGAGTGTGTAGGGTGGTTGGGATGGATACAATACCCTCTCTAGCCCAGGCTGCCCTGGATAGAACTCCTTATGTGGCTGAGGATGACTTTGAACCCGTGAGTCTCCTATCTCTACCTCTGGAGTGTTGATCACAGGCGTGAGCCGGGCGCCTGGCTCCAGACGCAGCTTATCGATGGCTTTGTTTCTCGACCTCTCATTTCACTGGAATGTAACACAGAAGTGGAGAAGGTGCAGGCTCTGTTATTACTGTGAGCTAGACTTGGAGTGTGGCTTGGGTTCACACAGTAGCTAAGGGAGGAATCCGCCCTGAGAGCCCGGAATGCAGGCTGAATATTGCTTGTCTCGGCAATGTAGACACCTTGTTTTTAAAAGGGCGCTTATCTCTCAGGGGTGTTTGCTGAAATAAATACTGAATAAATGCATAAAGATCATATTGAAACAAGGGAAGTGTGTGGAGGTGACAGCCCCACTCAGGATGGCCACATGTTGGTCTTTATTGAATCTCTGGGATGGGAACCAGGGGGCTCATGATACTATGCCTACTGTAGTGTGGGTCTGAAGATTCTCAGAAGACAGAAGTAGAATTATTTTTCCTCCATATTTCTCTTTGAAATTTTTTCTTTAAAATTTATCTTGAGCCGGGCAGTGGTGGCACCCGCCTTTAATTTTGGAAGGCAGAGCCAGGTGGATTTCTGTGAGTTTAAGGCCAGCCTGGTCTACAGAGCGAGATCCAGGACAGGCACCAAAACTACACAGAGAAACCCTGTCTTGAAAAACAAAACAAAACAAACAAACAAACAAACAAACAAAAAAGTAAAATTTATCTTGAGTCTGAATGTTTGGTCTGCTTGTATGTATATGTACCATGTGCATATTTGTGAAGGTTAGAAGAGGAAATTGGATCCCTTGGAACTGGAGTTATGGATGGTCCTGAGCTTGGGTTCAGGGAACTGAACCTGGGTCCTCTGCAAGAGCAGATGAGGACTGTGCTCTTAACCACTTAGCCATCTCTTCAGACCATCCCTGACCATATGGGTAGGGGACTGAACTCAAGGCCCGGCAAGTGCTCTACCACCTAGCTATGACTTCAAAGATTTATGTGTTTATTTAGAGATTGGGTCTTACAATTTAGACCAGGCTGGCCTTGAACTCACAGAGATCCACCTACCCCGCCTCCTCAGTGCAAGGACTAAAATCATGCACTCCCACACCTAACAAGTCCTTTTTAGAGCAGTTCCCAGGTAGTTGAGCATGGTGCCTCACGCCTTTAATCCCAGCACTCAGGAAGCAAAGACAGGTGGACCTCTGTGAGTTCAAGGCCAGCCTGGTCTACATAGTAAGTTCCAGGATGGCCAGGGCTACACAGTGAGACTTTGTCTAAAGAAAAAAAAAAAAAAGTTCTGAGGCAGAGCTATGCTGAGTCGCATAGGCAGGCCTCAAACGCATGATCCTCCGGCCTCAGCCTCTCGAGTGCTGGGATTACAAGTATATACCACCACAGGCAGTTTTTTCCCTTCTTTTTCATTTCCTTCCCTTTTCCCTCTCCCCTCCTCTCCTCTCCTTCCCTCTCTCTTCCTCACTCCTCCCCTTTTCTCCTGTGATAAAATAAAATAAACCCAAAAAACAAAGAAGAAGGAGAAGGAAGGAGAGAGTCATCCGCGATGCCGCAGACCTTTAATTCCAGCTGCCTGAGAGGCTGAGGCAGGAGGATCGTGCGTTTGAGGCCTGTCTATGCGACTCAGCATAGCTCTGCCTCAGGACTTTTCGTCACCGTTGTTCTTGCTGAGACAAACACTCTACTAACAAGGTGTTCTTCCACACCCCCCCCCCTCTTAAATATGTGTTTGAATAAGTCACCTCACCCCACTTTTGAAGTGGGAATCATAAAACCTCCCTTCTAGGGATGACTGAAGATTCCAGGCAGGAAAGGACTCAGCATGGGACAGGCACCAGTGGGCACCTGTGTGCACGGGGTACCTGTGTGCACGGGGCACACACACCCTTCCGTTCGAGGCGGGCGCTCAGGGCAGTTAAACCAGTAGTCCAGTGAACCCTTCCCTGTGACTGCTGACAATCCCACCCAGTTCTCTGTCCCCCACTGTCTCACTTGGAAAGCCTCCGATCTAGAATTCTGCTGAGAACACGCCAGTCTTCTCAGGTTGGCTCTTATTTAAAGAGATATGTTCCTGTCTCCTCTCTGCTCCCCCTCCTGATCCTGAGAGATCACACCAGCTTGTATTTCAAGGGGTGAGAAACACAAATCTGAGAAACGATGCCAGGAATGGAGACGCATCGAGCTGACAGATTGGAAGGCCCCAGCAAAGCTGTTCCTTCAGCTCCCAGGGGGTTCTCCTACCCACTCCCTTTCCCCAGGCCCCTCCATCACATCCACCCTCTGCCAGGAAACCTCATGCCCCACTCATTGCAGAGCTGGTTGGACAACAAAGGCTTCACGGTTCTGGGAGCATGGTGGGGAGGGGGCTCTCTCACTCCCAGAGTCCAGACTGACCTTCCATGCACATGCAGTCATCAAAACATTTGTTGTTGAGGCCGCGGTTGTGGGGCGTACAGAGATGTTCCCGGAGGTCGCAGCAAGTTCCTGGCAACATAGCAAACACACGTGGTCAGCCAAGCTGAGCGGATCCTCCCCACCGCCCTGCACGGAGTCCCACTGGACAGGAGATCCATCATCTGTGTGGCAAGCCAGGCCCTGGGAGGCCATCTGGTGTGCAAGGCTCCAGGCTGGAACTTCTGCGGGATGTCGTGGATGAAATCCCCGGGGGCAGGTGGCACAGACCCAAGCCTCCCCAGATGGGCCACTTGATTGATCATGGGAGGGTCAAAGGTGGTGTGGGGTTCACCTCCCAGGGATGGGGTTGTAATAGCGAGGGGTGCCAGAGGTAGAGCCAGCTGAGAGCTGGGAGGGGCCTTAGGGATCATGGACGCCAACGTCCTCTTGGACAGATGGGGAAACTGAAGCCTTGGGGGGCTGCAGGGATATCCTAGGCAGGCCTGAGGCAGCTCTTTGCCCATTGCAGAGCTGGCCTCCAAGTACCGTCCTGTTGGCCCTGACTCCAGTCTTTTCTTCACACTCAGAGTGTAGAAGTGATGTAGGAAGAGACAGCCTGTCTGGGCTGACATCTTGCTTCTACAATTCCAAAATGGCTACCATTTTGCAGAATATCCTGCTGATGTGGTGCAGTGGCGATGGCCACTTGAGTCTTCCCTGGCCCCACCTCCCAAAGCACTCATTATTTGGTAGCAAAAAGGGCCCTCAGTCACTGATCTGCTGTGAACGGTTTCAGGGGCCACCTTGTCCCATGTCCCAACCACTCCTTCCCTCAGCAGCTCCAAAGACCAGCAGCTCCTGCGCGGCCAAGACCAGGGCCACCACTTCTGCCCAGCATGGGACTTCCCAGCAGGCAAGGCTTTTCTCCGGCTCCTTTTGGGCCAGCATGACATCAGGCCTGAGGTCTCTCTGTCAACTTGTTTCCTCTCTTGCTTTTAATAAGTGTTACCACCAACACGCCAGATAAACATCCCCCAGGACAAGGTCTGGCCTGCAACTCCCTGTGTACCCCAGGATGACCTTGAACTCCTGATCCTCCTGCCTGCACTTCCCAAGCGCTGTGATGACAGGTGTTACTCCACCACAGCTTCTAATCCACCTCCGAGTCTGCTCTGGGGAGGTCCACCTGACCCCACAGGGCCAGCAGTTCAGACTCCAGTCAAACAGCCGACCCCTGTACCCATCCTGCTGTGATGGGTAGGGCTGTTGAACAGGAGAGGGTGCCATTGGGACCATCCCCAGGAAGCCAGGTGGTGCCATGATGGAATAAATTAACCCCTGTGGGTGTTGAGAGGATGAGGTCAGGAGCAGACCGGCTGACTCAGGGCAGGGGGGGTGCGTTGCAGGTAAGAAGCTTAGGCACCAAGTTGGCTCAGGCTGTGTGACCTTCGAAAAAGCCCTTGGCCTCTCTGGGGCTTAATAGCCTTGCTTTATTTTTAAACTGAGTCAGTCAGTCTTCACGCCCCCACTTTACCCCACTTCTTTCCTACTCTCTCTAAGTCATTCTTTGAGTTCGAATATGACAGTGACTCTCAGGAAATTGGTGGTTACTGTAGTTGCTATTTATTGTGCATAAAGGGTCAGGACCCTCAGCCTTGCTCCCCTGCTAGAAGCTAGAAGCCCTGTCTTGCCTGCCTTTCTGGCATTCCCTCCCAGCCTGGTGCCTCAAGTGTGGATATTGGGGTACCAGGGTACCTGGCAGGCAATCCTGGTGATGGTCACATGGTTCTCCCTCAGCTGGCGACGTCTCGTTACCGTCACTGGTAAAGTGACTCCAGTGTTTCTCTGGGGACAAGGAAATTGGGGGTCAGATTAAGCACAAGACTTGGGTGTCACAGTGGCCACTCCCACGGTGTGGCTTGGACAAGAGCCTCTGCCTCTCCCCGCTTCACTTTCTTCCCTAAAGCAGATCCCATAGCCTGTCTCCCTGTAAGAGACCTGGGACCTGTGCAGAGAGTGTGGGGTACTGTTTGTCACAGTGAGTGTCAGGTCCAGCTTAGACTGATGCACGCCAGCCCACCTTTGGACACCTGTGGGTCACCCCCTGGACTCAGCAAATGTCCTCCCTCAATAGGTGCTGGAGAGAGGATTCCAAACATGGGGTGGGATGGCAAGGTAGGCCTACCTTTCTTCTTTGCAGAAGGCCAGACCTCTGGCTTTAAGTCTTCATAGTCAGTCCAGTCAAATAAGGCCATGTCCAGTGTGGGCATCACGTCCCCATCAGACCTGGGCTGTGCCTGCAGAAGATGAGGCAGGGGAGGAGACCCGAAGCCTTCCAAGTGAAGATGTCAAGCAAAGACAAGGGAGGCTGATCTGCTTGTTCAGGATTTCTAAGCCCATCGAGGAGGGAACTAGAAGTGGACCTACTGCTCATTCTGTCCTTCCTCTCAGGGTCCTGTGAAGACCATATGTAGGCCTTGATCTCACTCACAACACAGGCCCACTCACAACCCTGACCCGCTGATCCACTCACAACACAGGCCCCCTCACAACCCTGACCCGCTGATCCACTCACAACACAGGCCCCCTCACAACCCTGACCCGCTGATCCACTCATAACACAGGCCCCCTCACAACACAGGCCCCCTCACAACATAGGCCCACTCACAACACAGGCCCCCTCACCACCCTGACCAATATTGTGGAAACTACTGAGGACCAGATATCACGGCTGGGTCCTCACGTACCTGATCACCAGGATTCAGCAAGGCACAGACTGTAACTACCTGCTCATGGCCACAGCTTTCCACAGACTCTCAGGAGTATGAGACAAAGAAAGAGGACAAAGGCAACCTACTGCCATCTCCTGATGCTCAGGAGATGTGGTCCAACCTGCCAGTGATGCCTGGAAGAGCTTACCCCTGTATGTAGCTGTTTTCACACACACACACACACACACACACAAACACCTCTTATGAGTCTAATTTACAAATGAGGCACAATCAAGGCTGGAGAGATGGCTCAGCGGTTAAGAGTGCAGAGGACCTGAGTTCAGTTCCCAGTACCCACATCAGGTATTTTACACATGCCTGTAACTCCAGCTCCAAAGGGATCTTGTTGCCTCTGGCCTCCAAAGACACCTCCACTCATGTGCACATACCATTTTCCCCACACATACAAATTAAAATTTGTTTATTTTATAAGTGGGCTCTGGGACTGGCGGGACTTGGTGGCGGGAGCTGGAGAAAAATTCTCCAGCTACAAATGGCGTCCAACGTGGTGGCAAGAGTTTCCACCTAAAAACTTAGAAAAAAGATTCTAAAACGGACCTAAAAACAGCTTCCTAATTGTCTCTCTCAAATAAGCGGCAGCTGCCGGTTTGAGCTACTGGCGGGTTCCTAGTGTGCACTCTCGACCTGCAGTATGGTAGGAATGAGGCCTCTGCAAGTAACACATTAAGCTATGTGGTGGATTTAGCCTTTGCTAGTACAAAACAAAAAAAAGAAGTTTCTGGGCTACACGCTGCTTGGATAAAAGCATAGACCCACGATAGCTCCCAGAGCTGGCGGTAAACGTAGCCATGTTGGGAAGCTGAGGTGGGCGGAGCCAGCAGCCACAGCTGCTGCAGTTTAAGGCAAGAGATTCACAATAAGACAGATTCAGATGTAATAGTTTACAATGTATGTAAAAGATACGTAGGCTTGAAAGAGACAAAAAAAGTGATATATAGAGTTATAGAAACAAATACATAGTTTTAAAAAATAAAGTCTTTAAAGAGACAGTAAAGGTAGTATAAAAAATAAGCCACGTAAAGATGACTACCACACAGAGAATCTGGATTATGTTCTCTTTGATATTCGTAACTACAGAAAAACATTTGATTACAAAAGCTGTTGAGTTATGCCAAAATGTATATTTTAAAGGTACCTTGACTTCAAAATTTGGATATAAGGATATGTTGCTTTGGAAAAGAGTCTCTGCTCTTGTTTCCACAGAAAGCCAGAGACTATGGATTTGTTCCAGATTAAGATACATCAGGTTTGACCAGCCAAGACCCCCTGAAAGGTCTCCAATGACACCATGGCCCAGATGATTCAACATCCAGAATGGTTTCAAGTCAACTGGCTCAGATATACAGCCTCATGGACTACTCCATGATCCTAAAATTTTCTTTCTGTCTCCAGAAGATACAGCGCCCCCCTCCAGCAGGAAGTAGTAAGAGAAGCTACGCCCAAATTCCCAAATATACCAAGCTGGCTTTAGAGATGGAATTGGCTCACTCCCCCTCTAAACCCAGACATATTGCTCAAAAAAAAAAAAAAATGGTTAAGAGATTCTTGTGTCCCAAATCAGAAGAGCCCTCTGGTGTGGGACAGAGAAAAAACAATATTTTTATTTAAATCAGGTTGATTATAAATACAATCTCTTTCTAAAAAAAAAAAGGGGATAGTTTAGATATGATAGGATGAAAGGGTAGATTAATGAACCTACTTTTAAAGAGTAACAACTTGTTTAAAATGTTTTACATTGCTACAGATTTTAGTTTATTGATACAAATTTAAACTTAATTTTGTTATACTGTATATATATTTCTATTCTTGTTTGAGGTATTATGTTTATGTAACTCATTTAAAATTGTAATGGATAATTAAAAAATAGATTAATAGTTAGTCATCTATGATAATATTTGTAGCCATGTTAGTTAAGTCTTCTAGGTATACATAGATATATTTCAGATAGATAGGTAGTCTTCAAACACTTCAAAGACCTACAGAATATGGCATTTAAAATGTTTTAAAAATTTAGACTTTCTGGACAGTGAGACATGTCTGCTCCTGACAGCACCGATTTACTTCAGAGAGGAGGATGGGCATCGAAGACACTCCATATGGAGTTTATCTTCACCTTGACAAAAATAGCCATTTGGGCAAGAAACTGTTCTTGCCTGGACTGCTTGATCAACTGGACATGCAGGACCCATAGAAAGGTGACCACTGAACTTTGCTTGACAAAATGGTCCTTCAGGTTCCTGCTTTGCAGAGAAAACTGCCAGACATTCTACAAGACACAGAGAAAAGTAAATAAGAGACTCTAGGCCTGTGGGCTGAAGACAGATGCCCCAACTTTACAAGAAAACTTTGGATGACTGTCCAGGCTCAGCTGTCTCTGTCTACCCTACAAGACTCCTAAAAGTTGCTTATATCCTTCTCCATTTCTCAGGTAGTAGTATATCCTTCTGAGGTCTTTGATGTGGTTAAAGACTAGATACTTACAATTTTCCTTAGTTATAATAAAAGATAAGTTAGATATAAAACCTTAAACTTACAAATATAAGATAGATAGGATCTCTTCTTTAATATTGTAACTGTAATTCTTGCTTGATAATTGTTTTGTTATATATAATTTTACTATATTAAAGTTAAAACCTTCCTTTTTAAGAAAAGAAAAGGGGAAGTGCTGTGGGATGGTCTGTATGTCAAGTGTGTTGCTGATTGGTCAGTAAATAAATCACTGATTGGCCATTGGCTAGGCAGGAAGTATAGGCGGGACAAGGAAAAGAATTCTGGGAAGTGGAAGGCTGAGAGAGAGACATTGCCATCCGCCATCAGGACAAGGAAGATGTAAGGTACCAGTAAGCCATGAGCCATGTGGCAAAGTAAAGATTAATAGAAATGGGCTAAATATAAGAGTAAGAGCTAGACAATGACAGGCCTGAGCTAATGGCCAAGCAGTTTAAATAATGTAAGAATTTGTGTGTTTATTTTATAAGTGGGCTCTGGGACTGGCGGGACTTGGTGGCGGGAGCTGGAGAAAAATTCTCCAGCTACAAAAATTTTTAAAAAATCGGTTTAAGCTGGGTGATGATGGTGCACGCCTTTAATCCCAGCACTCGGGAGGCAGAGGCAGGCGAATCTCTATGAGTTCGAGGCTAGCCTGGTCTACAGAATGAGTTCCAGGACAGCTAAGGATGTTACACAGAGAAATTCTGTCTCAAAAAACAAACAAACGAATAAAAAATCAGTTTAAATGAGGTACAGCAAAAGATTAACAAGAACTCACAAAACAGCACAGCATGGCAGTGGACTGCAACAGAAGGATGTGACTTTCTTTTCTTCCTCTCCCTCCATTTCCCTCTTCCTTCTTTTCTTTCTGAAACAGGGTCTCAAGTAGCCCAGGCTGGCTCCAAAGTCACTATGTAGCCAAGGACAACCTTAAGCTTCAATCCTCCAGCCTCCAGCTCCTGAATGCTGAGATCACAGGCGTGCAACACCATGCCCGTTCTTTCCAGTGCGAGAATCTAACCTAGGGTTTCATGCACGCTGAGGAAGCATTCTACCAACTGTGCTATGTATTCTATTCTATATTACTAACATAGAGCATATATTATTGATCCAGTTCAATGGTGGTATTTCATTTTGGGTGTTTTGTTTCACTTTGAGACAGGGTCTCACTTTGTAGCCCAGGCTGGCCTCATGCCTGTGGTGAGGCTACTCCCTCTGTCTCCCACGTGTTGGGATTTGTAGACTTGAGCCACCACGTCTGGTATTGAATGGCTTTATTTTGGAAAACAAAAAACAAAAAAAACTTTCTAAGCCATAGAAGAGAATGACCTGGTCAGCTCCTGTCCCCTTCACAGGAAAGAATGACCTGGTCAGCTCCTGTCCCCTTCAAGGAGAGAATGATCTGGTCAGCTCCTGTCCCCTTCACAGGAGAGAATGACCTGGTCAGCTCCTGTCCCCTTCTAGAGTCACCAGCAGTCAGTGTGAGTTTCCCTGTTCCCTTCCCATTCACTTTTTCGGAGTTGAGGAGTAGACAAGTCAACCACCTCACTGACCCATGTCACTCTAGGTCGTGGGTTTTTAAATCTCTATGGCTGCTTTCCAAACTCTTCCAGACTTTAAAGGTCTTCCTCAGGAGTCCCACCTCTATGTGTGTGGAGACCAGCATGCTGAGGTGGCACTGGTTTCCTGGTTGTTTCCAGCCCAAGCCCCAAGGCCATGTCCTCTAGGTGTTGGCAACCCTCCTGCAGACAGAATACCTAGTGGGGTGGGAGCTTAACAGCTTCCACTACTACCTTCCTTCTGTGCCTCAGTTTACCTAAGTAGATCAGGAGGCGAATCAACTAAAACCCAAGCAGCTAGTCACACCTGCGAGGGATTTTTATTGATTGGATCGTTCAAGGTGAGAAGACTCACCTTAAATCTGGGCCACAGCTTCTGGTGGCACCCTGAGTGAAAGGACATGGGGGAAGGAAGCTTTTGCTTTTTGTCTGCTTGTCCTCACTTTTGGTGGCAAGTCCATCTGTCCCGCTGCTGAGGCACTTGCTGGTATTAGAACTTACTTCTTCAGGATTATGACATAGGGAAGACCAGCTGAGATGTCCGGCCTCGTGAACCTGATTCTTCGCCTTCCCATGGGGAGACAACAGCTGTTGGACCAGGGGGACCACAGCCTGTAAGCCACTCCAGGAAAGTTCTTTTTGATATATGCCTTAATTCCACCAGTTCTGTTCCTCTAGGGAACCCTGACAGGAGGTTTGCAGGAGTCTCAAAGGCACGTTTATCAAGGCTACATGCCCTTACCTGGGGTCGCAGGGAGGTAACTGGCAGGATCCGGGACTCTTCCGTGGTAGGCGCGGCTGCGTCTGCTGTGGTTAGGAAGAGCATGGTGGGGGCCAGGCTGGTGGAAGACTCTTCTGCGGCAGCCCCCAGCAGCTGGTCCTCAGAGGGTTCCGCCTTCTTCATTAGGGAGCTGGGGCCACGGATGGCGGCTCGGCCTGAGACGAGGCAAGCACAGGGTGTCTACCTACAGGGCAGCCCGTCTTATCTGCTGTAAGCCCAGGGCTGCTGGGCATCATGGTCTATTCAACATCCTTGCTGTCTACCCTGCCAGAGACCTGGAAACAGCAGTCACTGTGGGAAGGGGCTGGTTAGAGGATTTTCCTCGAGAAGCTGCGTTTTAATAAGTCTGGATCCAGGATGCCTGGGGGCAGCCAGGGACATAAAACCACAGAAGGCTTCCTGGAGGAGATGAGATTCATGGAGGCTGAGGGACTTGGGGAGAAACATGGCAGGAGAGCCACTACTTACACACACACACACACACACACACACACACACACACGCACGCACGCACGCACGCGCACAAGCACCACTTCACAATAAATACTTCATCTAACTACTACAGGAACTCTGAGAAGTAGTTGCTGTTCATCTACAGTGGAGAAACCCAAGCCAGAGAGGTTAGGCAGTTTCACCAAGGACACACAGCTCCTGTGTAGCAGAGCATAGATTTGAACCTCCGTCCTGAGTGCAAAGCCAATGTGTTTAACTCCTGGGGCCACCTTCGAAGACACTCAGGTATAGAAGAGTGACTGTGGGAGGTCACAGGGTCTCAAACAATGGGTCCATGACAAAAGATGGGGGGCCGGAATCATCTACACTTGTCCTTGTAAGACACAGCTATAAGTTGATTTGGATCCCTTGGGGTCACCCCACGTTGCGGAAATGAACCCCAGTCAGCCTGAGGCTTCACAGTGATGATGAACTGGCCTGGCCTATGGACTTCATCTGTCCACTGCTATTATGTCACCCTCCCTCAGGAGGGCCCTGCCACTTCACCGAAGTCAAGGAACTTCTTGGAAACTGGGGGCACCATGTGTACTATGCTGTCCTGCTGGTCCTCAGGTATCAGCAGCTTCCAAATTGGCACAGGAGACCCCTGAGAATGGGAGGGCGTATGATGAAGCTTGTTCTTGCCATGTGGGGGTCTCAGCTGACCTGGCAAGGAAGCAAGTGCCCTCTCTCTCACTATCTGCAGAAGGGGGATGCGGATGCCCATCTGTGGCACTTGCTTTGACCCTAGAGGCAGTCTTGTCACATGAAAAGACTTAGTAGTCAGGTGACTTGTGCAGGGCTCAGGGCCAGGTGAGGCCAGGGAAGGGGCCAGCTGGTTGTGGGGGCGGGGCCAGCTGCTTGGGGGTGGGGCCAGCTGGTTGGAGATGTTCAGGTTTGTCAGAGACTGTTCAGCCTGGGTGACCACAGACACTGGGAATGGAGGCAGAGAACTTGTTAAGGAAGGTGAACACAGGCAGACATGGGAGGATGACATCTCTCTCCAGATGCTGCAGTATATAGCTTTGCTGTCCCCCAAGGACCCAGAGCTTGGTCTTGTGGCTGGAGGGATGACTCAGAATTTAAAAGCATGCACTGCTCTTGCAAAGGACCTGAGTTCCATTCCCAGCATCCACGTCAGGTGGATCTGGCCTCCGAAGGCACTGTACTCACACGCACATATCCACACATACATACTTATAATTAAAATAATAAAAATTACTCTTAAAAAAAGAAAAACTTGATTCTCCAGCCTGTGGCTCTACTTGGAAGCAGTGGGATCTCTGGGAGATGGGGCTTAGTAGAAGGAACTTGAATCTTTGGGAGTGCCTCTGGAGGGGATACGAGGATCCAGGTATTCCTGTGCTGTCTCTCCCTCCTTCCCTCTCCTCTCTCTGTCTCTGTCTCTCTCTCTCTTCCTCCTCCTTTTCTTCCCGGCCACCAAGCACCATGAGATGAGCAGCTCTATGCTACTTCCACAATGCTCTGCCTCACTACCAGGTCCAAGCAACCACAGGCTGAATGCTCTGAATCCTTAATTCCAAATCAGCCTTTCCCGCTTTGTGCAGAGTTTCCCGGAGATTTTGTCACCGTGACAGACAGCTGACCACCACACGGGGTCACTGGTGAGCAGGGTTGGAGGATGCTAACCAGGGAGCCCTGGATGGATTTAGTAGCGACTGCTCAGGTGACGCCTGAGCCTGAGCTCTCCGAGCATCAGGTCATCTCCTCCTACACTAAGGTTGGGCAGTATCTTTGCAGAGGGACAAACCGAGGCTTAGGAAGGTGACTTTCCCAAGGTCACAAACTAGTGAGTAGTGGAGTCAGACACTGCTCTCAACAGATCTGGCTGCCGAGTCCAAGCTTTTAGCTCCCACTCTGTTCCTGAGCTCATTAAAGGATGTGCTCGGAGGAGGGTTCCCAGTTCTTCTATCTGTATACAGGCAAGGCTCAGAGTCGGGTAGATTTAGGTCAGATGCAAGGTAATCTTTCCGACCTAGGAGGATGACTGATCGCCTAAGGAGGCAGAACTTGGATTGCGAGTTCCAGGATCTCCACCTCTGCCCCTCCCCCTCGGCCTCTCCCTGCTTCCTCTCCCTAGCCGACCACTCTGACTTTAGTAAGATGCATCCCCTCCTCTGCCCTTTTGGGGGCTCTGAATGGTCTCTCCGGGACGTTAAAACACTGACTCTCTGACCACTTCCTGCCCTTGGCATTGGCCTAGAGCTTTCCCAGACTGAAGGGCTCCCAGGTCTCCTGCTACCTCGGTGCAGCCGCAGCCGGTCCCTGCGCCTCTTGTGTTCTCTGCCGCGTTTCTTCATCCTCTCCCACCCGGAAGACCGGGGCTCCTTCTCGGGATAGGGCAATGCCAGCCCCAGAAGTTGATCCTTGTCCTGCAGAAGGCCGGCAGGGCGCTGACCAAGTGTCATCCCGGAAGCCTGCCTACTGTCAGTGACCACAGTCCCCTCCTGGGCCCGGCTGTGCATGCCTGGGCCCCTGTCCTTCTTGCCCAGGCCCCGTCGGCCATGATGGCTGGCCTGAGGCACCCACAGTGAAGAGCTGGGGAGGTGGGGATGGGATTCAGGCAGGTTCCTGGCAGAGGATCCAGACGCAAGGGTGCCTGCTACATGGAGCTCTGGGAATAGCAGAAGGACCAGGAACAGCATGGGGACCTTGGCGACAGTGGACTCTGCCATTGGCTCTCCCTAAAAGAAAAACAACATATGAGGGCAGTACACAGCACCTCCCCACAGCCTCTCCCAAAGCTTCATATCTGCACCCCATTATCCAAACTGCTTTCTCATGGGGGTGTTGGAGGCGCTGTTCCCTGGACATTTTTTTTTTTTTAACTTTTTCAGTGTTTTGGATTGTTGTTGAGGTTTTGTTTTCTTTTTGAGACAGAGTCACATGTAGCCCAGGATACACTTGAACTGAGACTCCTCTATGCGCTAGAATTACTGGCATGAATCACCATGCCCAGCTTCTTCCCTTTTGAGGGAGGATTTAAAAATTCATTAAATTGCTGGGCATGGTGGAGTACATTTTTAATCCCAGCACTCAAAAGGCAGAGGCAGGCGGATCTCTGTGAGTTTGAGGCCAGCCTGGTCTACAGAGCGAGTTTCAGGACAGCCAGGGCTACACAGAGAAACCCTGTCTCAAAAAAAGAAATTCATTGAATTACATTTATTCATTTATTGTGTGCATGCATGTAGAGGTCAGAGGACAACTTTCAGAATCAGTTCTATCCTTCTATTCATGAGTCCCAAGTACCAAATGCAGGTCATCCCTCTTCACAGCAAGTTCCTTTACCCACTGAACTATCTTGTCTGTCCTCCCTCTTTTTAAGTTGTTAAACATATATGTGTGTGTCTGTCACATGAGTGCAATTCCCAGGGAGGCCAGAAGAGGGCGTTGGGTACCCTAGAGCAGAGGTGTCAGTTGCCTGAGATGGGTGCTGGGAACCAAACTCAGATCTTCTGCAAGAATGACAAGCAACAAGACCTTCTCTCCCCCCCCCCCCCCACGGTTTCTCTGTGTAACTTTGTGCCTTTCCTGGATCTCGCTCTGTAGACCAGGTGGCCTTGAACTCACAAAGATCCGCCTGCCCCGCCTGCCTGCCCCTGCCTTCCGAGTGCTGGGATTAAGGCGTGCGCCACCACCACCCGGCCGCAACAAGAACCATCTCTCCAGCTTTTATTTTCCCTCTTGAGACAGGGTCTTTTTTTTTTTTTTTTTTTTTTTTTTTTTGTCAGAGCTGAGGACCGAACCCAGGGCCTTGCGCTTGCGAGGCAAGTGTTCTACCACTGAGCTAAATCCCCAACCCCGAGACAGGGTCTTAAAGTGGTCCTAGCTGGTCTGGAACTTGTTATGTAGACCAGGTTGGCCTCCAACACACAGAGATTCACCTGCCTCTCCTTCCCGAGTGCTGGAATTGAAGGTGTGCACCACCACATCTGGCTTTCTTTCTTTTCTTTTCTTCCTTCTTTGTTTGTTCTTTCCAGACAGGGTGTCTCTGTGTAGCCCCTGGCTGTCCTGGGACTTGCTTTCTTACCATGCTGGCCTCGAACTCCGAGATCTGCCTGCTTCTGCCTCCTGAGTGCTGAGATTAAAGGCGTGTGCGACCACTGCCCAGCTTCTTTTCCTATTTAAATTTGATTTGATCTTTATTTTGAGACAGGATCATGTTAAGTAGCTCAGGTTGGCCTTGAACTCATGGTGCTCAATCTACCTCAGTCTTCTGCCTGCTGGGAGTATAGGCGTGAATCACCATGCACTGCTGGAGTCATTTTCACATGTCAAAACTGGATGATGCTAAGGGTTCCTGATGGGAGGAGGCCAAGAGAGCTGGTGAACACTCCACAATGTGGAGTTCGGTCCCCCAACACAAGATTGTCCTCGTGGGGCTAGGAAGATGGCTCAATGGTTAAAGACACTTGTTGCTTGGTTCCCAACACCCACATGGTGGCTCACAACCATCTCTAACTCCAATTCTGGAGGATCCAACACTCTTTCCTGGCCTCCATTGGCACTGCATGCACATAGTGTGGTACCCAGACATACATGCAGGCAAAACACCCATACACATAAAAAAAAAAAAAAAAAAAATCACCCGAGGCTGAGGATTCTTGGCTTAAATCCTTCCAGACTAGTCTAGAAGTCCTTTCTCTGCACAAACCTCTGCCCTGGGCCCAGCCCTCTGAGACACAGTTGAGCCTCTCAGAGCTCAGAACCCACCCCTTGCCGCTGAGATTTGACTACAGCCCGCAACCAGAAACTTGAGTTATCTTCTCATTGGTCATCTATAATGACTCCTGTCACTTCTTCCATTTTTCTGAAGTGGGAGAGGATTTGCAGGATGGTAGGTCACACCCAGTAAGTGTCTGTGCTCTGGGCCTTCTGTGGCTGTCCAGGGCGGCCGAGCTCTGTCCTTGCCCCTATTCCCACCACCCCCTTTGACAGAATCTCATGGAACCCAGGTTGGCCTAGAACTCATTATATAGCCAAGGATGACTTTGAACTCCTGATTCTCTTGCCTCCCTTCCTCCACCCCACTTGTGCTGTTTTGGAAGATCTGAAAATACGGGGTTGATGAGAGGTGTCTGTCAGACTCTGAGGGTCCTCCTGCCTGCAGCATCCTTATCCACTCCAGCCTCACTGCCTTGGCCAGGCTCATACCGGGTCAGCTGGCTGATTGAATTTTTATAGCACAGAATTCCATTAGGGTCCCCAAGGTGCTGATGCCACCATTTCTTTGTGATTTGTGGCTTTATAATTGCCCAGGGCAAGGAAAAGTTGTCAGGTCTGGAAGATTCCCTGCTTCCCAGGATCCCTCACTCTAGCTGGCTCAGCTTCTGAAGCCCTCAGGCCCACCCCTGTCAGGTTCACCTTCAACAAGCTCAGAGTGGGGGCTGCCTTGCCCGACCTTGGAGTCAACACTAGGCTGACTCACCTGAGGCTGAGAATAAAACACACTCACCCCTTACTCCTCTTCATCCTGGGGCCCTGGGCTCTTCCCAGAGACACTGGCTGAGTGTCAGGAGGTCTCACTGCTTTCCATTTTGCCTGCTATCTTGGGACTAAGACCTGAGGGGCCTTGAAGCCAGCTTGCTGTCCCTGTGGAGTCACAAAGTCAGTGACCCTCAGAGCTTCCCAACCAGCCTGGATGTGGTCTTGGAGACAACAGCTCCTTCCTGCAGAGCCAAGTGAGAAAGTCCATTCCCCGGCATCAAGGCTGGGGACATAGCTTGTTTGGTAGAGTGAATGATTGCCTAGTATATACAAGGCCCTGTGTTTGATCCTCAGCGCTACATAAACTGGTGCATAAGGGTGCACACCTGTAATCCCAGCACTCAGGTAGTGGAGGCACAAGGTTCAGGAGTTTGAGGCCATCCTTGGGTATAGAGGGGATTTGAGGCCAGCCTAAGCTACATAATATCCTGTCTTCAAAAATAAAATAAAGGGGCTGGAGAGATGGCTCAGAGGTTAAGAGCACTGACTGTTCTAGAGGTCGTGAGTTCAATTCCCAGCAACCACATGGTGGCTCACAACCATCTGTAATGAGATCTGGTGCCCTCTTCTGGCCTGCAGACATATGTGCAGGCAGAATACTGTATACATAATAAATAAATAAATCTTTAAAAAAAAATAAAAATAAAAATAAAATAAAGGAGCCAAGTAGTGGTGGCATACACCCTTAATCCCAGCACTTGAGAGGCAGAAGTATGTGGTGATATTTTGTTTGTACTCTAACAAATAAAATTTGCCTGAAAATCAGAGCCAGCCACTAGATTAAACATAGAGGCCAGGTAGTGGTTGCACACACCTTTAATCCTAGCACTCGGGAGGCAGATATCCGTTTGGATTTCTATGAGTTCAAAGCCACTCTGGACTACAAGAGATTAATCCAGTTTAAAGAGAAACAGAGCCAGGCAGTGGTGGCACACATCTTTAATCCCAGCAACTGGGATTTCATGCCTTTGCTCCCAGTATTTGGGAAGGAAGCACACACACCATTAATCCCAGCACTAGGAAGGCTGAGACAAAATCATATGGCTGGGCAGAGAAAGGCATATAAGGCAGGAGGTGACAGGAACTCAGCCCCTGCAGCTGAGGACTCAGAGGCATTCAGTCTGAGGATTCCTGGAGACAGGATCTCACCTCCCTTTCGCCCTGAGGAGTCAGTAGTGTGAGAAGTTTCTCTAGTGGCTTGTTTCTTTGTCTCTCTGATCTTTCAGCATTTACCCCAATATCTGGCTCCAGGTTTTTATTGTAAGGTCAATTAGGATTCCTGCAACAGAGGCAGTCAGATCTCTGAGTTTGAGGCCAGCCTGGTCTACATGGTGAGTTCCAGGACAGCCAGGGCTACACAGAGAAACCCTGTCTCAAAACAAAGCAATACAAAAAAATAAATAAAGGGTTGGAGAGATGACTCATCAGTTAAGAGTGCTTGCTGTGGTTCCCAGCACCCACCTTGGGTGACTAACTACTACCACATGCAACTCCAACATGCACAGAGCCATCTGACACCCGCTTCTGGCCTCTGTCAGCACCCATACTGACTTACTTTCTATTGTTGTGATAAAGACACCATGACCAGAAGCAGCTTGGGGAGGAGAGGGTTTATTTGGTTTGCATGTCCCAATCACAGTCTATCACCGAGGGCAGGAACCTGGAGGCAGGAACCGAAGCAGAGGCCATGAGGAGTGCTGCTTCCTGGCTGGTTTTCCAGGTTGCTTAACCTGCTTTCTTTTTTTTTTCTTTTTTTTTTTTTTTTTTGGTTTTTCAAGACAGGGTTTCTCTGTGTAGCTTTGCGCCTTTCTTGGAACTCACTTGGTAGCCCAGGCTGGCCTCGAACTCACAGAGATCCGCCTGGCTCTGCCTCCCGAGTGCTGGGATTAAAGGCGTGCGCCACCCCCGCCCGGCTTAACCTGCTTTCTTATACAATCCAGAGGACCACCTGCTCAGGGGTGTCCCCACCCACGGTGGGTTGGGCCCTCCCATATCAATCATTAATCAAGAAAACACCCCCACAGACTTGCCTACAGGACAATTTGATGGAGGTATTTTCTCAGTGTGGTTCCTCTTCCCAGATGACCTGAGCTCATTTCATATCGACAAAGGAAAAAAGAAACAAAAACAAAAAACAGTGCATGAGCTCGGGGGTGAGTGTGTGTGTGTGTGTGTGTGTGTGTGTGTGTGTGTTTATGCCTGTATAAGAAACCTTTTAAAGAGAAATTAAACAACAGGGCTTGTGAGATGGTTCAGTAGGTAAAGGCGCTTGCTGCCAAGCCTGATGACCTGAGTTCAATTCCTGTGACTCACATGTTGAAAGGAGAGTTGTCCTCTGACCTATATTTGAGCACTGTGACATCTCTCTCTCTCTCTCTCTCTCTCTCTCTCTCTCTCTCTCACACACACACACACACACACACACACACACACACACACACACACACTAAATAAACAGATAAAACAAATTAAAAAAGGGGGAGGGGTGGGACAGAGAGATGGCTCATTGGTTAAGAGCACTTGCTGCTCTTGCAGAGGACCCAGGTTCAGTTCTCAGCACATACATGACAGCTCATAACTGTCCATAAGAACTGTTGCAGGGGATCCAACGTCCTTTTCTGGCCTCCATGGACAACTACATGCATACAGTGCATACACATTCATGCAGGCAAACACATAAAATAAAAATAAATAAATAAAACTTAAAAAACAAAACCCAGACCACCCACATAAGATAAGCTCCAGCCCAGCCACCTTCCTGCTCCACTGACATCCCATTGTCATGGGTGGTTGTGGGCTCATCCATTGCATGCAGGAACCCAAATTCAGCAACATCCTTGCTTCCTCCCACCCTTTCTCCTGATGAATCACACATTCAGCCAGGCTTGACGGCAGGTAGGATTTCAATGCACAATGCCAATGCACCTACATGGGCCCATCTCCCTTCCCAGACCTTAACGGCACCATCCTGCCCAGCCCCTGTGTGCAGCTTCCAGACCAGGACTTTCAACTACTCAAAACTGTCCACGGCTCCCTCTTCACATTTAACCAGTCTCATCGTTTTAGCATTCAAAAGCCTTGTATAACAGGGGCCCAGCCTACCCTTGGTACCTGCTTTCTCCCCTTTGAAGCCAGTGGAAACACTTGCCTGGGCCTCAGATACACTCTGATGTCTGGAACAATGTCTCCCCTCCATACCACCTTTCTCTGAAATACCATCCATTCCAAATGCCCCTTCCTTTAGCAGATGTCAATCAGCCACATCAATATATTCTCTCTTGGTACTGGGTGCTGATGCTCCTCCTCCATTCTAGTGCTCCCCATTCATGCTGATGCTCCTCCTTCAGTCTAGTGCTCCCCTTCCATGCTGATGCTCCTCCTTCAGTCTAGTGCTCCCCTTCCATGTTGATGCTCCTCCTTCAGTCTAGTGCTCCCCCTCCATGCTGATGCTCCTCCTTCAGTCTAGTGCTCCACCTCCATGCTGATGCTCCTTCAGTCTGGTGCTCCCCATTCATGCTGATGCTCCTCCTCCAGTCTAGTGCTCCCCTTCCATGCTGATGCTCCTCCTACAGTCTAGTGCTCCCCTTCCATGCTGATGATCCTCCTACAGTCTAGTGCTCCCCTTCCATGTTGATGTTCCTCCTTCAGTCTAGTGCTCCCCTCTATGCTGATGCTTAACCCCCTCCCCCTGCCCCATGATGAACTTCTCCTCCATGCTGGTGTCTCTCCATGACTTCAAGATCTCATCTGCCATATTGGTGTGGGATTATCCACTTTTATGGAAGTGCCTGGCTACCCTGGCAGCAGCTAGAGGAAAGAGGGTGTGCCCAAGCCAGCCTCAGCACTGATATAAGTATTGGTAACCAGGGTTCTGGATGGATGTAAATCCTTGGTTCGCACGCGTGAGTGTTCTTGTGTGTGTGTGTGTGTGTGTGTGTGTGTGTGTGTGTGTGTGTATGCATGTGCCATGTGAGTGTACAGGAGCTGGCAGACTTCATAGAGCCCCCTCTTCAAACTCCAGGGATTTGTAAGATCTTGGCACAGCCCAGCAGTCAGGATGCCAGCCTGGCAGAGAGCCACTCAGGAAACATGGGCCACCACAGAAGCTGTGCCAAGGATCCCCAGTGAAGATGGGCTCCAATCCATTCCTGTCACTCTGGAAGCCAGTTGGAGGCTGTGTCACAAAGCACCAGGCATTTGGGCACAAAGCAAGGCAGGTGCTCCCCGCCCCCAGCACTGTGGGTTCTGCTTGTTCCCAAAGTCTGAGATGAGCTCCACTGTTCGTGCTCACACTGGAGATGGTCCCCAAGGATGGCCCAGCCTCCACTGAGGCCCAGCAGTGAATCATCAAGACCACACCAAACAATAGTACCCATCAGAATACGAGTGTGAGGGCCCTGCTCAGTGCTTGGTGTCATTTCCACCTTTAAAAAATGAGGACTCTAGCTGGGGATTGGTGGCTCATACCTGTCATGCCAGCACTTGGGAGACTGAGGCAGGAGGACTGCAATTCATTTGAGGCCAGCCTAGGCTAGCTAGTAAATTCTGGGCAGCCTGACCTATAGAGTGAGAGCCTGTCTCAAAACAACAACAACAAAAATAAGTGTAAGAAGACACCGAAGCTCTTTGACAAGGTGACACAGTTCCAGGCCTGGTCCTCTGGTACCCTGTGCACAGGGAACATAGTGCTTATCCTCATGGCCAGTGATCAGTGCCAGGGACCATCTGCCTGACGCCATGCTTGCCTGTATTTTCTGTGACCAGTATCTTCACTGGTGAGTGCCGTCGTCCTGCTGAGGAGTAAGAGCCAGAAACTGGCAAGGAAAATGGACCTGAGGAAGGAGGGGGAGGGGAAGGGCTTGAATTCTGCTCCATCTTGCCTGGCACAGTGGGGAGAGAGTGGTCTAGTTGGCTGTCCCCATCCAGGAGGCAGCAGGTGGCAGTGACATATGCAAATGAGGCCTCCATCCCACTGAAGCAAGCTTTAATTCCCAAGGCCTCTCCCTACCAACAGCCCCGCTTAGGGCGCATGGGGCGGGGCACAACAGTGGTGGTGGGGGGGGCTCCTACAATACCCGCCTGGCAGACAACTGTGGAGTCCGACCACCTGGTCTCCTACAGCAGCTGCTAGGCCTGCATTCCTCCTGCCTTGCTGACTGGCTTGGCCCACTGGTTGCATGGTGGCTGGGGTGGATGCTGGCTGTGCATCTTGTGGGAATGCTGCTCTGCAGGAGCCTAAGGATTGTGCAGTCCACTCAGAGACCTTGGGCCCATCCACTGGGTCCCTGACCCCTGTCTCCTCCTCCTGTGATAAAGCCGAGCCACAGTATTTGGTGGAAATACTTTAAAGGCTCAGAAGCATTTGAGTTTAATTAGGTGGAGGTTTTGTTTGTTTGTTGATCTATTTTTGTTTATTGGTGAGGGGAATTGAGATAGGGTCTCACTGTGTGGCTGTGGTTGCCCTGAAACTCAATATGTAGCCCAGACTGGCCTTGAACTCAAAGATATCTGCTTCCCCAATGCTGGAATTAAAGGCGTGCACCACCATGCCCAAACGAATGTTTTTTTGCTTTGTTCTTGTAGTTGTTATTATTGTTTTTAAAGACAGGGTTTCTCTGTGTAGCCCTGGCTGTCCTGGAACTTGCTGTGTAGACCAGGCTGACCTAGAACTCATATCTGCCTGCCTCTGCCTCCTGAGTGCTGGGACTAAAGGTGTGGGCCACCACTGCCCGCCCAGCCAATTTCTGCTTCTTTACACAAGGTTGTTCAGTTTCTTGGCTTCTGCTTTTGCTTTTGTTTTATTGTTTCAGTAACTGACTTTATAGGGAGGAGCGTGAACATTTGGAGGTTAAGGACAGTTTTCGGGAATTAGTTACCTCTTCCCACTATGTGGGTCCCAGGATTGTACTCAGGTTGTCAGGCTTAGCAGCAGGAGCCTTTTCTGTGCCACCTCACTGGCCTTCCTTTTGTTTTTTTGAGACAGGGTTTAATGTTTAATGTAGTCCGGGTTGGCCTCTTACTTGGTATATAGCCAAAGATAACCTTAAACTCTTGATCCTCTTGTCTCCATCCCCCACAGAAAGTTCTGGAATTGCTGGGGTAGAACCCAGGGCTTCATGCATTGCCAGACAAGCACCCTACCAACTGAGCCTTGTCCTCAGGCCCTTTACCCAGTTGAAACACAAGGGAAGCTCACCATGACCTGGGTTTCTTCTGGTCCTCTGAAGAGTGTTGTGGTGCCCACAGAGCACTTTAGGAGAACTCTACCATACGTTCCAGGACGTTCTGGTATGGAGGACAGGAGGACAAAGTGAAGCCAGCTTGAGGTTCGGCCATGTTGGCAATGCTTGGTGTGCTGGCTAGTTTTATGTCAACTTGACACGGGCTAGAAACCGCCTCCATAAGATGCTGAAGGCAAGCCTGTAGGGTGTTTTCTTAGTTACTGATTGATGTGGGGAGGGCATCACTCTTAGGCTGATGGTCCTGGGTGCTATAAGAAAGCAGGCTAAGCAAGTTAGTAAGAAGCACTCCTCCATGGCCTCTGCATCAGCTTTTGCGTCCAGGTTCCTCCCTGTTTGAGTTCCTGCCCTGACTTCCTTCCATGGATAACAGTGATGTGGATATGTAAGCCCGATACATCCTTTCTTCCCCAAGCTGCTTTGGGCATGGTGTTTTATCACAGCAATAGTAACCTAACTAGGACTGTCTGGCTTTATAACTGTCAGAACAGGCAGTGGGCACATACATCTCACTGATTCACCTTAAACAGAGATGCTAAAGCTGTGTAGAGGGATAGCTGCCCAGGCGTTGCTTAGTGAGGCTGAAGCCTGCACTCGGGCCTTAAAGTTATGTATGCCTAAGCCAGAGTGAATCATCTTTTGAGGAACTGAGTTACTTGTGGGCATAGGTTATACTGCCCATAAAACACCACTTTTGATGCTGGGTGGTGATGGCACATGCCTTTAATCCCAGCACTTGGGAGGCAGAGGCAGGCAGATCTCTATGAGTTCAAGGCTAGCCTGATCTACACAGCAAGTTCTAGGACAGAGTCCACAGCTACATAAAGAAACCTTGTCTCTGCTGGAGAGATGGCTCAGAAGTTAAGAGCGCTGGATGCTCTTCCAGAGGTCCTGAGTTCAATTCCCAGCACCCATATGCTGGCAGTTCCCCTGGGATACATCTCGGATGCTCAAATGCCCCTCCCTGTGGAAACACAAGCCTTCCTGGGCTCAGAAGAAAATTGAGGCAGTTGTACCCTGTTAAGGTGGCTGGGAAGGGCCTTTAGACTCTCAGAGACCAAGAAGAGTCTCTTAGGAGAGTTTTCTTTGGAAATGCCCACCTGTTTTTCTTTTAGAGTCTCATGAAGCCCAGACTGGCCTTAAACTCCCTATGTTGCTAAGGATGACTTTGAGCTTCTGATCCTCCTGCCTCTATCTCCTGAGTGCTGGGACTAGAGGTGTGCACCTGGTTTACATGGTGCTGGGGTCAAACCCAGTGTTTCGTGCATGATAGACAAGCACTTTACCAATTGAGCTACACCCTGACCCTGAAAGTGCCCATCAGAAGCCAACCCAGGTGCTATCTTCTCTGAGACTATTAAGGCTGGCAGTCTTGGACCCATGTGATGATTTTTTTCTTCCTAGACCTTGGTGAGGGGTTCTAGCCCATAGTCTGTGGCAGACTATCCCACAACTTCTTTTTTGGTGATCATGGGACCAAAAGCTGAATTCTGTCCTGAGATTGACAGCCACAGACAAGATGGGCCCCTGTGCAGAGCCCCTCCAGCTGGCTCCTGGCCCTGATGTGTTTCATGCTCCACCACCCTGGTCTTTAGCCTGCCCTTGGCTTCTGCTGAAGGGTTCTCTATTTTAGCACAGGCGCTCTCTGGCAGTCATAATGTCAGACCCACCTGCGTCAGGCAGATGATGTGGCTGAGTTTTGTTTTTGTTTTTGAGACAGGGTCTGACTATCTAGCGCTGACTAGCCTGGAACTTGCTAAGGCTGACTTTGAACTCACAGAGCTCTTCCTCTGCCTCCTGAGTGCTGGGATTAAAGACCTGTGCTACCCTGCTGGCGGTGGTGGCACACGCCTTTAATCCCAGCACTCAGGAGGCAGAGCCAGGTGGATCTCTGTGAGTTCGAGGCCAGCCTGGGCTACCAAGTGAGTTCCAGGAAAAGGCACAAAGCTACACAGAGAAACCCTGTCTCGGGGAAAAAAAAAAAAAAAAAAAAAAGACCTGTGCTACCTTGCTCAGCCAAGAATGTTTCTTGTGGGAACCATTTCTGATGGGGCATTTCTGTACTTCCACAAAGATCCTAAGGATGAGTTAATGTGGGGTTCAATTGTCTCCTTCTTCCTTCCTCCATCTTCTTTTCACAGAGATGAAGTAACCCTGGCATGGCATTGCCAAGCCCCTGCTTCCTGCTACATAGCAAGCTTGAGGTCAACCTAGGATAGGAATCTTGCCTCAGATAAAGACAAAAATAAGCTAAACACACACATGCACATACACCACACACACCCTCCACCACCCCCCACATACCGCACACCACACATACACACCACACACACACACACACACACACACACACACACACACACACACACACCCTGCTCACACCTCAGAAAACCTGTATGGAAGTGGAGGGGCATCTCAGAGTCCTCATTCAGCTTCATGCTCCTTCACTCATGCAGACTGGGTCTCAGCTCCTTCATAATCACAGGCACTCAACAACTTTTCCTCTCCTAAGTCTCTCAACCCCTAAATTCCAGAACCTTCATTGCCTTGGTACCTAGACTGTTGAACATGATTTGCTACTTGCTCAGATGCGTCATTTACTCTTCAAGCGACAACACACTGGCTGTTGGGTTCTGACAGAGGCTGGAGTGGAGCGAAAAGACACGCAGAGTCAGACAAGGCTGCTTGAGAACCTTGGCTACAGCACTGAACAGCTGTGTGATCCCAAGCAAGCCAAGGAACCTCTCTAGATGTCAATAACACATCTGTACACTAAACATGATTGTTTGTGTATCATTTGCTGAGCTTCCCCTGTTCTAGGCCTAGAGATTTACATGCATTATCTAATTCAGTCCTTTGAAGATTTTTTTTTCAGATAGTAGTAACCATAGAAGGTGCTAGAGAGAGGGCTCAGTGGTTAGTGTTTGCTGTTCTTTCAGAGGACCTGAGCACCCATGTTGGGCAGCTCACAAGCACCTGTAACTCCAGCTCTAGAGGGATCTGATGCTTCTGGCCTCTTTGGGCACCTGCATTCATGAATACACATAATCAAAACTAAAACTAAATCTTTAAAAAAAAAAAAAAGCTGCCGAATGTGGTGGTACATGCCTTTAATCCCAGCACTTGGGAGGCAGAGGCAGGTGGATCTGTGAGTTCGAGGCCAGCCTGGTCTACAGTGAGTTCTAGGCCAGCAAGGGCTGCATAATGAGACCCTGTCTCAATTAATCAATCAATCAGTCATTCACCTGACTAAAACAGCCGTAGCAGTTATGTCAAGACAAAGATTTGAGGGACTACTAGCCCAGTCCACACGTTAGAAGAAGCGGTAGAGCCAGGATTTGAACCCATAGTCACCTGACCCATTTTACTCTAACCACTCTTCAAGCTACCATTCTGTTTTTAAAGTTTTTCTTTGTGTGTGTGTGTGTGTGTGTGTGTGTGTGTGTGTGTGTGTGTGTGTGTGTATTAGTGCTGTGCTTGCACGTATTGCACCACATGAATGCTTGATGCCCACTGAAGTCAGAAGAGGGCTTCCAGTCCTCCGGGACCGGAGTTGACAGTTGTAAGGTGCCATGTGGGTAGAGAATCAAACCTGGGTCCTCCACAAGAGCAGCGCATACTCTTAACCGCTGAGCCATCTTGCTAGCCCCCTGAAGCTTCTGTTCTCAACCAGTTCCAGTACAGCTGCTGTGATTTCAGGGATGTGTGCTGGGGGCCTCACTCACACCCAGCATAGAGATGACATCGAAAAGATCCTCCTCATCCACTCCTCCTGCTCTGGACTCCAGCAGGGGCAACCATCCTCATCACCACCCTCCTATCCCTCACTCTAGCAATGAAGTGTACCATCTGGTGACTGCTATGTCATGATGTGGCAAGGGCTGTCAAAGCTGGACCTGGGAAGCTTGTCCTCTGGCAGCAAGCATTTGGCTGCCCCCCAGTGACCTTGCAGGGAAGGCCAGCTGTACCTTGGCCACAGCTGTAGAGGGAGCACTGGAATGGGACCAGCAAAGGAGGAGGCCAGACAAGACAGAGGCAGATCCTAGCCAAATGGGCCAGAACGGGGATGCCAGAATGACCTGTTGCCAGGGACCATACCCGGGGCCACTGTTGGAGGGGACCTCTGCTCTTCCCAGAGTTTGAGGCCTGAGTGCATAGCCCCACCACACTCCACATTACTCTGACTGGCACAGCAGCTAAGTGGCCAGTTGGGACGCAAAGGCAGACTGCATGTGATGATCAGGCACAAAGGAGGTCAGGTTTATCTTCCAGAGCTCTGCACAGTCCCAGAAACACAGGGATTTCCTGGGGGCTTGCTCTGTCTCCAGCCAAAGTCCTTGCCCCTAGTCTGGCCAGCAGGACCCAGCAGAATGCAGGGAGAAGCTATGGCCTGCAGTTTTCCATTTATTACTGCCGTCTTGACCAAGGATGCCAGGTGTGCAGGGCACCTAGTGGGTGTCAGGCTCTGGGACCACACTGAGAGGAGACCCAGTGCCTGTGTAGGCAAAGGAGATACTCTTCCACCAGGCCTGGGGTCATGAGAGACACAGAGGCCAGCAGAGCAGGGGGCTTCGTCTAGAAGAAGACATATGATCTGAGTCTGCAAAGACAGGCCTGAACGCAGGACTGAGAGACAACGTAGATGGAGGAAATCACCTAGCACGGCTCAGAGGGAGTCAGGGACATAGACACTTCTGCCTTCCATTGCTGCTGAAACCTAGGGTGTGGATGGAGTTGTGGGGAAAGACGGAGGGGGAGGATGGGCCAACAGAGGTTTCTGTAGTTAATTTAATGGCCACACTTGGAGCCAGGAAGGCCTGGGGTTGGGAAGACTGAGGAGGAGGCGTCATCTTCATTTAGTGAGGCAAGAAGGGTCTGAGTAAGCTTCCAAGGGGGAGGGAGGGGTGGTTACAAGAACTGCTGAGCTGGCTTCCTGTAGGTTGTGACCAGAGGCTACAGGAACAGAGATGGTGGGAGGCCAGAACAGTTAAAGCTGGGCTCATGTGCCAGGCAGGAGCGGGAGCCTGGATGGGGTAGGGCAGGGGAAGGCCCCCATCTCCATTCTCAGTGCAAGAAAGACACAGGCTGCAGCTCAAACAAAAACAGCCAAGGAGCCTCCACCCTGCCTACTGAGAGAAGGCTGCATCTCCAGCAGCTGCCCTCTTTGCTGCGTGGGCCCATCACTGCTGGGCTCCAGGGTCAGCCTAGCACCTGTTCTGACCATGGACCACATAGATGATGAACCGGGGCGGGACGAGGGATTAAGAAGCAGGTTCAGGATTTGACAAGTTAGTCTACCAGAAGAAGGGAAATGCCTCGGCTCCTGGCTGGGACCATGGAACAAGGCTTGGGGGCAAGACAGAGGTCCAGAGCTGGGACTAGTGCCACAGACATTTCCAATGCACTGCGGGCGTTGGCAGCATCCTTACAGTCACACCACCTTGTTTGTGCAGGGGGGAGAGGTCGCTGTAAGTGTGGCTGGTTGTGTGGACAGGCAGGGGATTGGTGGGAGTGTAACAGGAGAGTGAAGAGAATAGGGTTTCCGATGGTGGTGACATCTCTAAGGCTGGACTTTGTGACAGGCTCTGTGGAACCCCCACCCCTACCCCAAGCCAGGGACTGTAAAGTCCCTCTCCCATCCCCACCAGCACCATGGAGATACCTAAGATACAGGCACACGTCCCGACAGGTAAACCCTATTGTCCCTGTTTTATGACAGATACTGAGACTCAGACATGCACTCCTTTGTCCAAGACTGCTCACTTCCAGAACCCCTGTCTGCCCAAAACCAGAGTAACCACAACGAAACAGTTGAGAACAACTTGTCTGCTATCAGGCACCCTAGAGGGACAACCAACAGCCACAAGGACCACCAGCTGAGGTGGCCAGACAAAACTTGTCAGGGAAACCCAGGTACACTCACACCTTAAACATAAGCTCTGGCTTAGGAAGGCAGCTGAGCCTTCGGGTCTGGAGGAGAAAAGCCCCGCGATGGGGAAGGAGAGGAATAAGTCCGTCCAGAGAAGGGAGCCGGGTGCTCTTGGGGTGGTAGAGCAACACTAGTCCAGCCCAGGATGGGAAAATGTGAGACCGAGCTGTAACAGCTTTGGGAGAGCTTAGCGTCCCCCGCCCCAACACACCCAGCCTCCAGGGCGTCGTCGAACAGGACAGAGGCACCCTGGCCGCCTCTGCCCCGGCTCAGGGAGTCTCTGAAGACTTCTTTCAACAGTAATGGACGAATCCCCCAACTGAGAGATCACCCAGAAACAGAGACAAAAAGACACCGGGTCCCAAAGGGAGAAGGCTAGTGTGGAGGATCGCGCGTGAGTCCCGGGACCCCGAGAGGGACGCAAGGTCGCACGCGAGGCAGAGTGCCACGGAGCACGGAAAAGTGAGTGTCCAGTCCGGTGCCAGGGGGCAGACCAGGTGGCCGGGGAGAGAGCCGAGAGCCAAGGGGACACGAGGCGCGAAGTGGAGACAGTAGACAGACGGACAGACCGACACGCAGGTTGGAGAACAGGGAGGAAGGCAGCATCCTCACTTCGAGCAGGTAGCGGACCTTGGTCCCGGCGCTCCGCCAGGTGAGCGGAGGGCGGGGCCGGGGGCGGGCCGAGCCGGGTCTTACCTGTCCAGCCGGCGGGGAGGGGACCGAGGGCGCAGGGCCGAGCGCCTGCGGGAGCCGAGCGCAGCCGAGGGCGGAGCAGGACGGCGCCGAGAGGTGCTCGGGCTGCGGGAGGCTGCGCGGGGCTGCGAGGGAGGGAGTGAGCGAGGGGCGGGGACGGCGCTCAGGGAGGGGACGTAGGAGGGGCCGGGGACTTCACGACCCCCCGCCGAGGGCCAGCCCCTGGCCCGGCCGAGCCCGGTGCGCTGCGGGCGCCGCGCCCTAGCCAGCTGCGCTCGCCGATCGCCGCCCGCTCCCCCGAGGCCTTGGCGCCGCCGCCAGGGCGCGGGGCAGACAAAGGAGGCAGACAAAGGCGGGCGCAGCCCCGCGGCCGTGTGGGCACCGGGCGAGGCGGGCCCTCTCCTCCCGGTGCGTAAGAGCCACCTCGGCGCGGACCCGGGGCACTTGGGGCGGGTGGGGCACCAGGCAGCGGTGGCGCATCTGGAGCGGCCCCGCGGGGCAGCGGGCGACAAAGGGCAGCGGCGGGGCGTCCCTGGCGGATCCCCCTCCCCCTCAACAATAGATCCAGGCTGCGCGCTCAGCTGCGGCCGCGTCAGACGGGGCAGGAGCCGGCAGGGTCCCCAAAAGGATTATTCCGCCTAGGCTGTCAAATGGGACGGAAGAAATGCCGGCGGCAGGGAAGGCGGGACAGACAGCGGCGCGGCCTTTGTAGACTGAGAAAGTGCGCGGAGTGGGGGAGGTTCTCAGAGAAGTCCCTTTACTAAGAGGGTGTGCATGAGAACCTCAAAGTGGTCGGACCTCACCTGGGTACGGATGGCTCATCTATGCTCCCTGGGAAGGAGAGAGACATCCCCCCAACACACACACACACACACACACACACACACACACACACACACACACACACACACAGAGTCAGCTTCTCCCTACTCTAGTGTCCCTAGCCGGCCTTGAGGGCTACTCAGTCTAACCCAATCCGGACAAAGCCAGCCCTCGGGGCGGCTCATCCATCACCGTGCGGGGAGCCATGTCCTGCCGACCCTGGGAGTCCGAGAATGCTGGGTTACGGGTCCCACAGCCCCCATAACTCACAATGGGGTCAATAGGGCCGCCGACATTTCAAAGATCAGAGAGTAGTGGGCGGACCCGGCACGTGGGAAGCGGGAGAGGCTTCCATTTCCAGTGTGACAGATTGTGGCTTAGATGTTTAGGAACGCGGCTCCGCATCAGGCAAGATGCCTGGGTTCCTCCTCCGGTGCCAAACCTTGGGCAAATTACCTAACTTCTTGGAGCGCGTCATTGTAAGGAACTCGGGCTTTAAGGCTTAGTGGCCGTGGTCTGTGTAAGAAAAATGTTCTGAACCTCCTAGCCCACAAGAGAGGCTCCAGGGAAATGAGGCCACTGCCATTGTGAGATTATCGCATGGCCATGGCGGACACAGAATGGCTTGGCGAAAAAGACTAGCTGGAAGGTTCAAATCACTGCTTCTGTGAGTACCTACTGAACACAGCTTCATTATGACTCCGGAGCTTGAAAATGGATTGTACTAGAGTAAAAAGCAAAAGCAGTTTAGTTCCTAGCACCCACATGGCAGCCTCACAACCACCCTTTAACTCCAGTTCCAGAGGGTCTGATGCCCTCTTCTGGCTTCCCTCTTCAGACACACCAGAGGTGCATGGGCAGTCCTGCAGGCAAACACACATAGAAACAAATAAATATTTTTAAAATTTATTTATTTGCAATTTATATACATTGGTGTTTTGCCTGCATGTATGCCTGTGTGAGCGTGTTGCATCCTCCTGGAAGAGGAGTTACAGACAGTTGTGAGCTGCCATGTGGGAACTGAATCTGGGACCTCTGGAAGAGCAGGCAGTGCTCTTAACCACTGAGCCATCTCTCCAGCCTGAAACAAATAAATCTTTAAAAATCAAAAGCGCCGGGCTTATGGTGCATACTTTAATCCTAGCCCTCAGAAAGCAGGGGCAGGTAGATTGCTGTGAGTTCAAGGCCAGCCTAGTCTATACAGTGAGTTCCAGGACAGCAGATGTAGAGAGATCTTGTCTCAAAAACAAACAAATGAAACAACAACATACAAAAATAAAAGCAAAACATGGAGAGCAGTGAGGACCTACAGCAGAGAAGCGCCTGGACTTAAGGAGGTAGCAGTGAACAAGTGTGACTCTCTTCAAGGATCAAGCAGTGGCCTGGTGTGCACTCACAGCACACAGAAGCCCCCTGGAGGTTGTTTCAAATGTTACTCTGCCCGTTCCCAACTGTTCCCTAGGCTCTTCCAGAGTGACAAAGGAGGGGACTAGGCTCCTGCCCCATCCAGATTATGATGTCTTGGGGCCTCAGTTTCCCTATCTGTAAAATGGGGCAGTTGATTGGCCAAAGCAGACCCAAGTATCCATCAACAGATAAGAGGGCACACTGTGGTCCATCAGTACAAGGGGATGTTAACTGGTCCTAAAAAGGAATAAGGAGGGCAGCAACCAGGCTCCTAGCATGACAACCTGAATTTGAACCCCAAAACCCACACGGTGGAAAGAGAGAAGTGACCCCAAATTGTCCTTTGACCTTCACACAGGTGCAATGGTGCATACCTCCCAATAAACAAACAACAACAAAAATTAACTAATTAAAGGGACCAAAGTAGGGCTGGGGATGTGGCTCAATGGTAGAGCACTTGCCTAGCAAATATAAGGATACTAGGACTCAAGTCCTAGTACCCCCCCAAAAAATATAGTAATAACAACAAATAAAAAAGAAATGATACATACATACACATATCTATCTATCTATCTGGATAAACCTTGTAAACATTAAGCTGAGTCAAACAAGCCAGATATAAGAAACGCCAGAGGTCCAATTGCATTTTTGTTTATTTGTTTTTGTTTTTGTTTTTGAGACAGGGTTTCTCTGTGTAGCCCTGGCTGTTCTGAAACTCACTCTGTAGACCAGGCTGGCCTCAAACTCAGAGACCCACCTACCTTTGCCTCCTGAATGCTCCGATTACAAGGGTGTGCCGCCACCACCCACTGTAAATTTCTTTTTATTTTAAGTGTTTTAGTTTTTGCCTGCACGTATGTGTGCACCATGTGAATGTAGTACCTACCCATGGAGGCCAGAATAGGGTCTTGGATCCCCTGAGACTAGAGTCACAGGTGGCTGTAAGCTACCATGTGGATGCTTGGAACCAATCGGGGGTCTTTTGCAAGAGCAACAAGTGCTCTTAACTGCTGAGCCATCTCTCCCACCCCTCTTTTTTAAAATTATCATTTATTATTATTTTATTTACTTATTTTTATTTTATGTGCATTGGTGTTTTGCCTGCATATGTATCTGTGTGAAGTTACAGACAGTGGTGAGCTGCCATGTAGGTGCTGGGAATGAACCCAGGTCCTTTGGAAGTGCTTTTAACCATTGAGCCGTCTCTCCAGCCCCTATTATTATTATTATTATTATTATTATTATTATTATTATTATGTGTGTGAGTGTATTTTGTGTGTGTGTGTGTGTGTGTGTGTGTGTGTACCCAAATGCATGCATATGTGTAGAGGCCACCGTGCATGTGTAGAGGTCAGAGGACAGCTTTCTGGAGTTGATTTTCTCTTTCCACCTTATGTGGGCCAGCTTGCTGGCCTGACTTTTTGCTTATTGTTTTGATTGATGAACATGTTCTGGAATTAGGTAGTGGCTGATGCCCGACTCTGTAACTGTCCTAAAATCTACTGAAATACATAGAGAAAAATGTAAGTTTTATGATTTATGAATTATTTTTCAGTGAAGAAGTTATTCCTTAGCAGGACAGTGGTGGTGCATGCCTTTAATCCCAGCACTTGGGGGGCAGAGGCAGGTGGATCTCTGTGAGTTCAAGGCCAGCCTGGACTACAAGAGTGAGTTCCGGGACAGCCAGGGCTACACAGAAAAAAACCCTGTCTCAAAAAACCAAAAAAGAAAAGGAAAAAAGTTATTAAAAAATGGCAGCTGATCTGGCTCAGGATGGTGGCCTCGGGGTACATAGGACACACAGTAGGGCAGAGAGTGTCTCTGCATTTCTCTGAGCGGAAGTCAAAGGTGCTACAATAAACCTTTGTAGTCACTGTGACAAGATCCCTGAAAGAAATAACCTAAGGGAGGAAGCATCCATTTTAGGTCATGTTTTCAGAGGGTTTGGGGCATCATGGTGGGAGGCAAGAGCAGAGATGAGCAGTTCACATGATGGAAGACGTTCTTTCCATGTCCCTGGCCCATGGAATAATGCCACCCATATTCAGGGTAGATCTTCCCTGCCTCAGTGGATCCTCTCCAGAAATACCCTCCTTAATCCAGGTACTTCTAAAGCTATCCTCATAGCCCATCAGAGTTGGTGGCTCTGTGACCAGCCAGGCCAGCACATCCACGGAGGGATTGGTGTGTGTGGACTGTGTGCTAACTGAAGGCTTGGAAGCTGTCCATTGTCACTGCCCTGAAGTGGAAGCTTTGGTGTGGGTTGGAGGTCAGCCACAGATTGGAGGATCTGGGGCAGTTGTGTATTCCAGGCTCTCCTCCAGAAAGCCAAGTGAGATCGGAAGGATTGTCTACTGGTCACTACTTGTCATCTTTATGCATCTCATGCTGTGAAGTTGCGTCCATCTCCTCCTAGAGCATCCAGGGGGCCTGTCTGTTGCCTCCAGAAATGGAAATGGGAAAAGGAGGATGCTAAGGATAGAGAAGATAGCTTTTGTTCATTTGCTTGAGACTCAGTTTGTGAGTCTTAGGCTGGCCTTGAACTCACTATGTAGCTGAAGATAACCTTGAACTTCTGGTCCCCCTGCCTCTACCTGAGTGGTGAGATTACAGGTGTGTTCCACCACATCACCCAGGTTATAAGATGCTGGGGACCAAACTGAGGGTTTCGTGCATGTTAAGTATGCATTCTACCAACTTAGCTACACCCCAGCCTCAGGACATCATTTTGAAAAGACCGTTTATCCACTGTGGTCCTCCTGAGGGCTTAAGTAGTCTGTGTTGGGTTTTATTTTTGAGACAGAGTTTCACTGCATTGCTTCGGCAGCCTGGACTCTCCACGTAGTAGACTGGGCTGTCCTCAAATTCAGCTATTCTTGCCTCTGCCTCACCAGTGCTGGGATTTCAGGTCTGTGCCACCATGCCTGATGGTCTGTGTAGATCTTTTTTATTTTTAAATCTTCGTTTTTATATTGTGTGTGTGTGTGTGTGTGTGTGTGTGTGTGTGTGTGTAGATCAAAGGATGACTGGCTGGGGTGGGTGCTCTTCTTGCATCATGTGGTTTCTGGGGGTTGACCTCATTTGTCAGGCTCATCAGTCCCGTGTAGATCTTAATAGTACTGTCATCTGGCCACTAGTTGACCATTTATGCACTATTTATAAATATTTACTCAATTGTATAGAATTTTGTTTGATTTTTGTTTTCTGTTTTGTTTTGTTGGTTTTTTTTTTTTTCAAGACAGGGTTTCTCTGTGTAGTTTTGGTGCCTGTCCTGCATCTTGATCTGTAGCCCAGGTTGGCCTCGAACTCACAGAGATCCACCTGACTCTGCCTCCTGAGTGCTGGGATTAAAGGTGTGTGCCACCACCGCCCAGCAATTTTGTTTTATTTTGGGCTGGAGAGATGGCTCGGTGGTTTAGAGCACTCATTGCTCTTGCAGAGGTCCTGGGTTTGATTCTATGCATGCATATGATGGATCAGAACCACCCATAACTCCAGTTCCAGGGAATCAGAAGAGGGTACTCTTCTGACCTCTGCAGATGCCAGACACATGTGTGGTACACATACACACAGGTAGGCAAAGCATTCATACACAAAATTTTAAAAAATCCAAAATAAACAGAATTTTATCTTAATTAATTTTGGGGAAAGACTCTGTAGCTCTGGCTGGCCTGAACTTTGTGTCACTCTTCCTGCTTCCTGGGTGCCAGGACTCAAAGAGTACGCCACCATGTCCAGATAACCCTTGGGGACTGGATCTATAGTTTCCCACTTTACAGATGAGCAAGCTAAGGCTGGATGAACATCTGGGTGGTGAAGAGAAGCAAGTGGACACATAAGTGGGCAGTAGGTGTGGTGGGTTCCGGGAGGAACAGCCCACACTCTGGCTTTGCTGGCATCAGAGTCTTAGCTTAATCTTTCTAAGGAAGCTGGAGCACAGATCAGGCCACTGGGCAGGAGCCCTTGTGATCACGTCCTCTTCCCCCTTCGTTTCAGTCATTCCCTTGACACATGTTCCTGGAGAACCTGAGCTGGTCTCTTCTCCAAACAGGATCATCATGGTCCCGGGACTGCCACCAGGCTTCGTGGGGTTGGTTCCTTCTCTCTTTCCTGCCCATGTGTTTGTTGTCCTAGGAACCTGAGACAAATGGGAAAGATGTGGACCTTTTATTAATTAGTTTAATTTATTTTTTACATTTATTTATTTATTGACAGACAGACAGACACACACACACACACAGAAAGAGAGAGAAGAGAGAGAGAGAGAGAGAGAGAGAGAGAGAGAGAGAGAGAGAGAGAGAGAGAGAGAGAGAAGCAGCATGTGTGTACTTGTGGGAGTCGGTTCTCTCTCCTTCCACATGTGGGTCCTGGGGATTGAACTCAGGTTGTCCGGGTTGGTGGCAAGCCCCTTTACCTGCTGAGCCATCTCACCTGCCCAGATGATGCTTTTGTGATCCCTTCTGTGGACAAGAAATTGGCTACAGAAGCATCTTGCAAGTCTGCACACAGCATTGACAAAGGTTTTGCCCAGTTCACTCTTTGTGTGTTTTAGCACACTCTCAGAATCCTTTGGTACATCAGTGGAGGCTTAATCTTTGCAGGGCTGGTGCTCACACCTTTTTTATGGTCTGCCTTCTCTTTTTCCATTCCTGTATCTTTTGGGAGTGATTTTTACCTCCGTCCCCATTGAGGGCCCCCAGGGATCTGTTCTAGATGGCAAACACATACACACTCCTTTTTCCTTGACATGTGACTTTCCTTCCCAGCCCCCCCCATGACATAGTGTCCTTATGGTGAGAAACACGCAAATAACATTGAAAAACAGGCTCCCACCAAATGAGGATTCAAAAACAATAACTTCCCCCATAATGCAATCAGTCCTCTAGCCATCCATCATGCTGCTATGACTAATACGAAGAAAACCCAGGCGCTGCAGAGTTACAGGCAGAGGTCCCCAGCTGGTCCCATGTTACCTCAGAATCTCCCCCCACCCCACCCACATCAGTAACGAAAACGCTCTTCAGAAGCTAGGGGTGGGGAGGGGCGGATAGAGGAAGGCTCTGGCATTCCCCAACCCACCATGATGAAATCTCACTGCACTCAGGTCTGCAAACCTCAAGGCGGTGAGTTGCCCGGCCAGCTCTGTGGGGAAGAGGCTCTGTCAAACATGGTGTGATGTGGGCAGGATTGCTGTGCTCGCTGACAGGTGTATCAGTTCCTAAAGCCGAACCAGCCATCCTACCGGGTTAAGCCCCGACATGTTACAGAATGCAGGCAAACTCTGCTGGCAGCTCCCACATTTTCTTGGGCATACAAGTTCCCTGGGGAGCTTGTTAAAGAGCGGAGCACCGCTGTAAGCCTGCCCTGGTCAGGCAATCAGGGCAGCTGGACAGCCAGGGTTTAATAGGGTCCCTGGGGGCTGAGGTACAGACTTTCTAGGTTTGCATTTTGAGAACTGCTTTGCTCATATTTTGGGCTAATCCTACCTCTGGCCTGCTACTTATCTCTTCCCATGAGAAGGATGTAAATATGGGTTTGAAAGCTTCTGGGAAGGAGGCTGCAGGGATGAGCTTTAAAGCAACATTCTCTATGGAAACAGACTGAGACAACTCTTATACCCCTGGAGGGCAGAGTCCAAGCCAGTGGTCCTCAACCTTCCTAATGCTGCGACCCTTTAATACAGTTCATTATGTTGTGGTGACCCCTAATCATAAAATTACTTTCATTGTTACTTAATAACGGAAATTTGACTGTTATGAATCTTAATGTAAATATCTGATATACAGGATATCTGATACGGGACCCCTGTGAAAGGGTCGCTCTACCCACGTAGGGGTCGCATCTCCCAAGCTGAGAACCACTGGTCTGAGTTCTCTCGATTTCTAGGCCTGCCTTGTCACCTGTAACTCCGGCCACTTCTCCAACTTCAGTTTTCCTATCTGTTATAGAAGGCTGTGTGTTAAACGGAATTCTCACCTAATGTTGGAACATCTTCTACCTGTGTGGCTTCAGTCAATGAAGGAACGTTCCTGGGCCTGTTTTGCATCTATAGAGTGGAGCTGAAAAGGCAATATTTAGCTCCTAGGGCTAATGAAGGAATTAATATAACTCAGAGTTTGGGGAGGTAGAGAGATGGTTTAGCGGTTAAGAGCACTGGCTGCTCTTCCAGAGGACAGGGAACGGGGTGTTGGGTGTTGGGTGTTGGGGGTGGGGTTCAATTTGCGATTCACAGCCATCTATAACTCCAGTTTCAGGAGATCGGATGCCTTCTTCTGGCCTTTACCTGCACCAAGTACTCACGTAGTGTCCAATCATACAGGCAGACAAAACACCCACGCACATAAATAAATAGAAATCGGGGTTTGTTACATAAAATGGTTCCATATTATGGATGTAATTCTCGTACTACTAAAATGATCTGAGGCCCTTTCGGCTCTTCTGGAATTGAGTCCGTGCTTCTGCAGGTAGGACCCTGGAGCAGCATTACTGCTCGTCCCCTCAACTAGCTGTGTGACACAGACAAGTCCTCATTAGACTCATCAGCAGAAAGAAGACAGACAGGAATCCACACGTATTCTGGGGATTTAGTGAGTCAACCCACAGACACCCTGCCCAGGCTCCTAGCACTCGGCTGCTGCTTCCAAAGGTCAGCTATTGTGAAGAAATCGTGGGACATTTAATTCTTTAGGGAGGTCAAGCCCCATAGCACTTGGGTTCCGGGTGGGGGTGGAGCGTCTCGGGTACATCTCAGACCTCCCCTGTCCCCGCCCCCAAGCCTGCGGATTCGCTTTCGGTTGGGCAAGCTGAGACTCCGGGGACGCAGGCTCTGGACTAGCAGCAGATGTCGCTGCCTTCCCTTGGTCCCCAGCTGTGCTTTGCAGCTGGCTCTCACTTGCAACTACTAAAGAGAAATGCCCGGGAGCGGGGAACACAGAGATCCTGTGTAGAGGCCAACGAAATCTCTTTATCTCTCCCACCTGAAGTCCAAAGGCGGCTTAGCTTACTCTCCTGAGATCCCTGTCGCTCAGGCGGGTCTCCGCCCCTAAGCCCCGCCCCCGAGGATGCTCCGCCTCTCCCAGCAGGGCGAGGCCCGGATTGGACAGCTTCAGGGGTGGGCGTGATCGACGGCAGCGCTGGTTCCGCGGGAGCATCACGGTGGTTTCTGAGGCCAGGGAATACTGGGGGACCTGCGGAGGGTCCTGGCCGGTGGCTCCAGTCGCCCGAGCAAAGTTTCGAACCTGAGGCCGAAGCCAGAGCCGGCAAGCGGAGAGGAGCGCGGAGAGGGCGGGATTTCCGCCGGGAGGGATCCGGCCGCTCAGGGGGTGGGGCTTCCCCGACCGGGCTGCGTTTCCCGCGTGCGGGGCGGGGTGCCGTGGGTCTCCACTGACAACCTCCGCGCCCTCCCCCAGGCGGCCAAGGATGACCACGCTCACGCGCCAAGACCTCAACTTTGGCCAAGGTAGGGATCCGGGCCTGCAGGGCGGTAGGGCGGGGGTGGTCCTGGCTGGAGTCGTGCTCATCAACTGTGTCTCCTCCACAGTGGTGGCGGACGTGCTCTCCGAGTTCCTGGAGGTGGCTGTGCACCTGATCCTCTATGTGCGCGAGGTCTACCCAGTGGGCATCTTCCAGAAGCGCAAGAAGTACAACGTGCCAGTTCAGGTGAGCCCCGGTGGCCGGCTGGATTTAAAAACCTTTTTTTTCTTCCTACAAGCTCCCTCACTCCCCAACGGAGGCAGATAGATGACAGCCTCCTGTCTCACACTGCCTGGCTTTTCCGTCCTGACTGCAGATGGAATAGGGACCCTTGGATAAGAGCTATTCCAAGCTTTTATTTTAAAGGGGTTTCGAGGCTGGGAACCTTGGCTTGGGTAGAGCATTCCCACAGTGCTTAGCAGTTTCTTTCTCTCCTCATTCTCCCTAAACTCTGAATTTTAGATTTTTAAAAAATCATTATTACTTATTTGAGATAGAGTGCTACAGTGTAGGCATGGCTGGTTTGAATTTCCCACTATGTAGATCAGACTGGCCTCCAATTCACGGAAATCCTCCTGCCTCTGCCTCCCTAGTGCTGTGAATGAAGGTGTGAGCCACCACACCTGGCTATTTATTTGTTTGTTTGTTTGTTTTTCGAGACAGGCTTTCTCTGTGTAGCTTTGGAGCCTGTCCTGGAACTCACTTTGTAGACCAGGCTGGCCTTGAACTCACAGAGATCCTCCTGCCTCTGCCTCCCAAGTGCTGGGATTAAAGGCGTGCACCACCACTGCCTGGCAAGCTTTTTATTTTTTAAGATTTCTCTTAATTGTATGTGTATGTGTGTTTGTATGTAGGGTGCCCACTGAGGCTAGAAGGGGCATGGGAACCCTTGGCATTTGTAAGATCCCTAAGGTGGGGACCTGACTCTGGTGGCTGAGTGACAAGTGCTCTTAACTGCTGAGGTATTTCTCCACCCACCCCACTCCACCCTGCCCCCTTTTTAAATCCAGACCTCATGTAGTCTATCCTGGGCTGGAGTTGTTAGGAAACTGGGACTGGCCTTGAACTCCTGATTCTCCTGCATCCTAGGATTACCAGAGATCTTTACCAAGCTTCCTGTTTTTTATTTTGTTTTCTGAGACAAGGTGTCTCAGTATGGCCCTGGCTATCCTTGAACTCAGAGATCCGTCTGCCTCCTAAATGCTGGGATTAAAGATGTGGGCCACCCTGCTTGGCTCCTGGGTTTCAAAGGTGAGACAGTAGACATGCTGTCTTCCTCCCAAGTCCCTCCCATTGTAGTCAGTCAGTCAGCCCGAGAATTACGACCTCTAAACCCTGGGAGGTGGTAGATGGAAACAAACATCTCCGAAGCACCTTTGCGCACCAGCAGTCACATTTAATCGTCACCTTTATTAGATCTTCCCAGATGACATCATTAAGCTCAGAGATATTAAGTCGTTTGCCTGTGGCCACACAGCTCTTCCCCTCAACTCTCCCAGATAGCCTCTCTGTATAGCCCTTGCTCAGGCTGGCCTTAACTCAAGAGATCTGCCTGCCTCTGCCTGGTATTAAAGGTATATGTCACCATGCCTGGCCCTACACAGCTTTTTTTCTTTTTGTTCTGTCTTTCGAGACAGGGTTTCTCTGTGTAGCCCTGACTGTCCTGGAACTCACTTTGCAGACCATGCTGGCCCTGAACTCAGGAGATCTGCCTGTCTCTGCTTCCCAAGCACTGGATTAAAGGCGTGCAGCTCCGCAGCCTGGCCCTACACAGCTTCTTAATGTTAATGTCAAATGCCAGTGCTGAGATGGGGTACCTGTCTTTGAGTATCTCTCCAGGGATACATTCATCCATAGTTCTTAGCACCATGGTGACGTGTTGGGTCTCTCAGGCAGGGAGACCTGGGGAATGGCTGTTGTTTGTCCAAAAACCAGCATGTGTATGTGTGTGGGTTGTTGGTGTTCCCCCATTCCTGCCTTGGGCTTCAACAGCCCTGTGGGGTTGTGTGCAGATGTCCTGTCACCCGGAGCTGAACCAGTACATTCAGGACACACTTCACTGCGTCAAACCACTCCTGGAGAAGGTGAGGGGGCCCCAGGTCCTAACGGACACTCCACACCCAATCTGTTCCTCCTTACTTCTGGGCTGACTCTGTGGGGAGTGCTCATATCTTTTAAGAACCAGAAGCTTCACTCTGAAGACCACCCCCAGCTAGCAGGTCCTGGGGCATGTAGGTCACATCTGGGGTCGATTATTTGGGCCAGATCTGGGTGGGGCCTACCCTGGAAGATCTGCTTCTTTTCATGTCCCCATGTTCTGTCCCATCCCTGCTTCCCTGCTTCCCATTCTCTCTGGGCTGGGCCCCCCTGGGTTTTTTCTACTTTATCTTGTCCTGGTCTGAGGCTTGTTGGGAGACCTCCAGGCATCTCTGCTGGCCAATATCATCATGTCTTGGGAGCCAGCCTGCATCTCTGCTTGCTAGGATCCAGGTAGCCTTAGCCAGTGCCCTGTCCCACCGCTGCCTGGGCCCTGTGTATAGCTCTGGAGCAGGCGTTCCTGTGCTTACAGAATGATGTGGAGAAGGTAGTGGTGGTGATTTTGGATAAGGAACACCGTCCAGTGGAGAAGTTTGTCTTTGAGATCACTCAGCCGCCCTTGCTGTCCATCAGGTAAGCTGTCACCCTCGGCTGGCTGCTGCAGTCTCTCACAGGGATCCCTCTACCAGCTCCACATTACCTTAGTAGAGACCCTGAAATGGCAATACCTACTGTTAGGATCTGAGACACACTGGCCACAAACCTTTGGGAATGGTAGAGGTGACAGGGTCACCCTGTGTCACCCCTGAAACATCCCAGGAAGTGGTTAATGTTAGTCCCTAGCCTTATTGTGTAGATGGAGAAACCAGGGTCCTGAGAGGTGACCTGTGTGGTGTCACCCAGTGATTGTAAGCCCAGGACTCTGACCAAGTTGACTGGTTACCATGGTGTCTATAGTAGCTACTCAGTTACTTGCTCTCTGTGCTGAGGGAAGGGCACTGGAGTCGGGAGCTAACCTGTCCCCTGGCTAGGCGGCCTCAAGCCCTTTCTCTTCCTGTCTTGGAGTCCTGAAGTATGCAGGGGCTTGAGCTGTGTCCTGGGTGTCCTCTAACCAGCTGAATATTAGAACTGCCCAAAGGGACCCCTGCACCGGCCTCCATTCTGTCAGGTGGGTGGGACTGGGCTGGCTCTCTCTGGCACGGAAGGTGTTTGGCGAGTCCACTGTGTGCTGGGGGTGGCAGAGGAGCATGACAGAATGGGAGACCTCCTTTCCCATTCCCAGTTCAGACTCCTTACTGTCTCATGTGGAGCAGCTGCTGCGAGCCTTCATCCTGAAGATTAGTGTGTGTGACGCTGTCCTGGACCACAACCCTCCAGGTGGGATGCCCCACTCCCCCAGCGTTTCCTTGGTTACCCTGGCATGCCTATCTTCTTCCTAGTTAGCTGCCCTGAGTCACCCTCTTCTCCCTGCCCTCAGCACCTGAGAGTTCATCTCTCCAGGACTGATTCTACTACATTTCAGGCTCCCATCGACACTGTCTTTGCCACTGGCTACACTTTACATCTTGAGGGTGGTGCTGCCCAGCCAGTGAGGGAGGAGGGAGGAAGCCTGGTCCAGTGGGATCCTGAGGCTACTTACCTTTGACCTTGACCAAGCATTCCTTCTGCAGGCTGCACATTCACAGTCCTTGTGCATACAAGAGAAGCTGCCACTCGAAACATGGAGAAGATACAGGTCATCAAGGTGAGTGTGTGTGTGTGTGTGGGGGGGGCACAATTTCAGGGTGCTGCCTGTGGCTGGCACTGTTGTTTACGGCAGTGCCTGGCATCAAGTGGGCTCTCCTGTGGGTTACCCACCTGACCACATCCGTGTGTACCCAAGTGTGTACTGAGAAGAATCCCAATGGTGCCAGGAGGTGAGCTCACCCTGGCTCTTCTGAACAGAGTTCTCCAGAGAGGGGCCTTTGGTTTCAGGATCATTTTAGAACCACACTGGGAATGTAAATTGCTTGGGTTCCCAGCACCCCGCCCCCTCCCGTGTAGTAACTGGAGGGGAGGGTTAGCAGAGTGAAGACTGACCAAGGTGTAACCCCTTCTAACCCTCACTTGATCCCATCCCTAGGACTTCCCGTGGATTCTGGCAGATGAACAGGATGTCCACATGCATGACCCCCGGCTGATACCCCTAAAAACCATGACGTCGGACATTTTAAAGGTGAGCTTTCAGAGGTCAGGGGATGGAGGAAGCCTCATTTAGGAGACTCAGGGCCCAGAGCTGATTCCAGGCTAGAGAGTGTGCTGTCCAAGGTTTGGGGGTGGGGGTGGTCCTCTACCTTCTATCCCTTCCTAAGTCTTGCCAGCGTGCACCTCATGGTCTGACCAAAGCCCCTTCTCTACTAGATGCAGCTCTACGTGGAAGAGCGAGCTCATAAAAACAGCTGAGGGCGTGCCTGCCACCTGATGCCCAGCTGTCCCACTCTGGGGCCCCAGCCCAGGGCGGTGCTGCAGGGCCCCCTGACTCCAAGTGCTCTTATCGCCTTGACATGTGGTCGCCCCTCTGGTTGGGCTGCTTAGTCCTGCTTGCCTCGGTGAGGCAGCCTTCCCAGGAGGCCAGGGAAGAATGCCAGGACAGACACCGTTTCTCAGCAGCCTCCTGGGGCTCAGCCGGCCAACACTGTCCATCTGAATACTGTGCTGTGAGTTATCGTTAATAAAGGGCCCCCAAAGGGCTGACTGCATTGTCATTAACCAAAACGGGAGAAGGCAGGTGCAGGGAAGCTGTTCTGGGGAGGGACTGTTTCTCCACAAGAGTGTTAGCAACCCCACCTGTAAACCCCAAACCAGGCTGGACTTACTGAAAACATTTATTACAACAAAATGTCAAAGCTCTGTGACTGTAAATCACCGCAGAGTTGATGGGTTTGCTGGAGGTCATGGGACGGGGGACCTGACTGTCCACTAAACTCTTGCCAGACTTTGCTTTGCAAAGCAGACCCCAGCAGAGGGGGACAGATGGCTCTCAGAGAAAGTCTACCATTAGGGTTTCTGGAGCCAAAGTTGAGGGGTATCTTCCTCCTATTACTACAGTGTTTTCCGGCAGAGCTCTGGCAGGGGCGGGGTTCTTGGCCGTCCTGTGGCTGATAATGATGCTGCTGTTGGTGACACGGGGGCCGTACCAGCCCTTCCAGAACTGGGTGTCCTGGCCCCCGTGCTGAAAAAGGATGTGTCGGACGCCTGGAGGGTAGTCAGAGAAGGTGTGAGAGACCTGGGGAGAGAGGGGAAGGAGCTGTTGAGACCTGGGGAGGAGGAACAGCCTAGCACTGCGGAACACTTAATTGCTCCTTGTTCCTTGACAGCCTGGTCCTGGGAGAGTGAGTGGCAGGCAAGCAGGCAGGGTCTCACCTCCCTCCACGTGGCATCATTCCACTGTTCGATGGTCACAGGTGGGGGCTCAAAGGAGGCCAAGACGATGTTGTCAGCTGAGGTCAGATGTACCCGGAGGTGATAGATGCAGCCACAGTCCGCTCTGGGGGCGAACCTAGGGAGGATGGAATAGAGGGTGAGCACCCCTGCCTCTGAAGGCTGGCTCTAAGGACAGCTCCTATCTGTAAGCACCCCTCTGTCTGTGACTGCTAGCTGGCTCCATATTCCTTATGTCCCTGTGTCCCGGAGAAGCATCTTTCTACATATTGCCTCAGTTTTCCCACCCAAGAAAAGGGGTGAGCTTGAAAACCAAAATGGCTTTCTATGAAGGTGCTGTCTGTCCAAGTCTGTCACCATATGGCACAGTAGATGGGAACCTGTGCAATGGGCTGGCTCAGAGCTGGCTCCATTATCCTCAGAGAATTGGCCCCCCAGACTCTTTTGCCAATAATTGTAGGCACAGAGGGGGATCTTGAGAAAGGGCCATAGGGAGGGGTTGAGGATGGAGCTTAGCAGTAGAGTGTATGCTTAGCCTGAGGCAGGTCCTGGGCTCCATCCCTAGCACCAAAGAAATAAATGTAAGAGGTGTGGGATAACCAGAGCGAGGGAGTGGGAGGCACTGCGTAAGAAAGCTATGAGTCTCCACAAAATTCAGGGAGGGCTAGAGTCCTCTGGTCCCAGGGCGGCTAGCTCATCTGAGACCTCAGTGGCCATCTCTAAACACAGCTGAAGTTTTGTGTTGACTGTCGCAGTGGCTTGGCAGGAGGGAAGACACAGGGGGTGGGGACATAGGCCACTCACCAGTCCTTAACCACAATGTCGGGCCGGAAGGTGTCCATCAGCTCCTCCCAGTAGCCCTCAGCTTTGAGGTCCACCATCTGGGACTTGAGGCACATGCTGGGGACAGAGGATAAGACTTGCACTGCCAGTGTGCTAGACAGGGCCCTTCCTTGCCAGGTAGATAGCTCAAGGAACTCAGGAGACACCACCCCCCACCCCCAGGACAGGCCCTGGGCAGAGCTCCTTGGATCTGAGGGAAATGGGGCATTAGATCTGCTTTTCCCTGGGTAATATTTGATCCCATGGGATATTGTGGAGTGTGGCTGACTCTGCTCCTGACTCTGTGTTCAGTGAGCTCCTGGTCACCTGATAACCATCTCCCCGATTGCCAGCAACCTGCCACCAAGCTCACTGCTCCTCGACCCCTGTTTGGAACCCCCTCCTTGAACTTCTAGAAGCCCTCACTTATCCTGGCACTTGGCAGGGTCCCCCTGACTCTTCCCTTAGCGCAGCCTCCTCCCGCCTCTTCCACAGCATTGCTTACCCGAAAGAGGTGACAAAATACTTCTTGACCTTGGGGTCAGGAAAGTTTCTGCCGTGTTCCCCAGGGAGGCTCTCCACCTTCCACTCATCGCCCTCGTTGTAGTCTATCTGCCACAATCTCATGTCCTCTGGGGAAGAAGGAAGTACAGGTAAGAGTCACCTCGAACTCTGCCAGTAGCTGCAGTTGCAGCCCTGATGTATACACTTGAAACTTTGAGGCCCTTTCTGGTCCTGGGAGACTTCAAGGGGGTTGTGGACACCAAAGGGATTAATCAGCTTGCATCCCCTAGAGTGTACTCGGCAGCCAAGGTTAGCGTCCCACCAGCCCAGGAGCATGACCTGTGCCTTGGTGTCCCCGACCCCTGGCTTCAGGCTTACTCCTTCCTGCCTTGCCCCAAACAATAGGATGAAAAATTCTGACATAAATCTCACTTTTCTATATTGCCACAGCGCCCTCACAACCGTGTTTCAATCCTTAGAGAATATGATCACAAAGGGCCTGTGATGGGGCAGACCTTAGGACTGATGGGAATTCCTTCCAATATGGCTGCTTACCTGGCCACTGGCTTTCCTAGGTTTAGGAGGAGGAGGAGGAGGCCCTGGTTAACTACGTGACCCAGATCCTAGGGGCCGAAGGAACCCACTCTTCCGACACCATTAGATAATACCCTTCTCCTGGGCAAGTGCCAAGATGGTACATTGGGCTGGTAGCTGCAGGAGTCCTGTGGTAGTGAGAGACCTTCAGGAATGGGGTCAGATCCAGGGATTTCCCCCCTTCAGGCTAAGCATAGCAGACCTGGGAGAGCGCGAGTATTACTTTATGATGGCCCAGAACCATCACCAGGTGAGCCCTGCCATTGCACTCACCATCCCCTAAGAGCTCACAGTGTTTCCATGTATTCTAGGGGGCTCCCCAGTATAGAACCAAAGGCGTAAGAGAATTTGAGGAGCTGGGCTGGCATGAGATAAAGCCCTGGGAGACTGAGTAAGGCTAGACATGGGGGCCTTATAAAAGGCAAAGCGGCAGAGTGGCTCAGTGAGGTGACCTGAGCTGAGCTGGCAGCCTGGCTGGACAGCTTCTGAGTGGAATCTGGGGCAAGCAGGGAGATTGAGTGTCTGAGGCACGGCCTCTGCATTCAGACTGGCCTGAGCCTTGGTCACCCTCAGAGGATGACTGTTCTGAGCACTAAGCCAAGTGACACTTCAGGGCCCCAAGTTCTCTACTCCCATTGTTTGCCTAACCTTCGAGAATTGTAGCCAGGACAGGGAAAAAATGGCAGACATTCAAAGTATACAGACAAGAACTCTTTCTTTCCCTTTTTTTTTTGGCGGGGTGGGGGGGGTGGGGTTGGGGAGTTGGGGGGGTGGGGGGGGCGACGACGACAAGAGTCTCACCATATAGCCCTAGCTGTCCTGGAACTCACTGTGTAGATCAGGGTGGCCTTGAACTCACAGCGATGCGCCTGCCTCTGCCTCTCCTGGGTGCTGGGATTAAAGGTGTTCTCAGCCACACCCGGCTCAGGTGTCAGCCCAGGGGGTGAAGATGGCTAGGCAGGTAAGGGTGCTTGCTGCCAAGCCTGACAACCTGAGTTGGATGCCCAGGATCCACATGGTGGAAGGAGAGAACCAAACTCCCTCAATCTGCTCTCTGACCGACACATGCACACATCCCCCAACCATGCGCATTTAATAGATGAAGGGTCTAGGTCCAAACAACAAGGAGCCCGAGTGTGGTAAGTGTTAGGGACACGGGAACATGGCAGGCAGTGTGGAAAAGCAAGAACAAAGGCCCTGATTTCAGCAAAGTAGAGAAGAGGCTCCCAGGGCAGCCCGGCCTCACCCCCCAGCCCACCTTCAGCACATGGGTTCCGAAGGAGGTTCCTTTGCAGGCTGCACAGGAAGTAGAAGATCTTCCAGTCTTCCACAGGCTGGTCCCAGTCTTTGGTGATGAAGCCCTCTCGCAGGCTCTTGCGCTTCCAAAGCGTCACCACATCGATGAGGTCTCGCCAGAGGCTGCAGACCGGGCGGCAGTTCCACAGCAGCTGGCGGGCGGGGATGTGGGTGAACAGCTCCAGTAGAATGTTCTCTGGCAGCTCGTTGATGTTGACCATGGCGGCAATGGGGAGCTATGCTCCCAGGCCTGGGAGTGGTAGGGGATGACGGTGGCGGTGAGCCCCAAGCAGAAGATCCAAGAAAGGACTGACTCCTCCTCCCCTCTCACCAGGTTCTAGAGCAGCGTGTTAGGCAGGTCTTCCCCTGACCTGAAACCCAGAGAGGAAGAAGCACTTATAGGGTGGGGGTGGGGTGTGGCCCTTGAGATCCGCAGGGACCTTGCTACGTGCATTTGGAAAATACAAATCATGTGCTAGACTTAGCAGCTTGTGCTCCAAGCATCCAGGAGGCTGAGGCAGGAGGACTGCTTGGGCTACTCACAGTCTAGGTCAGGTCCGCCTCGGTTGGTTTTCAAAAACCACCACAAGAACAAAATGAAGCTTTTAAAAGTTCTTTGCAGTGCTAGGGATGGAACCAAAGGCATCATGTATGCTAGGCAAGCACTCTGCCACTGACCCGAACCACCGGCTTTGAGCCCAGCAGTTCTAGGCCAGTTTGGGCAGCAGAACAAGACTTCACCTCAAAAAAAAAAAAAAAAAAAAAAAAAATACAACCACAAAAAGACAAGATTTTTAAAGGCGTTCCCTCTCTCCATTGAAAAATAATTGTTTAGGAGCTGGGTCTGGTGGTGAATCTGTTATTCCAGCTCTTGGGAGGTGGGGAAAAGAGGATCAAGATTTCTAAGTCAGCCCTGGTTACAGGAAACTGCCTGTAACTCCTCACCCTAAACTGCTTTGTATTGGAGATGGTTGGCCCTTGACCTGGAAAGAGTCTTCCGGTACCACTCCGTGGTCTCTTAAGTTCTCTGTCTAGTCTTGATATGACATCACTGCAGTAAAGCATCGTTTTAATGCCCAGGTGCCGATATGTTGCCTTGGGCGTCAGGCCAGATCAGAATGGGAGTGTCTGGCTGTCGGTAAACTCTTAGGTTACCCCGGGGATCCGCCCTAGGTGTGGGGGTGGGCTGAATCGGGCTCTATGCTGTCACTCAAATGAGCACTCTTGCCTACGCCTGGGGGAAAGGCTTTTCCACCTACTTTCCCGGAAACAGAAACTCTGAGGCTTCCCTGGTTGCTAGTGGTCTTGTGAGGGCTCCTGTCCCAGAACACGGCAGGGCGGATGCACACTGGCCCTTGCCCTGGAGGAGTTCTTAACCATGGCGGAAGAAAGGACCATAGGAGATCTGGGCCCTGTTTAAACGCTTAGTTAGAGAGGCAGGGAACAGACTGCTTTGGTCTTTCAAATACTTACCATTTAAAAAATGTCTTGTGTCAAAATACAAACAAACAAATAAGTATCAATGGTGGCACACCCCCAGAGTCCCAGATAACTGAGCCTGATCAACTTCTACCTGTCTCAAAATAAAAAGTAAAAGTAAATAGGGCTGGGACTGTGACTCATTTGGTGGATACTTGCCTAGCAGGAACCTGTGCTTCCGAGGGGGCTGACAGGTTGGTAGCACGCTTATTATCTAGCACTCGGAAGGCCCCGGGTTCCATCCTCAGAAACAACCAATAAAAATCCAAGTAAACTATGTGGATTAAAAGACTTCAGCAACTCCTAAAAGCTGCCTAGACCAGGGAGTCACTGGGCGCCCAGTGGGGGTCTCCCACTGCCGGGAGCCTCCCACTGCCCTGGCCCTGATGGCATTCCGCCCCAATGACACTTTCTCCCACGACAATCCACCTTGCAAAGGAGGTGCAGTGCCCCTGGTGTGCCTTGGTGGAAAAGTCCACTTCGGGCTACGGCCCGGTCACGCGCAGACGTCCCTCCCTAGCGCATGAAGCTCTCTGCACCAAGGAGAAGCCGCTGTCGCCACGGTTCCGGACACTCGAGTACGTACAGGAGGCCCGGCGTCCCGGCGCGGGACTCGAGAACACGGATCGCGCCTGGCCTGAGCCTCCCCGTGAGCGCGTGACCTCCACCCCCTCCCAGCCCCGTCCCCGTCCCCCACCCGGTCGCGACCTGGGCACCGGGCGGCCGCAGCTCTGCCGGGCCTTGGGCTTGGACCTTGGCGACGCGGTCCTCTGTCGCTCGCCCCGCCCCGTCCCGTCCTCCCACTCGCGTCATGCACTGACAAGCGGCCTTCCGCGTCGGTGCGAAGACGAGCTCAGGGTCCTAGGGGCCACCGCCAAGCCGCTGCTTCCGGGGTTCTACACCCGAGGTTTCTTGGGCTTCGGTCTCCGGCTCCAGGCGACAGGCAGCTCACCAGCCTGCTTTCACTCGGTCCTGCTTCCTCCTTCTTCGAAGGAAGCGCTACCTGGAATCCAGTCCCTACCACAGGCCAGCCAGGACTTGATCTGCCCCCGTCCTCATTCACCTGGAATGCTACTTTCCGGAGACGTTTTCCGTTGTGTTTGTTTGTGTGTTGAACAGGGTCTTTCTACTTGGCCCTGGCTGTCCAGAAACCCACTCTGTAGATCAGGCTAAATTCACAGAGATCTGCCAGCATCCCTCCCGAGTGCTGGGATTAAAGGCCTGCACCACCACCTGGTGTCCAGTTTCTTTCTGGGTCTTGAGTGATTCTCAAGGAGAAAAACCCTTTTTTGGTCCTAGTCAAAATTAACTAACACAAACATTTATCAACTGCCGATTTGAGGGAATCATCGGGGGTTGTGAAAGGTGAGCACAGCCCAAGGGGAGGTCACTAATTCTGGTCAAGGGAGGAGGCTGGTGAACTCTGGCCCATCCCAGCTCAGCCCCATCTATTTTATTGTTGAGTGAAATACTTAACTTCGACAAGTAGTGAACACCTACTGTGTGCTGGGCTCAATCTAAATCAGTAAGGCACTGGGCAGGGAGACAGCAGGAAGTGGAGCCTGGTACAGCCTGCTTGGGCTGTACAGAGATGCACTGAGATTGCTGGAGGGCTCTGCCCTTGAGTTAAGGGCTGCCATGGCCCACACTCCTGCTTCTTTAGGGACAGGCAGGATTGTCCATGAACCCACCCTTCCCTCCAAAGCCACAGGGCACAAGGAGGCTGGGAAATGTTTTATTTGGCTGTGCAGTAGGAGGGTTGGGGTGGTCTGGGGTCAGGGGACAGTGTGGGAATGGACGCTCCAACAGTGTTGGGGCTTGGACATCTCCAAGCCATAGAGAACTTGCCCAGGCCCCTCTACTTGGTTTCCCCATTTCAGCTCTCAGAATCAAGGTCCATCCTGCCCCTGCATCCTGAGTGGGATTACATGGGTTCTCTGGGGAGCCCTGCACTCATCGGTACCCACCTGGCTTTCTGGGTTTTGCTGATGACAAGGACAGTCTGATCCTACCTGCCTATCTGGTACCAGGCCTGACTTCCAAGCCAAAGCAAGGAAGATAGCCAAGACAGAAGCCACAGCTGACAACCAGGCTAAGGTCTGGCCAGCAGAGCCGCCTCCTATCCCAGATCTGCCCCTCAGTGTCTGCATCATCAAAGGCAGTCCCCAAACCTGTCAGGTGTCTCACTCATCTCTGCTCTAAGGGCCCTGAAGGAGAACAAAGGGCAGAGGTACAGACAGATCTGGGCAAGCATTCGAGCTTGGGGCTCTCTCCCTGATAACTTTTGTATCCACCTAACCTCAGGCACTGCACCCCTTAAAGGGGTGACCTTGCTGGAGGGCCAGCCTTTGGAGAGAAGAGTGTGGCCCAGACAGTAGAAGCTCTGCACAGAGGAGGCAGCTGGGGGCCAAAGACGAACAGGTCTGGGAGTGCCTGGCTTCCACCCCCCTCCCCCACACTTCCTGAGCCTGGCCCTTTCTGACAGCTGTTTACCAATTAGGGCTCCGAGGATAGGGGTTCGGGGGGCATCAGGGCAGTGGGGGCCCGATGACGATGCTGCTGTTGGTGACTCTCGGGCCGTACCAGCCGGCCCAGTAGTGAGTGTCCACGCCTCCGTGCTGAAACCAGATGTAGCGGACGCCGGGAGGATAGTTGGAGAATGTGTGTGACACCTGGGGGGCAGACAGAAGGAGGGAGTAGTCAGGGACTACTATGTAAGACCTGTCTCAAAAAAAAAAAAAAAAAAGCCAGGGGGGGCAGGAGAGGCTGCTCTGTTTAAGAGCATTGGCTGCTCTTGCAGAGGACCAGGATACAATTCCCAGCACCTACATGGCAGCTCACAACCAACTCCAGTTCCAGGAGATCTGTCGCCCTCTTCTGGCCTCCAAGGCACATAAGCAAAATATACATACACATAAAGATAAATCTTTTAAAAGGAACAACAACAACAACAAAAAATCAGAGCAGGGGATGTAGATTCATTGAAAACAGAGCCGGGGATGTAGATTCATTGAAAATGCTTGTGTAGCATGCTTGAAGCCTGGGATTCCATTCCCAGCACCATGATGGCACATGTCTCTAATTTCAGCACTCAAGAGGCGAAGGCAGGACAATCAGAAATTCAAGGTCATCTCTGGCTATGTATTTATTGCCTTAGAGGCCCTCCTGGGATACTTGAGATCCTGTCAGAAAACAACCAAAGAGCTCAGTAAAGTATTCGCCCTGTAGAGTAAAATGCGCAAAGACCAGTGTTCAATCCTCAGCATAAACCAGACCGTGGCAAACACCTGTAATCTTAGCTCTTGGGGCATAAAGGCAGGAGAAGCCCGAGCTCACGGCCGTCTTCTGCTGTGTAGTAAGTTCAAGACCAGCTTGGGCTACATGAGACCCTGTATCAGATAAATCAAAACACAAATAAAACAAAACTAGATAAAGAACCACGTTACTCAGAAAGGGCTGGATTTTACTCAAGGTTCAACTCTCCCTGGGGCAGTTGGCTGAGCGTACATAAGGGCTTGGCTCATTGGTACTTTTGTTAATAAAGTTTTACTGGAACAGGGCTCACTTGTTGTCTGAAGCTGCTTTCCCACAGCAGCAGCCGAGCTGAGATGCCAGTCCTCGTGACAGAATGTTTGGGTATGTGTGTATGTGTGTTTGTGCATGTGAGTGCACTGTCCACAGAGGCTAGAAGAGGGTGCCGGGGCTGGAGTTACGGTGGTTGTGAGTCACACGTGACATGGTGCTGGCAACCAAACTGTACGAGCAGCAAGCACCCTTTTTTGTTTTTGTTTGTTTGTTTGTTTGTTTGTTTGTTTTTTGAGACAGGGTTTCTCTGTAACCACCCTGGCTGCCCTGGAACTCACAGAAATCCACCGACCTCTGCCTTCCAAGTGCTGGGATTAAAGGCGTGCACCACCACTGCCAGCGATACAAACACTTTTAACCTCTGAGTCATCTCTCCAGCCCTCCTGTTTGCCTTAAACAACTTTAAAAATGACATTTATTTACTGTGCATGTATTTTTTTTTTTTCGAGACAGGGTTTTTTCCAATGTAGTTTTGGTGCCTGTCCTGGATTTCACTCTGTAGACCAGGCTGGCCTTGAACTCACAGAGATCTGCCTGTCTCTGCCTCCCGAGTGCTGGGATTAAAGGCGTGCGCCACCACCGCCTGGCATGCATGTATGTACATGCACATGTATGCTACAGTGCATGTGTGGCAGTCTGAAGATGTTAGAGTTGGCGCTCTCTTTCCACTATGTGGGTCCCAGGGACTGAACTGAAGTCCTCAGGCTTGACAGCAAGTCCCTTTTCCTCATGAAACATTTATCTTGAAGGTCTTTGCCTGGCTTGTTGGTACTGGTGTATTTATTTGTTTATTTAATGTGTATCCTAGGCTGGCCTAGAACTTGCTATGTAGACAGGGCTGACCTTGAACTCACAGAGATTTGCCTGCCTCTGCCTCTGCTTTGTCTCAGCCCACATTGCCCAGATGTTTTATTTATTTGTTTCTTGTTTATGCATTTATGCATTTATTTTTAACACCAGGTCTCTATGGTCTAAGCTTTGCACTACAAAACTCAAGCTGGCCAGGAATGGTGACACACATCTTTAATCCTAGCACTCACGAGGAAGAGGCAGGAGGAATTCTGTGAGTTCTAGGTCAGCCTGGTCTATATATTGAGTTCCACAACAGCCAGGACTACCTGGACATCCTGTCTGGAAACAACAACAGAAAATGCAAACTAGCTTGGAATGTACAGTGATGCCCCTGCCTCAGATTCTTAAGTACTAGTATTACAGGCTTGAGTCACCACAGTAAGATTTGTATCTGGCTTCAGTGGTAGAGCCTAACATGTATGAGGTCTTAGGCTCTGTATCCAATCCCACCAAATAAAGAAAAGAAAGACAGCACATGTGACCATGGTGTAGATAACAGGTGCTTCTCAACTGATGGTGGGCAGGTCCAGACAGACCCACTATATGCTAAAATTGAAGATATATTTGATAAACCCATTGCCCATTAGAAAAAATATTCTAAGTAGAATGCTGGTGAGCCAGATGCTCCTAGATTTACTGTGGGGTCACACTCCCATTGTAAAGTAAAATTTAAGGTGGCGGGGTCGGGGGAGCTCTGGAGAGATGGCTCAGTGGTTAAGAACACTGGCTACTCTTGCAGAGGATCAGGGTTTAGTTCCCAGCACCCACAACATGGCAACTCCCAACCTTCTGTAAGTCTAGTTCCAAGGGATCTGACACCCTCTTCTGGCCTCTTGGGTACTACTGCATGCATGTGGTCCACATACACACAGGCAAACCACCCATACATATAAAATACAAGCAAAGGAATCACAAAAATAAGTTGGGGACTCGTGTAGGGATGATAGATATTAGTATCAGTAGCAGTCATGCCTTCTGGGTATTTCTCCTTCCTTTCCTCTTTTAGGTAGCACATGTGGTTCTAGATGTTGCTATATATGGCCTCCTAATCCTCTTGCACCTTCTTCTCAAGAGTTGGGATTACCAGCATGAGCCACCATACTTGGCCCTGAATATTTTTATTTTATTTTTCTGTGATACTGGGGTTGAGCCAGCACATGCTCAGCAGGGACTCCACCACTGAGTGTTATCCTCGGTCCTCTTTTTTCACTGTTTCTAATTTTAAGACAAGGTCTCCCTAAGTTGCTAGGCTAGCCTTTACCCTTTAGCCTCAGTTTCTCAACACTGAGCATTTCTGGTGGCACAGCCTTTATTTATTCTTATTATATATATATATATATTTTAGATTTCATTTTATTTTATGTGTGTGAATGTTTCCCAGCATGTACATATATGAACTATTTATGTGCCTGGTACCTGCAGAGGACTGAAGAGGAGAATTACATCCCCTGGAACTGGAGTTACAGATGGTTGTGAGCCACCATGTGGGTGCTGGGATTTGAACCTGGATCCTCTGCCAGAACAAAAGTGATGGAAACTACTGAGGGCATGTCTTCAGGCCCAGTTATTTATTTACTTTTTTTTTTACTGGGGATGGGACACAGGGCCTCGTGTATGCTAGGCAGTCTACCACTGAATCATCCTTTCTGGAAATTTTTTTGAGCTGGGGCTCTCCTAGTCTCCCATCCCTGATGCCTAAGCTGGAAGCTTACTCTTATTTTTCTACTGAAGCAAGTGAGGCTGAGGCTTAGAGCATCAGAAACCCAAGTGAGAGATGGCAGAGTTCGGGTCTGAAGGTCCCTGTGGGGTCCCTGCTCACATACCTCCCTCCACTTGGCGTCGCTCTTCTGCTGAATCGTTACGGGGTCTGGCTGGAAGGTTCCCAGTGGTGCGTGGGCCGACGACAGGAGCTGAACACACAGCTGGTACTTGGACCCGCAGTCTGGCCTGGCTGCGAACCTGCAGGTAGAAGAAGGAAGAAGGGTTCATGAAGACCTGGGAGATGGGGGGCAGGGCAGGGGTGGGGCGCCTGGGCGGCAGGCCCCCCCCAGACCCTCGCCCCGTCACTCACCAGTCTTTGACCTCGATGTCCGGTCGGGTGGTGTCCATCAGCTCCTCCCAATACCCTTCAGCCTTGAGGTCCACCACCTGGGACTTGAGGCAGGTGCTGGGTCAGGGAGGGGGAGGGGCTGGAGTTCAGCACTGGACCCTGATGTTAGGACTTGGGCTCCCCCCACCCTCAGGCCCTAGATCTTACTAATAGGAAGTCACGAAGTATTTCTTGACCTGGTCATTGGGGAATTCCTTCCGCTGGTCTTTGGAGAGATCTTCCACCTTCCATTCATCACCTCCGTTCACATCCAGGCTCCAGAACTCAAATCCCTCTGTGGGGAGAGCAGAGTCCACCATGCAGGAGGCCCCTCAGGGCACCTTCTCCATGTACCCCTCCCTCTCAGAGGTGGGACCGCCAAGCTGCCTTCCAGCCCTGTGCTTTGTCGTCGTAGGTAGCACGTTAGGTGCTACCTGTGTGCACTGGGTGTAGCTAAAGGGCTTCCATGGAGAATCCTGGATGATCAGACCCCCGACTATGATGGAGAGTGCTCTGGCAGACAGACCCGAATCTTACTCAACTCCAGCAGTAATGGGCTGTATGACCATAGACATGTTTCTTTCCTTCTCTGAGCCTTGGTCCTCTCGTTAGCTAGAATCAAGCATAGAGGCTAATCTGTGGTGGAACATACCTGCCATTCCAGCAGGCCGAGACAGGAGTGTTGTGAGTTCCAGGCCAGTCTAAGCCACATACTGAGTACCAGGCCAGACAGGGCTACATAGCAAGATAGCAAGACCCTATCTCAAAAAAGCAAAACCAAGGGCAGCGAAATGCCTCCGGGAAAAGCGCTTGTCACCAAGCATGATGACTTGAAATGGATATCTCAGGATCCCACAGGGCGGAAGGGGAGAACTGACTCTTATAAGTTGTCCTCTGACTTTCACACGTGCAGTAGCATGCACAGCTCTCCCCACCCCACACACCTAATACACACATAAATAAATGTCAAAAGAAAAGGCTCTTGGAGTGCCGGAATAGCTTAGGTTTTTGGGCCACAACACTGTCTCTATGGCAGTTTTCTGTTTCTATTTTTAATAATCCGTTAAAAACAATACCCAGCGGGGCATGGTTGTGCAGGCCTTTAATCCCAGCACTTGGGAGACAGAGGTAGGTAGATCTCTATGAGTTCAAGATCAGGTTGGTTTACATAGTGAGTTCCAGGACAGCCAGAGCTACTCGTGTTGTTATAATAGAGAGACCCTGTAATGCCTGGGGGGCGATCACCAACCTGAGACAGACAGCCTGTGTGGCCTGAGCAGGCATCTCCATGATGGGTAAGGTGACCTGCTGATGTCCCACACAACCTAAGTCAGAAGCTCATTTTTTAGTAAAAGGGGGACCTGTAGGGTCCTGGCCCCTGTTTTGGGTAACTGTTGCCTTGCTTGCTGACCTTGACCTTGATATCCTCCCTATGCTAATTCCCTCCCCGGTTCCACCCTCCTGAATGCTTAAGAGAAGTTCCTTGTCCTGTATCCTGCATAATGGGTGTTAACAGCTTAGATGCAAGATTGTAAAACATCATAGGGAACTTCTGTCCTCCCGGGTTCTCCCATTGTGCTGTAAGCCTGTATTTAAGACCTCCTCCCTCCTTCAATAAACAGCATTCTGCATTAAATAAAAAAAAGAAAGAAAGTTAAAAAAATAATAATAATAGAGAGACCCTGTGACAAACACCTCCCCAAACAAAACAAAACAAACCATAAAATTCTTCATAATATAGTAAGTAGGTTTGGGCTGTAGTCTGCCCAACATTGGTCAAGAGCATGGCTATGGGGAGTCAAGGGACATAGACAGGCAGCTGGAGGATCTGAGTAGCCTGGACTTACTCTATTACTATGCCCCCCACCCCATGTTTGACCGTGCAACAGAAAACAAATTCCTTCCTGCTGTAACTCATCCTCAGCCTGGGCCCAAGGGGTCCAGATGACTAGAAGCCTTTTGTCTGACCTGCTCTTGAACTTCAATGCAAAGGAGTCTTCACCTCCCATTCATCCATAGGCAAGACTCCTTCTGGGACAGTCCCCATAGGCCCATAAGTGAGGACAGCAGATTGTAGCTTCAACTAGTGTCTTTGGCACAATCTGTTCCAATTGGCCACATTTCTTTTCCTAGGGAAGGTTTTAGGAGAGGCTACCCTTGAACTCATGATCCTTCTGCTTGTCTCCCCAGTGCTGGGATTACACTGTTAGCACCATTGCCAACTGAGAAATGAATGGTTTGTTTTGAGACAGAGTCTCATGTAGCCCAGACTGGCTTCTAACGGATGACCTTGAACTCTCTATCTTCCTGTGTCCACTTCCCAAGTGCTGGGATTACAAATGTGTGCCATCATACCCATCTGAGAAATGATCTGCAATAAACAGTGCCCTTGGCCTCAGTCTACCCACTTGAAAAGAGGGTACATCAATAGTACCTACTTCTAAGCATTATTGTGAGGGGAAAAAAGGCCACAATGCAGTCCGTGTTCAGGACATGTCCACTGGTTACCTTACAGAGCATGTGTTGTGTTGAGGCAGATACTCTCTGCACCCACCTTCAGCACATGGGTTGTGAAGGAGGTTCCTTCGGAGGCTTCGAAGGAAGTAGAAGATCTTCCAGTCAGCCACCGGCTGGTCCCAGTCCTCAGTGATAAAACCCTCTCGCAGGCACTTGCGCTTCCAGAGGGTCACCAGGTCAATGAGGTCTCGCCAGAGGCTGCAGACAGGTCGGCAGCGCAGTAGCAGCTGGCGGGCCGGTATGTGGGTGAACAGCTCCAGTAGAATGTTCTCTGGCAGCTCGTTGATATTGCCTACAGCCATGGCAGTGGCTCCTGGCCTGTTCCTGTGGGGGTTGGAGAGATGCGCTACATACCCAGCCTCCTCCCTGGCACCTGGCGTTTCCAGCACCCAGGGATAGAGAGATTCCTAACTCAGCTGCCACTGACTGTCTTCAGAGTCACCGTGGTGCTCTGACCTTCGGTTTTCTCTTCAGCAAGCAAACAGGGCAGAAATGGTACTTCCCTCCAGGGTCACAGGCAGCTCAAGGTGCATGGGCTAGGGATTTCTTAGTAAATGGTGAGCTCTGATTTCCTCCAACCCCCGGCCCTTAAGGACAACCTCTAAGGTGGCCCAAGGAGCTTCCCAAGGTCACACAAACAGGAGAGGAGGGCGAAGCAGCCCTGACCTTTACTGAAGGTAGAGTCAGACATTTTCAATAGGCGGGCAGTCTTTTAAGAAAAGGGTAACAATGGGAGGCCTTGTGAGCGCTCCAGCCAGCCACTCTTCATCCTCTCCCATCCCCCAACGGGGAGAGGGGGAGAGATGATGAGCGGGGGTTATCACTGTCTCAGGACCCGTCACGGAGTACAAAAGGCTCAGTGATGTTCTCAAGATCTCAGAGAATATGACCCGCTTACCTGAGACTGGGGGAAGGTGTGCGGGTGGACAGGAGCCTTCCTATCTCCCTCCCGCACCCCGGTGATTGGGCTCCAGCCAGAGGCTGCCCGCCCCCGCCCAGGGCCCCTGCAGTCTCACATTTCTTATGCATGACCCTAAAATGCGCTACCGGCTCAGACCTCTGAGCATCGATTGCCTCCCCAGCCCAGGTCCTCGAAGCCTCACAGTGCAGTGGGGTAAGCCCCGAGGCCTGGGCCTCAAAGGCGTTAGGCCCTCAGGATCGCAGAAAGGCACCCACCTTCCCCCGCTAGGTCCCTGCCCACCGCGTCTTCGTCCCCACGCTGCGTGCTTCCCCTCCCGCGGTCACCTGAGATCCGGAGAGCTGTGCGATTCCACCAGGCCGTGAGGCTGTACAGCCCGGGCCTGCGTGGCCAGGGATACAGACCTGCCCACTACTCGCCAATCCTCTCCCTGCCGGGGCGCTCAGTGAGCCCCTCCTTCGGTCACCTTCGCTTGGTTGTGCCCTGGCCGTGGAACGGCACCCAGAACACGGCCCCGCCCACTGCTCACTAGACCCCGCCCCAACTCCGCCTCACAACATTGGTCCCTCCCTCCCCATTCTCCTGTCACCCGCGTTAGGCAGAGCTGCGCCAAGCCCCCGCTTCTTGGGGCTGAGCCATCGGTGCCAACGGTGGCCCGGGGTGCGACCTGCCCACTGTCTGGCAGACCACGCCCCCGCCCCACCCATTTTTCCTGTCACCCGCGTTTGGTCCTGCTGCCCTACGGGTCTTGGCACTGCGCCTTTCTGTCAGTGTTGGCCCAGGATGCGGCCCCGCCCACTATTCCTCCAGGCCCCGCCTCACCCGCGCACCCCGGGAACGTGGCCCCTCCGCAGCGTAGGAAAATTACCTGGGGGGGGGGCGGGAAGTCGCTGATACCCCCAAATCCACTTGGCCTGGCGCCCGCACCCTCTACACCCCAGCTGCCAGACCCCTGGTGTCCTCCCGCAATCACTCTCCAGGCGCACCCGGAGCCCACCCATCCCGTGGCTACCTCTGCCCCTCCCCAGAATCCGGCTCCTTCTGGAAGCCGCACCTTGGGCTCCGGGGGCGCGGGGCTCCCGGCCCCCAGCGCGGGGTGAGAGGCGGCGGGGCGGGGCGCGCGGGGCCTTTAAGAGGCGCGGCAGCACCGACCCGGTTGACGCGGGCAGCTCCAGAACTCGCCACCCGCAGCGCTCCGGCTCCTCTCTGTTGACCACGCTGCAGCGATGGATGGAGATGGTGATCCAGGTAGCTGTAGCCGGCCCGGCTCGCGCCAGACCGGGGAGACAAGGAGGACGAGCGCCCCAGACGGGGCTCAAACTTTCGCGATAGCAAAACCCCTGAGACAGTCTAGGGAGCAGTTTTCTGCCTGGGTCTTGGTGTGGAGGGAGGAGGACGCCTGGGTCTCCAAAATGGCATCGGGAGACGCTGGCTTACCAGGCTCCAGACTTCCTGGGGTTTGAGAGCTGGGTTCTTGGAAGCTTTTGCTTCCATCAACTTCTTCCATTTGCTAGCTCTGCCTGCCCTCCCTTTCTCATGAGCCTCCGGAGTCCCTGCCGGGTCCCGGGGCTTACCAGCCTCACCTTGCATCCATCATAGATTCCTGAGGGACTCTCTCCTTTGGAGGGCCACCTTGTGTCACGGTAGTGGGCTGCTCCATGGGGACCAGGCTAGTGGTGAGGAAGAGTTGGGCTGCTTTTGATGGATACTCTGGGTTCTCAAGGATCTTTTGTCCAGTCATCTTTCCTGGCACCAAAGACCCCACCCCTTCCCCCTCCAGCTCCCGGATGGGCCTGTAGGGGGTTGCTTGCTGAGTCAGGCTGGGGTGCAAACCTGCCTGCCATGACCCCCCACCCCTTCCTCACAAACCACTTTAGGGGAGGCAAGGGAACAGGTGCGCTCTAAGGTGGCCAGGCTTCCTTCCATCCCTGACCCCCCCTTCCAACTCCCAATTCCCCATCAATATCATCTACAGGGCCCCAGAATAGGCTCCTGTTTTCCCCCAGGGCCCTGGAAGTCCCTGGACTCAGGGGCCCAATCCAGGTGAGTGAGTCAGCATGGGGTCAGCGTCTAGGGCTAGATAACTTTCCTTCAGCAACAATGTGGCAACTTGTGTTCGAGGGAGCAGGATGGGGGGGCTGTAATCGGATCTGGGGCCTCAATGCCAGGCCTAGGGGCCAGGAGAGAGGACCGGGTGAGGTGCATCTTTCCGGGGAGCATCAGGTATCCACTGGGGCCAGGGCAGGGCTGGGGTGGTGGTGGAGAGGTGAGGACATTGGGCCCAGCTCTCCAGAGAGCTGTGGGAGGCAGAATGGACAGGCATTTTCCTCTCTGTTTGATGCTGTCCTGTGGCGGGACCTGGGAGGCTAGGACTCTCTGAGGCCCAGTTTCCTTGTTGCCGATGGAGGAGTAACCCCTACATATGAAAATGTGACCAAAAGATGCTAGAAATGCAGGGAAAGTGGGGTTGTGTGTGTGTGTGTGTGTGTGTGTGTGTGTGTGTGTGTGTGTGTATGTAAGAATCACCATGGCTGATGGAGAATCGGTGTGCTCTAAAGAAAGAGGGGAAGTCCTGGTTCAGCTTTCCAGTGCTGTCAGTGTGGGGATTGCTGGCTGTATCCCATTAGAGGAGGTTTGGGGAATAGGCCATCTGTACCCTCCCCTGACATGGGCCTGCTCCCTGACTGCCTTAGATTTTCAGGGTCCAGTCTTCAGGAACTCTGAAAGAAGCGACTCTATTACCCAGGTTGGCTGGGTCCCCTCCCCACTGGCCCTCTCTCCTTGAGAGATACCAGGCACTCAGTGTCTGCTTACTCAAGGCTTCCATGGCCCAGATGAGGCGGGCTGAGATCCAAGTGATACCCAGCTGCCCATACTGTCCTGGGTGTGCAGTGAACTGACCTCAAGAACTCTGCCTGAGAGACACTGCTTCCTTTCTGGTGTCTCGCCCCTACCATGGGGTCAGGAGTTCCCACGTACTTAGCAAGAGTGGCTGTCTCTGTACCCTTGCTCCTCTGTGGGGAGGGGATGAATATCAGTATGATCTGATGGTCTGGCACAATGATGACCCCATTTCACAGATGAGGAGGCTGAGGGTGAGGGATGGAAAAGGGGGGGAGACTCTTACGCAATCACCCAGTACCTCTTTCTCTACCCCCCCACCCCCTCCCATACAACACTGGCTGGGTAGAGACAGCTGGATCTCTAGCCTATTGTCCCCACCCTGAGTCCTTGGGTCCTCTACCCCAATATTGCCAGAGGGACCTACACTAAGTCACTTAACATTTTCCAACCTCAGCATTTTCATCCACAGTATCAAACCAAGACCTAGGCCAGGCAGTGGAGGTGCACACCTTTAATCCCAGCACTCGGGAGGCAGAGACAGGCAGATCTTCGTGAGTTCAAGGCCAGTCTGGTCTACAGAGTGAGATCCAGGACAGAGAAACCTTGTCTCCAAAAAACAAACAAACAAAAACAAAAACAAAAAACCACAAAACAACAACATAAACTCAAACAAGACCAGAGTACTAATTCAACAAATTCTTTTGTTGTTGTTGTTGCTTTGGTTTTTTGAGACAGGGTTTCTCTGTGTAGTTCTGGCTGTTCTGGAACTCACTCTGTAGACTAGGCTGACCTCGAACTCACAGAGATCCACTTGTCTCTGCTTCAAGTGTGCTGGGATTAAAGGCGTGCGCCACCACCCCCTGGCTCAGCACATTCTTTTGGTAACACCACAGCTGTTAAAGCTGGCTCCTGTGTTGGACCGAATGAGTTCAAACACAAGCTCCAAGTACTTATAAGTTGGGTGACCCTGGACCTTGTCACCTCTCTGTCTCTCCATAAAAGAGATGTAGGGCCAACCTGGAAGAGGTGGTTTGGGGGTTTAGGAAGTAATTCAAGTGCTCCGAGCAGTATGTCACTCTTGCTAAGTGGTGGTAAAATACGGTGGCTCCTGACTCTACTCTGGGGCTAGGCACTAGGAAGTCTCCCAGGCCTGGTTCTTACGGTGGTCAGTCCATTGTACACAAAGGGATTTATTAAACAACCAGACCAGGAACAAAAGCTAGGAAGCCTCTGAATGCTTTTGAGCTTGGGCTGTGAGAGGGTGTGCTAAAGGTATGTCCAGGAAGGCTCCCCAGAGGAGGCAAGGGACCCTTGAGGTCTAGGAGGGTGCTTAGGAGACCTGACCCATAAGTACAAGGACATCAGTAACCCCAGATCCTTGTGGGTGTCTACTACCCCTGTGGGAGAAGCAGCAGCTGAAGGAGTTCTTCTGGTTTAGGGGGAGTATCTGTGGCTCTACCTCCTTGGGCTTCCTCCCTGGGCACAGTTTAGGGCTCGCTCTCCCCCACTCCTGTGTGTGTGTGTGAGAGAGAGAGAGAGACAGACAGACAGACAGACAGACAGAGGTCCACTGTGTAGTCTTACTGTAACTCTTTACGTAGGGCAGGCTGGCCTTCGCAGAGATACATTTGTCCTCTGCCTCTCAAGTGCTGGGATTATAGGCAATGCCAGCAAGTCCCGGTTAAGAACTTCTGGCCCCGGCTGTGGTTGCCTCAGAGTGGGACGTGGAGGGGTCAGTTTGGAAGTCTCAGCTTTCCCTTACTCCCCGGCCCTCAGAGAGTGTGAGCCACCCCGAAGAGACGAGCCCAGAGGAGCAGCCAGAGGAGGCGGGTGCCGAGGCGGGTGCCGAGGAGGAGCAGCCCCCGGAGGAGCAGGAGGAGGAGGAGGCGGAGGCCGCGGAGTACCTGGCCCAGCTGCCTGAACCACTGCTGCTCCGAGTGCTGGCCGAGCTGCCAGCCTCGGAGCTGGTGCAGGCCTGCCGCCTGGTGTGCCTGCGCTGGAAGGAGCTGGTGGATGGCGCCCCACTGTGGCTGCTCAAGTGTCAGCAGGAGGGGCTGGTGCCTGAGGGCTGCGCGGATGATGAGCGGGACCACTGGCAGCAGTTCTACTTTCTAAGCAAGAGGAGGCGCAACCTGCTGCGTAACCCATGCGGGGAAGGTGAGGGTCACATGTTGGAGTGCCCATTGTCCCTTCTAGAAAACGGCTCTTGGTGCCAGCCCGCTTCAAGATTAAATGAGATGAAGTGCTTGGTGCGATGTCCAGCCCAGAACAGCCGTCTGTTCCCTGGGGAGTCTCTTCCCAGAGTATACACTCTCAGTGAAATGGGGGTGGGACAGGCCCGTGGATACTGGGTCCGTGGGCAGGGTGAGGAAGTGCCTACAGACCCACCGAGACCTTGAGAAAGTACTCACGTCCATTCTGCCTCCCACGGCCAAGGCCAGAGCCAGCCCTGCCACAGCCTCAAGCAGGGGCTGTGTGACCAGGGTGGGACTGTCCGTGTCCCTACAGAGGACTTGGAGGGCTGGTGCGACGTGGAGCACGGAGGGGACGGCTGGAGGGTGGAGGAACTGCCCGGAGACAGTGGGGTGGAATTTACCCAAGACGACAGCGTTAAGAAGTACTTCGCCTCCTCCTTCGAGTAAGAAGAAGGGGCAAGGGGGAGAGGGAGGGGGAAGTGGGGGGGGCACCGGATCCTGACGCCTGTTCCCTCAGGTGGTGTCGCAAAGTGCAGGTCGTTGATCTGCAGGCTGAGGGCTACTGGGAGGAGCTGCTGGACACCACGCAGCCCGCCATCGTGGTGAAGGACTGGTGAGCAGCTGTGGAGGAGGGGTCAGGACTAGAGGGGAAGTGGTGGTGGTGGGACTAGCCGTGTACCACACTTTCAGTGTTGTGGCCACAGGTCTGCAAGGGTTGGCAACGGATGGAAATCTATTTCCTGCCTTGAGTTTAAAATGTAAGCAAATGTGTGTGCACTTGCCCTCACTTAAGGCAAGGCAAGGATACTACCAATAAGTTAAGGCCTGCTTACTCCTTACATGTATACACATATCTATATATACTCCCATTTCTGTGCGTGTGGCCGTCCCGACAGTATGTACCCCCTAGGATGGCTTTGGTTCCAAGGATGGGTCTGGCACATTTAGTCCCTACGTTTGGCTCTGGGGCCCAGTTCCCTCTTCTCTGTGGCCGCAGCTTCCTTATCTGTGAAATGGGAACACTGGGGAACACTGGCCAGGCATGGATGCTGGGCTGGGCAGAGGAGATCTCTGGCAGAGTGAGGTTCAGCAGGTGGGGCCTGCGCCCCGCATTCCCCTGCAGGTACTCGGGCCGCACTGATGCCGGTAGCCTGTACGAGCTCACCGCGAGGCTGCTGTCGGAGAACGAAGATGTCCTGGCGGAGTTCAGCACCGGACAGGTGGCAGCGCCGGAGGATGGCAGCTGGATGGAGGTGATCCTGCAGAGCCGGGGGCGGGGCCGAGGCCGGGACATTCTGGGTGGAAGCTCCTCCCACGGATCTCCGGCGCAGAGAGGGTGGTCCCGGGCTCGTAGAGACAGCGCCTAGTTCAGCCCGCAATCAGAGCTGGGGTCGGGGCGCTGCGCCCGCGTGGGGTGACAGGGACAGCTTCAGACCTCTGAGGCTGATGCAATACCCCTTCATCCCCAGATCTCCCACACCTTCACCGACTATGGGCCAGGCGTCCGCTTCGTCCGCTTCGAGCACGGAGGACAGGACTCGGTCTACTGGAAGGGCTGGTTCGGGGCCCGGGTGACCAACAGTAGTGTGTGGGTGGAACCCTGAGCTACCCCCCTCCCCAGCCTCCCTTTAGGGGCAGAAGCCTGGGGGTAGAAAGGCCTTAATTTAGTTGGTAGCATCCTCACCTGCCTCGTCCACGCCTTGCACCTGCCTCTCTCCCGCCCCTTCCTCCAGCCTAGTCCCTGCGGGGAGAGAAGGATTTGTTGCTTTATTGTGGGATGGCTTCCATTTGCATCTCCACGGGCAGTCGCTTCTAGAATGTACAATCCGAGGGAGTTACGGGGCTGCTGCTGGATCCCGAGCACCTAGCATTGTGCCTGCCTCAAAGTGGGCACTCAATAAATATTTGTCCAAAGAAGGAAATAATGAAAGTGCAGATGAGTGGACATCTCCCCCTCCATCGCTCTGTCTCCCAAGGGCCCCTGGCATGGCCTGGAAAAGTACTTGGGGACAGTCCAGCTGCTCGGGTTTCCAGGGGCTCTTGGGTTGGTATGGGGCCAGCTGGGCCTGGGCAGGCCTGCGGGACAAAGGCTAGGATTGTGAGGCTAAGGAGGGGCTGGCTGAGCCTGGCGCCGGAGGACATCCAAGCTGCCCGGAATCCACAACAGGCTTGGTAAAGGAGTGTGGGGGTGCCTGCCCTCCAGACCCCTCTTGGCCCAGCAGTTAGGCTGTGTCTTGCTGCGTTGTCCCCACCCTCTCTGTAGCAGTTTTGTGGTGGCCCCACGAGGTCTGGATAGACGTTCTCTTGGGCCTAGAGATGAAGGCTGTGACTGTGTGTGTGTGTGTGTGTCTGTGTCTGTGTCTGTGTCTGTGTCTGTATCTCTGTGTGTGTGTCTGTATCTATGTGTGTGTGTGTCTGTATCTGTGTGTGTGTCTGTGTCTGTGTCTGTGTCTGTATCTCTGTGTGTGTGTCTGTATCTATGTGTGTGTGTGTCTGTATCTGTGTGTGTGTCTATGTGTGTTTGTGTCTGTGTGTGTCTATGTGTGTGTGTCTCTGTGTGTGTCTGTGTGTATGTATGTGCGTGTGTGTCTGTATCTATGTGTGTGTGTGTGTGTGTGTGTATGTGTGTGTGTGCGTGTGCGTGTGTGTGTGTGTATGTGTGTGTGTGTGTGTGTGCAGTAGAGGGCAGTGGGAAGAAGAAGCTTGGCTGCTCTCTTCATTCATCCTGCTTCACACTAACCTTCCTGGACAGGACAGGGTTGGTCTGGAAGCTGGCTCCTGGCACCATCCTGGGAGGCAGGCCGTGGGAAGGGTGTGTTAGGCTGTGTGTTTAGGCTACTTGCTTTCTGGCATCCCAGCCCCTTCTGACCTTCTGAGAACGCTCTGTGACTGACTGGGGTGATGAAAGTTGTCACCATTGTCCCAATACAGTCATTGTGACCCCCAGCTCTGCTTTCATTCTGAGGTTTGGTGCCACCTGCTGGTGAGGTGGACAGCCCCCTGAGCTGGGGCATGCCTGCCTTGGTGTCTCGATTGTGACACCTAGCCCTTCCTCTGAAACTCCAGGGCTGTAACCCACAGCCCTATGGGTCTTGAAGTGAGCACATTCTGCCTCTCTAAGAATCACCAGACTGGCCACATGCAGTGAACCCTGGCATGTCCTGGGACCTCTTGTCAAATTACGGCAAAGTTCTCTGCCATGGTGCTTTGTCAGCCAGACGGGGAGACACACTTTGACCCCAGGACTTCCTGGTCTACATGTGTGTGTCTGTCACATGTGTTCCGGTGCCCACAGAAGAAGGCCTTAGATTGACTGGAGTTGGAATTACAGGTGTTTTTGATCTGCCTGACGTGGGTGCTGGAATCTGAACGTGGGTCCTCTGGAAAGACAGTCAGCTTGTGCTCTTAACCTCTGAGCCATCTCTCCAGTTCCCCCACTCACCCCAGTCCTTTCTAAGGGAACCCCAAGTCTGTAGGGGAAGGCAGGGTCCACACCCACCTTCGTTGCTAATCACAAGGAAGCAATTGGTGGCCTTGGGCCCAGCATAATGGAAGGAAGCATGAACTCACGAGCTCCTGGGCTGAAATGGATAATAGGTAAGGTGGAGCTTTAGGGCAAAGGACTGGGATGTGTGTGTGTGGCTTACCTGGCTCAGAGGAGGGAGCCCAAAGCATCGAGGTTGGATTTTCTGCCTCTAGACCAGAATGGCTTCTCAGGGGGCAGAAACTCACAGATGGGAACTGAGGAGTAGGGTGAAGGGTACCCCAGCATGGAGTGACAGTTAAACTCAGTAGTTCAGAGAGACCAGCTGCCTGACTGAGATGTAGAGGTCAGGGGGTGGGTGCTGCTGGGGGGGGGGAGTAGCATGCCTGGGTCATGGGGCACAGGGCACTTGATGTCCACTCAGAGATGAGCAGAGACATCCCCCTCTAATATGAAACAGAATAAGGTGGCAGGCGGCACCCAGAATCAACATAGAAATACAGTCCCCATTGGGGAACTATGATCCAAGTTCATTCTTAACCCTCACTCTCAAGGGCAGAGGGGAGGAAGCCTGAGATGGGGGTGGGTGGGAGCTGAGATCAGTGTCCCTCAAGGGAAATCCCATGTGTCAGCCAGCAGGTGGCACCCAAGGGCTCTCTGGGCAGTGGAGTGTCGCCTTAGTTCCCTTCTAACAACTTGGTCTACTTGGTCTAACTACTAGGTCTACTTGGTCTAACTACTTGGTCTACTTGGTCTAACAACTTGGTCTACTTGGTCTAACTACTAGGTCTCAGGCAGAGATCAAACAGGCAGCCTCTGCTGGAATACACACTGTAGAGAGAGAAGCGTGACCACAGACAAACAAATGGAGGCATCTACCAACACGAAGTGGCACTCTCTCTACACACCAGGCACCCTTTAAGACCTTTGCATGTGACACATACTGAGTTATAATAGCCTCATGGCGTGAGCAGTTAATTTCTTTTTATCTGGGCATGGTGGCATATACCTTTAATCCTAACACTCTGGAGGCAGAGGTAGGTGGATATCTGTGGGTTTGAGGCCAGTCTGGTGTACATAGTGAGTTCCAGACCAGCCAGGGCTACACAGTAAGTCCCTGTCTAAAAACAAACAAACACAAACAAACAAACAAACAAAACAAAAAACACCCTTCTACACAAAAACCCAAATCAAAACACTAACAAAAAGATAAAATTTAAAGATAATTTTTATTTTCTTTATGTGTATGAGTGTATGTCTTTGGTGTGTAAGCCACGTGCATGTGTGTCCTGGAGGAGAACACCAGATCTCCTGGAGCTGAGTTACCAGTAGTTATGAGCCTCCTGACATGGGTTCTGGAACCTGAACTTGGGTCCTCTGGAAGAACAGCATGTGCTCTTAAGTGCTGATCATCTCTCCAGCCCCTATTATTTCTGTTTTTTTATGAGTGAGAAAACTGAAGCAGACAAATCAGGAACTTTCGTGAGGTCACTCAGCCCTCTCGTCCTTCATAGAAGTAGAATTCTATTCAGCTAATGGGCATTTGACCTCTACAGCACTGTCAACAAAACTGGATTGAAGGTGGTAGTGTCACTTGGTCAAGATGATTAGGAGGGATCTCTGTGAAGTGACCTTTGAAGATGATGAAGAGGACCCAGCCATACGGAGGTCTGGGAGAAGATCACAGAAGCAGCGAACGCAAAGGCCCTGGGGTTGGGAATGAACTTACCTACATATTAGAAAAACAGCCAGCATGCCTGGAGCTGTGGGCACACAGTTTGGCACGAGTGTAGAGATGTAGGTGGTGATCCGGAGAATCTCCTGAGGACTCACCGTGCACCCTGTGCTATGCGGTGTGAATACTCCAGGAAGAGGGGTGAGGTGAGCTTCCTGTAGGGAGAGGAAGCTGCCGGGAATGGGGGATTAGACATCAGCAGCTCATAGTCTTGCCCATGAAGCCACATTTTCAGAGGATACTGGATGAGAGGAAGGGTAACAGTGGTGACGATGCTGATGTCACCAGCAGTGTCTGCAGTGACGACAGGTGCATGCTGAGGACTCCTGTTCAGAGCTCAGGTTCAGCCCACCCACTCACTAGCCCCTTCTGGGAGACACCATGCATCATGTGTATCAGTTACTGCTCCGTTGCTATAACAAAATGCCCGACAAAGAGCAACTCAGGGAAAGAAATGGTTTATTGTGAGTCACAGTTTGAGGGTGCAGTCCACCAAGGCCTGGAGCAATCCAGCATGGAGGCAGGAGGCGGGGAGCGTGAGGTGACTGGTAGATGGCATCCACAGTCAGGAAGCAGAGAGAGTCGATTGCAGGTGCTCTGCTAGATTTTGCCTTTCACCCTGTCAGGACTCCAAGGCTGTGGGATGGGTCTGTTCACGTATGGGATGGGGCTGCCCAAGTGTGGGATGGGGCTGCCCACATTCAGGTCTTCCCACCTCATTTAATCCAGTCTAGAAACTCCCTCACAGACAAGCCCAGAGACTTGTCTTCTAGGAGCTATCAAGTTGACAGTGTTAACCATCGCACCCTCCCATAGGTAGGAGAGGCTGTACACAGATGTGCTGGTTACTCACATGGTCAGATGATAGGGGAAGCTCTCTCCAGCTCCTCAGGGATGGTCTAAATCACCACGGTATAGAATCAGACATGGATTCCTACTGGAGCTCCAGGGAGGAGCTGGGGATGAAATGGATGTGTCAGGGATGGTGACTTCAAGGTTCTGGCATGGGACGTACCCCAGGTTGATTGAATGAGTGTTAGGGGTTCTGAGACATTTTAATTATGGGAGTCACAGGAAGCAAAATGGATTTCCTTTTACATTCCTGGTGATTGTTTCTGTTTAGCAACTTTGTAATGGAAAAATCTCTTTTTTATTAATTTATCCTATGTGTATGGGTGTTTTGCCTGCATGTATGTCCTGATGTCAAGAAGTCCTAAAGAGTGTGTTGCATCCCCTGGAATTGCAGTTACAGATGGTTCCGAGCCTCTATGTGGGTGCTGAGAACTGAACCCAGATCCTCTGGAAGAGCAGCCCGTGCTCTTAACCACTGAGCCAAAAACCATTTCCTTTTCTAATTTATTTGCCTTGTAAATATGGGTTTTGTTGAGGGAAGTAAAGGGCAGTTCCTATTATGACCACCAGATGGCAGCATCATCAAGGCAGTCTCAGCCTGGCAGCCTCAGAGATAGGATTTGAATCCAAAGCCCAGGCAGACTTCTGGTTGAGGGCTCAGTCTCCAAACTCAAGGGCTGTGCTTTGAAGAGGCTAAACCCAGGGGATGTCTCAATCCTCCCCCTCTCTTTTAGATCGGCTCTTGTGTATCCCAGGCTGGCCCAAGGCTGACTTTGAATGTCTGCTTCTCCTGGGTCCACCCTCTGGATCGTGGGATTGCCGGTGTCCCACCATGCTTGGTTTAGGTGGGACCGAAGCCAGGGCTTCACTGGGAAAGCAGTCTACCAGCTGAGCTATTTCTGAGTCTGGGTCATCAGAGGCCCAAGTCTTACAGGATCTACAGATCCAGAAGGGCTTGAGGGTGGTCTTTAGGAGCCCCTCTGCTTCTGCACCCCAGGAGAGCCCTGGGCCTTCTTTGGGCCCCCTCTCCTGAAGTGAACACGGGATACTCAGCCAGATCCGATCTAATCTCCTGTGAGTAATGACTCCACTGCTCCCCCTTCTCCTAAATTAAACCTAATCTTGTGTTGACTCTGCTGAACAGGGAGAATAATGCAGGAGATTAAGACGAGATGGTATTCATTCTCCTCCAACAAAAGCCAATTAATTGCTGGTAGGATTATCTCCCTGAGTTAGAGCTGCTGTCAGCTCCACAGACAACCAGGATGCTTCTTCAGCTTAGGTCTGTGCTGACGCAGCAGGAAAGATTCTGGGGAGATATAAGGAAGAACTGCCTGGATGAGGAAGGAGGTGTGAAGAGGGTGGAACTAGCCATGTGGAAATACTGTAAGCCAGAGTGGAGCTCTGTGGAGCACCCCCTCCCCAATTCCCAAATGCACATCCCATATCTACTTTCTGAGGCCCAGACACACATCATCTCAGGCCACTTCAATCAGTGAATCTGGGGATCAAGCCTCTTCCCCTCCCCATTCCCCCCCCCCCCGCCGCCTCTCCCAGGAGTCAAGGAAACCATGTGTCTAGGGCCAAGAGCATACATTTAGCATAGGTCTGTAATCCTAGCTACTAGGAAGGCTGAGGCAGAAGGAGAACAAATTCAGGGCCAGCCTGGGCTACATAGTGGGTTCATTGTTAGCCTGGGCTACAGAGTAAGTTCAAGGCCAGCCTGGGCAACTAGGAAAACTCAGTTTCAAAACTCAAAAGTGACAAGAGGGCCAGGGATGTATCTCAGTGGTAGAGCACTCATCCAGCATGTGGGGGGCCTCTGGGTTCCATCCACAGCACAGAGAGGAAAAAAGACTAGGGGTTTGCAAACAGACACACCAGGATCTCCCCTGGTTTTGCCTCTTCTCTACAAAGAAGTGATCTGGGATCTCCAGGGTCCTGCCTTGATGTTCCTCAGGCTGGCCTGAGGTCTCAGTAGCTCAGACACTTGGGCTGTGGGGAAAGAATGGCCTGCAGAGGTGGAAGGGGAGGCTGCCCACACTCATGGGTCTGAGCTGCCGGCAACTAACTTCCTTACACAGCCCTCCCAGAGACTTCTCTTTGTCATCTTGATGTGTACAGGCAGAAGCTGGGTTCAGAGAGCCCCACCACTGTATCCTGCAGAGCCATAAGGTTCCAAGGGACCCCCAAAGCAGTGCTCTTTCCCACAGGGCTGTGGTCCACATGTCCCGTGGGATGGATGGAGTGATATTTCCAGCAGGTGGGAGGCTGTGGCAGTCTCATCTCTTCTCTCTGGCTCTCAGATGTAGAGCCATGGTGTCAGTGGGAAATGTGGTTCCCCTCACAGCCCTGTGGCTCACCTTCTCCTCCAGCTCTGTGGGAAGCCTGCTACCCCATCGGGAGAGCACAGCTTCATTGCCTTTGATCCCTGAGTCATTGATGCTTTCTGAACACAACAAAAGTGTCCCCTAAGTGCAGTTTAACAGTCCAGGAAATGCCTGCCACAGCTGTGTGGCTGTGTGCAAAGCACCATTCATCTCCGGACATACTTAATCCTCTCAGTGAACTTCTGAACTATTATCATCCCATTTGGAGGCACAAACAACAGAGGCTCAGAGAGGAACAGCCTGGCTAAGTGTCACACAGCACACAGTAGGGATGCTGGACTCCATGGATTCTAATCCCACAGATGAGAGAGAGCTTATCCAAGAGTCCTGTGTAGGCTGAGGAGTTTTCCGGTGCCCCACAGACTACACTTAGGCCTGGCCTGGGGCATACACCTGCTCGTGGTGAACCCATTTAGCATCCGCGTGTTTATTAAGCCCCTTCTGTGTGCCAGACACCTTGTTGTGCTCCCAGGAGACAACAATGAACCAAAGACCTCCCTGGAAGCTCAGATTGATGTGGGAGATGGATTTTTTTTTAAAAAGGTGAATTACTACCCACTCTGTGACTCATCTCCTCTGTCAAATGGGGTTGTAAAAAGCGCGGAGTTCTTCTGTGGAGGGCGCTTAGCTGGAGGGGTACAGGGAAGAGCAGAACACAAGTCTATAAAATAGACAGGTATGCGACAGTGGACAGTGAGGGGACAGCCTCTTCCAGTCAGGGAGGGCTGCCTGGAGGAGAAGGTGCATGGACCCTCAGCCTCCGAATGCCAGGGGCCAAGAACTTCCTTGTCAGGGAACATCAGCTCCCTGGTCCTTTCCTGGCCACAGGGTCTTCCTAACTCACCAGTGTTCTATGGCAGGACAGGGACCCTTGTGGGTTTTCTGTCCTTAGGTGGTGACTGAGTGTGGGAGGAGGTGGCCTCAGGGCAGTGGGCAGTGTATAAGGAGAAGGGCCTTGTTGGGAGACCCCCAAGGAAAGAATCTTAAAGACAGATATCTCAGGGAAAAAAAAGAAAAAAAAAAAAACACGAAAAACAAGGAAGAGGGAATCAGGCGGGGAAAATGATTTTCTGGGCTGGCGTTTCCAGGGGAATTAAATCCTCTTTCTCGTCACCACCGAGTGAGTGGAATAATCCAATCTATGAGGCGGAAGCCCCCTCCCCTTTATTGCTGCGTCTTTGACCTAACCGTATCGGGCTGCGCTTGAAATCAGACCATCCCGGGGAGGGAGAGCCGGAGGGAGGGAGCGCCAGCCCCCGGACCAATTACTCTGCTCGCCGACACCAGAAAAATGAATTATTCCCCGAAAGCGGCCTCCTCAGCTGATGAATTCTGCACTGCAGAGCTGCGGAGTTCTCCCAAATTGAATCGAAGCTTTGAGAGATGTTTAAAACCAGGTGGAGTGTGTTTTGGTGGAGAGGGGCTCTTCTGCGGCCGGCGGGGGTCTGGGAGGGAGCGAGGGAGAGCCCCCCTTCCTGCTCCAGAGGTCCCCCGTGCTCTACTGGGGCGGAATGCTTTGTTCCCAGCCCGAGGCTCAGAGAGGCCAGGTTGTCTGTCTGAGGCCACACAGTGAGCGGGTAACCATGGCAACCTGGTACCTTTCCGTCCCTGTCCGCTGGGCCTTGCTGGAAACGCCTCCTCATCCCTCTCCCTCCCTGGGAAGCCCAGATTGAACGCGTTGGCACCGAGCTAGGGCTTCGCATTCTGAATCACTGAATCTATAGCTGTGTGACCTGGGGCACGGAGCGCCATCTCTCTGGGCCTCAGCTGCCTGACCCCGCTCCCAATGAGGCTAAATAAAATCCTGGATTGCCACCCTGGCAGCTACAAATGACAGAAACATTTGTCACTCCAAGTGGCCAAGTGAAGCAAACTTGGCGTATTAGTCAAGAGTCCTCTAAAGGCACAGAACGGATAGGGTTGTCATCTACAGTAAAACGGGATGGACTAGGTCGGCTTACACGCTGTGCTCTGGGTGGTCCAACAGTGGCTGCCTCATGATGAGAAGAAGGCTGAGAATCCAGTAGTTGTTCAGTCCACGAGGCTGGGTGTCTCAGCTGGCCCACTCTGGCCTTGGAGTCCTGGAGACCTCTCGATCACTAGTCTGCTTTGAAGCCCTGAAGAAGTTGACTCTAATACCGGTGAAAGAATGCCTCAGTCGCAGGATAGATGAACTTGCCAGCGAGAGTGAAGGGAAGCAGGCTAAAAGCAAAGAAACCTTTCCATGTCCTTTAATGTGGGCTGCTACCGGATGGCATGGCCCAGATTTAGGGTGAGTCTTCCTGCTTCAAATAATCTGATTAAGAAAACGCCTTTAATCCCAGCACTCGGGAGGCAGAGGCAGGCGGGTCTCTGTGAGTTCGAGGCCAGCCTGGTCTCCAAAGCCAGTTCCAGGAAAGGCGCAAAGCTACACAGAGAAACCCTGTCTCGAAAAACCAAAAAAAAAAAAAAAAAAAGAAAAAAAAAAAAGGAAAAAAAAATAAAGAAAGAAATTCCCTCACAGGAGTGCCCTGAAGCTTGGGTTCTAGTTGATTCCAAATGTAGTCAGGTTGACAATCAAGGTTAGCCATCACACTTGAGTTCACATAATGAAGGAATGGCTGTTATATTTATTTATTGTTTATTTGTGTGTGTGTGTGTGTGTGTGTGTGTGTGTGTGTGTGTGTATGTGTGTGCTTACAACATGCATATGGAGGTCAGAGGACAATTTACAGCAAGTGATTTTCTCCTCCTACCATGGGGTACTGGGGATTGAACCCAGGTTGTTAGGTTTGGTGGCAAGCCCCTTCATCTGCTGAGCCACATCATGAGCCTGTGCCAGTGTGTTGAGGGCTCGGATTTTCTCTCTCTCTCAGTTCTTTGAGGCTTCATCTCAGGCAGACTCACTTGGGATCTGAAAACTCTGTGGCCAAGAGGGCTGAAGAGGAGGGTCTTGGGTGCGGGGTGGGTCACAGTTTCAAGGTGGAGCTTCACCTCTCCCTGTCTTGCCCAGGATGGTATCATTCCACGGCTGGCAGAGTTCTACAGACATCAGTCACTCCCAGTCTCTGTTGAGGGGAGTCCAGTGTGCTTGGGGCCGGGAGTGAGGGACTATGCCTGGACCCCCCTGGTTTCCCTCTCCAGCCTGCTTCCCCATCCCCCTCCCAGGCCAGAGGAAGAGGGGTTGGGCCCCAGGGAGGGGGCAGGCATCACCTCACAGCACTGGAGTCACAGACGCTGTGAATCGCTCAAAGATGTGAAGAGAAGGAACCATGCTTGTTGCAGCCCCCCACCCTGGATTCCAGCAGGTGTCTGTGGGTTGAGGAACTATGGTCAGGGGATACGCTAGCCTGCAGGGCTGACCTGTGGACTGGGTTGTGTATGTCTTAGACTCCAGGTCTCTGGGGCTGGAGATCTGGTCAGGGATGAAGGAGTAGGGGTTGATGAGGGGTGCATCATGGGAGGCTGCAAACCTCTAGTTGAGAGGGCTCACTAGCTCTTCACTCAGATGCGCTGTCTAAGCCAAGTACCTCCTTCCATACGTACCCCATACCCTGCTATGGCCGCAGTGGGTAGGAAATTCCCCAGTGGCCAAGAGCATCTTGCTAGGTGTTACTAGACCTGGTACACTGCAGAAACTCTAGGCATTGGCTATGAAGTCACATCAGGATATTGCTGCTGGCTTTAAATTTATTATTATTGTTGTTGTTGTTACTACTGTGTGTGTATAATGTATGTGTGTGGGGTGCACACATGTGCCCTGACATGAGTGTGGAGGTTAGAGAACATCTTGGTAGAATCAGTTCTCACCTTCATGTAGGTTCTGGGGATTGAACTCGGGTCATTAGCTTTACGCAGCAAGCGCTGTGCCCTCCGAGCTACCTCATCCGCCGACGCCTCTCACAGCACAGTCCTGCAAGCCTAGTCCAGACAGTGTTGGAGACACCAACCCTCTGCCTGACTGCACCCCAGGAGTCAAGGAAGGAGGGGGGAGGGGAACCAGAGTTGTCCATTTCACACTCACTCCCCAGGTGTAGATGGGGAAACTGAGGCTGTGTTGGGGGAGAGAATAATCATAGGGTCTCCCAGGCCTGGCATGAGATGAGTGTGTGTCTGAGGTCTCCTGTCTCCTGCAAGGTTCCTTTGGGTGGATATGGGGGGCTTCGAGGGGAGCTCTTTCTGGGAGGGGGGCACGGACATCAGCTGGCTCTGAACCCAGAGAGGATAAAATGTAAATGAGCAGAACCAGGTGGAACATGGCCTCTGGGTTTCTCAGGTCCAGTGCCTGTTCATCAGCAACACCTTCCGGGCCAGAGAGATTAAAGTTTGGGTTTCTGGAGACCTGGACAGAGGTCTCCAGCTACACATGCTCCTGGCCCTGGGAGTCTTGGGGAGACTGTGTATCTCCCTGAGTCTGTCTCCTTAGCTATGAAATAGACATAAAGGTTGGTCCTGCCTTGTCAAGTGGTCAGAACTGAGAGTGGACATGATGGGAAGCTCTGGGAAGGCCCTGGACTGGCCGGTGCCCAACACCTACCCAATCTTAGGAGTGTTTACCCCAGAGACTCAGAGGAAGAGGGTGCTGGACCTGGGCCCAAGAAGACAGGACTAGGGGCACCCAGAGATCTTTTGGAGGTCCCACAGGACTTTGAGGAGAAACCAGCAGGGCATGTGGATTCTCAGCATTGACATCAGCCAGCACCAATGCTGGACATTAATACCTGCTCCCAATGAACAACTTTTCTGGTCCTGTTGAGTTCGGCTTCCATGGCAGCCTCTGTGTAGGGCTCTGCATAGGATCTGGGAGTATCATTTTTTAAAGAAATACATGTGTTATAATCATGGATATGGTGTGTGTGTGCCTGTATGTGTGTGCACATACATGCACATGTCAGGGTATGCATGTGGGAGTCAGAGAGCAACTTTCAGGAATCAATTCTCTCTCTCTCTCTCTCTCTCTCTCTCTCTCTCTCTCTCTCTCTCTCTCTCTCTCTCTCTCTCCCTCTCCCTCTCCCTCTCCCTCTCCCTCTCCCTCTCCCTCTCCCCCCGTCCCCCCCCTCTTCCTACCGAAGCTTCTAGAAATTGAACTCGGCTAGAGTTGTGTGGCAAGGGTACCACCCTCTCCTCCTTACTCTCATATACAGGAGAGAACTGAGATTCAATGGGGTGGGCGGGGTTTTACACACACCATCATACCGCCAATTAGTGCAAAACCATACTTCCATCTGAGAGTCTCTAATCTGATGGGGGAGGCATGGCTCCCACACTCTGTGGGCACTGAGGCCCTGAAGCTGCTCTGGTCCTTCTGAGAGGTTGGATCTGTGTTCACGCCTGGGGTCCTCCAGAACTCCTGGGTAGACATGCACAAAGGTAGAGGGAAGAGATCACAGTGTGACTGTTCACAGGAAACCACGTGAGTACCCATGGGGGCAAGGACATCGGATTGTCGTGTCCCCATTTCCAGCTTCTAGAAAGAGACCTAGAATTCACTACTGGCCTTTCCCCGCCCCTTTAAGCACTTAAAGAACAGACCAGAACTGATAGCTAAATTAAACCTGCTGAGATCGTCTGTTTAATTGAAAATGCCATCTGTAATTTAAATGTCAGAATCGGGGATGGTTATTGCGGCCGCCTTGAAGACTGGGGCTCATTTCACAGTTTCAAAACAGACCAAGAGAAACAGCAAATGGACCATGGCCTGCAGCATCGTGGAGCGATTAATAACTTCTCTGGTCCTGCTGAGCTCTGACTTCCATGGCAGCCTCGTACAGAAGGCTCTGGGTGGGGGCTGGGAGCTTGAGGTGTGGGCTCAGAGGTGCAGCCCCTGCCTCGCCTCCACACACCTCTGCTCCACCTACACCCAGCATCAGGGCAGCCTTGCCAAGCTGCTGGGCTCTCCTTGTTCCTTCAGAGGGTCGCTTTTGCCTTCCTAGGAGGACAGCCCTGTCTCCTGAGAGAAACACGCCCACTTGGGGGATTCCCTCTCCCAGGCCGTCCCTTCCTTCATAGTCTCTGCTTGTTAGAGGAAGCTGTGGATCAACAGACTTAGGAGGGAGGCTAGCCATGCTGCCTCCTGCTGACTTTGCAGGGAATTTGGAGATGCGGCTTTCAGTCTCTCCAAGATCGGGCTCTGTTGTTTATGAAGATATCTAGTCTTCACACGTTAGTGTGTGACACACTAGTCCCCAGAACCCCATACCTCCATGAGGTTTCCAGGCAACTAGAAAGCTCACTGGCCCCCAGACCATATCCTCACCTGCCTCTCCAGCTGGAAACCTGGTCAAGAGCTATTCTGTGGGGACTCCTAGGGTATGTGATGCTGTCCTGGAGGTCAGTGGAATCAAGAGTCACCTTGCTCCCGATGCCCATCATCTGGTGTGGGGGAGGGGTCTTGAGTGGTAGAAAAGAAAACCAAAACCAAAATGAAGCTATGCTTGATGCTAGATGCTGGGAACTGGTGTGACCAGTTGAGTTCTGAGTCACAATGGCTGCTGAGATCAAAAGTGGTGGGGTCTCCTTGGAGAGATTAGGAACATAACGAGGCAGAGAGAGTTGAGAAATCCACACCCTGCTCTGCTTCTGCCCTCCCCCTTCTCCTCTTTCTCCCCTCCTCCTTCTGAAACAGGGTCTCACATAGCTCAAATCGGCTTCAAACTCCCCATATATCCAAGGATTGTCTAGAACTCCTGATCCCCACCCCCACCCCCCACCCCCACCTCCACCTCCCCCATGCTGGGATAACAGACACCTATCACCATTTCCGGTTTATGGGTTGTTGGGTATCTAACTCAGGACTTTATGTGTATTGGGCAACTCTACCAACTATATCCCACATACCTTTTTTCATTCTTTATTCATCCAGTAGATAATTTTTGAAGGGCTGTTGTGTGCTAGGCCAATAAGAAAGGGCTAAGTGATAAGGTTGGGAGATATCAATATTACCACGGGTGAGCTTGACTCCTACCCACCCCAGTCTGGAAGGGCAGATAAGTCTGGGATTTGATATCTGAAAGGGCAGAGGGCAGGTTCTGGAAAGATTGGTACCTGGAGGACTATGGGATGACAGGTTTGATTTGCGCCTCTCTGCATGCACCTGTGAGCTGATTCTGTCCCAGGAAGGTGATTGACAGCATGGAGACAGTCAGGGACCACACTCTGATTATAGGTGTGCACCATCATGAGTTTTATGTAGGGCTGAAGATGGAACACAGAGCCTGAGGCAACATGGGAAGCTGGGGGGTAGGAGGTGTTAATGGGCAGAAGGCATTTCCTCACACTTCCCTGTTCCTACTCCCACCCACGTGACCCCACAGTGGCCATCACCAGAAGCCCTGACTAGCTGCCTCAGGGAGCAATCTCTTGTCCTGATTAATTTTCTGTCACCTCAGAGCTGAGTGCTGAGACCTCTGTCCCAGGGAAGGATGTTGGGGGCTGAGATTGGAAAGTCAAGGGAGGCCTGGCACTTATTTCCTGGGGCCTTTGCCACCATGAATCACAGGAGCCCCAGACACTTCCCAGGTTTCCAATGGGTGGCTTGTTGGGTGAAATGTTCCAGGGTCGAGTCATGATTCAGGTTGACCACCAGGGACACGTGGGCATGTTGTGCCCTGGGGCTGCTGCGAGCTGGGAAGCAGCCACCTTCTGCTTCCAGGGTACTGTGGTTCCTCATTTATCTGAGAAGCACTCACTGAACTCCAGTTGACTCTGCTCTGCCCTGGGCTGGGGGCTGGGTACAAGGTACAGCCTGGTCCCTGTCCTTAGAGGCCTCAGTGCCCTTTGCTACCTTCTATAAGCCAGTAGGTGAGACTGTCCTGAGCACTGGCTGAGGGCAGACAGAGTCTTAGATCTCTGCCCTGCCCTTACCCCTCCCCTGCTCGGTCAGCCTCTGCCCAGATGGTTCAACAAGATATTCAGGGGACAGGGATGTAGCTCAGTTTGGGAAGTGTTTGTCTAATGTACAGAAGACCCTGGGTTCAATCCCCAGAGTTGCATAAAACTGGGAATGGTGGTGCCCACCTGTGGTCCCCTGGGACGGGGACTAACCAATAGTCCTAGGCCATCCTCAGTTCACAGCTACATAGTAAGATCAAGAGCAGCTTGGGTCACAGGAGACCTGTCTCAGGAAAAGAAAAAGGGTTCTGGGAAGATGGTTCAGTGGGTAAGAGTACTAGCTTCACAAACACGAGGTCCCGAGTTTGAATCCCCAGCACACACTTAAAAAGCCAGGCGTGGTCACATGTACCCCCAGCACTGTGGGAGGCAGAGACAGGAGGGTCACCGGGGCTTGCTGGCTGCAAACCTAGTTTCAGGTTCAGTGGGAGACCCTGCCTCAAGAGAATAAGTCAGACAGTGATAGTGAAGGACACCCAGTGTCCTCTTTCGCTTTACACGTGTCCAGGCACACATATTTGCACGCCCTTGTGCACATACACCATACACGCATATTTACAAAGCAAACGAACGAGTAAATGAACAACAAAACATTTAAGTCCTAAGTGCACCGAGAGTTACAAGTTCTCTCCCAGGAACCCCCTCTGCCGGGCCCCTCCTCTTCTGGGCGGACACGGGAGACCATGGTCTCCAGAGCACTGACAGAAACCTCTTTACCTCCCGTCCCATCTCAATCACTCCCACTTCCCAGATGAGGAGCTGTGTTCAGGGTCACCCCTCCATCACTGGAGTGTCCTCTCAAATCTGCCTCACTGATGCCAGTGGCTTGAAATTGGCCTTCGTGGGAAGATTTAACACCGTGGCAAATGGCAGATGCCAGCAATGAGGGCATTTCCATTTTAGGGAGCCAGTCAGGGTTTGCCCACAGGCTTCTGTGCCTGGACCAGGACTCACCTAGACAGGCAGCCAAGGATGGTGTCTCCTTGGAGCATTCTTTGATGCCCCACCTACGAGGGGCTGTTCCCAGCGCTCCCAGGGAGGAGCTGGTGCTTCTGCCTCTGCTGGGCCATCTTCCACATCACAGGTGGTTTGAAGATCGGGAATGTGGCTCCCTGCCACCCTTCCCTCCCACGCCCAGGTTAACATGGAGATAAGACCTTGCAGCTAATTGAGGTCTTGCTCAAGGTTAACTGGTACTTTTATTGGTATGAGTGATAGCTCCTTCTGGGTGTGAGAAGGAGGCAGCAATGTGACGTTGCAGAGCCCAGAGGCTCCTTTCCAGAGGGAGCCGAGACTCTCTCTATGACTGCCATCTCCTCCTTCCCTGCTCATCTTAAGAACAGCCTGGCCATCGTCTGTGGTGGGTTTCTTTGCCCACTGCCACAATATTCTCGTTAGTTTATTTCTACTTGTTTACTTCTTTATTTTTATTGTATGTGTATGTGTATGTGCATGTATGCACATGCGTGTAGAAGCCAGAGGACAACCTCAGCTGTCATTGCTCTGTTTTTTTGAAACAGAGTCTCTCACTGGCCTGGAACTCACCAAGAAGGCTGGGCAGGCAGGCCAATGAGCTCCCCCCATGTCTCTCTCTCTCTCTCTCTCTCTCTCTCTCTCTCTATCTCTATCTCTATCTCTATCTCTATCTCTATCTCTTTCTCTCCATAGATAGAGATGGGATTACAAGCTACAAGGTTTGGATTTTTATATTTATTTATTTATTTTGGTTTTTTGAGACAAGGTTTCTCTGTGTAGCCCTGGCTGTCCTGGAACACACTCTGTAGACCAGGCTGGACTCGAACTCAGAGATCCACCTGCCTCTGCCTCCCAAATGCTGGGATTAAAGGTGAGCACCACCACCACCCAGCTCAAGGTTTGAATTTTTAAAATTAAGATTTTTCTTTGCTTATTTAATGTGTAAGGGTGTTTGGCCTGCATGTGTGTCTGTTCACCACGTGTGTACCAGATGCCCATGGAGGTCAGAAGAAAGCATTGGTTCTCCTGGAGCTGAAGCTGCAGATTGTTGAGTCACCACGTGGGTGCTGGGAATTGAACCCGGGTCCTCTGGAAGAGCAACCAGTGCTCTTAATTGCTGAGCCACCTCTCCAGCCAGATTTGTAAGTGGGTGCTGGGGATGGAACTCAGACCTTCACCATTTGCAACAAGCACTTCGCTGACAAAGCCTTCTCCCTTGCCCTGCTGACCTGCTTCCTTGCCTGCACCACAAGACGGGAAGCAGAGGGCAAAGGCTTCACAAGCTGCCCGCTCTGCAGCTGCCTACCCCTCAGCTCTCCAACGGTGCGTCCTCATCCCGACTTCTGTCAGCTGTGTGCATCTATTTACTTACCTGCTTTGAGACTAGATCTCTCTGTCTGTAGTCCAGACTGGCTTCAAACTTGTGATCCTTCTGCCGTGGCCCCCGTCCTTCTGGGATCATAGGTGTGCCCTCCCCACCTGGTTTTGAGTGTGTGGTGTAACTATGTCCTGCAAAGGCTCCAATGGCTGGAAGCTTGAGCCCCAACATGCTGGTTCAGAGGTGTAGAGATTTTTAGCATGTGGGACTGAATGGGACAGCGAAGTCATGGGCTGTCATCACCTCAGTTTATTCATTATTCAAGATGGAATTAGTTCTCATGAAAAGAAAGTGTTATTGTTTATTTTTTTTTAAATATTGGCTAAGTGTGGTGGTTCACACTTGGAATCCTGGAACTTGGGAAACTGAGGCAGGAGGATTGTTTTATGGCCTGGCCCCAGTTTCTTTCTGACTCCTCACATGGTCTATGTTGCCATCCGCCACTAACCCTCACCAGAGCTCAGCATGTGCCACACCATGCTCTTGGATCCCCAGAACTCTGAGTCAGATAAGCTGCCTTTTACCTTTAGTGTTTCTCTCAGCTCAGACACCCAGAATGCTTGAAGGAGGCCAAGATGAATCAACATTAGTTCCTCAGAACCAGTTGTTTTTGGTTTTTCAAGACAGAGTTTCACTGTGTAGCTAGGACTCACTCTATAGACCAGGCTAGCCTTGAACTCAGAGATCTGCCTGTCTCAGCCTCCCAAGTGCTAGGATTAAGGCATGTGCCGCTACCACCACCAGGCCAGAACTCTGATTTTTGTACTCTCTTAAGATGTTCATTAGCTGTGGGACCACAGGAGGGAACAGAAAGGAGAGCCCTGGAACAGATATGACAGAAGCTGTGGACACCACTTCCCCTGACCCCTAACCTGGCACTCCTGGGTCTCATTCATTTAAGGACAATGTTCCTATTCTGTGTGGAAAAAAAGTTACACTTGTTCTAATAAAAACCGTAGTTTTTGTTGGATAAAATTTTGGAGAACTCAGACAGTGTTAGAGCAGAGCCCCCACCCAGCCTCGGCTCCTTCTCGTTCCAGAGTTAGCCCCTCCCATCTGAGCCCAAGACCCGCCCCCTCTGGTAATTATAAGTAACATTAAAACTGCCTCCTGGAGCAAGTTATTACTTCCAAGAATAATAGTCTGTTACTACAAGAAACTAATTAACAGCATGCAATGAGGGGGAAAAATTCAATTAATTAGTGGTTTAATAAGCGCTCCCAATGACTCAGGCCCAGCTTGGGCCTTCGGGTGGGAGAGAGGAGACACTCAAGGGCTGAGTTGGGATGGGGTTAGTGCAGGGCTCAGTGTCCTGTGGGGCTAGGAGGATCCCTGAGGCCCAGCAGAGTCTAGGAGGAGAGCACCCCCATGGTGTCCAGCCCCAGTTTTGCAGAGCCCCTCCTGGGCAGAGGCACATTGGCTCCCTTGTCACCTTGCAGAGTGTTATTAGGATCTTCCCTGTGTGGTGGCTTGGTGGCTTTGAGGAGGTGGGGGAGACTTGCTTTTCTCTGTCCTGTGTGCTAGAGGGCTTGTGCCGCGGCATGTGTGGAGCTCAACTTACACGAGTGGAAGGTTCTCTCCTTCCACCATGTGGGACCTGGGGATTGAACTCAGGTCGTTTCTCTGGGCAGGGTCCCTGTAGCTAGAGTTTTCCTGCCTGGCCCACAGTCAGGACAAATCTTTCTCACCCGCCAGTCCCACAGCCACTCAGACCCGACCAAGTAAACACAGAGACTTATATTGGTTACAAACTGTATGGCCGTGGCAGGCTTCTTGCTAACTGTTCTTACAGCTTAAATTAATCCATTTCTATTAATCTATACCTTGCCACGTGGCCCCGTGGCTTACCGGCATCTTCACATGCTGTTTGTCATCATGGCGGCTGGCAGTGTCTCTCTGACTCAGCCTTCCACTTCCCAGCTTTATTCTCCTCCTTGTCCCGCCTATACTTCCTGCCTAGCCAACGGCCAATCAGTGTTTTATTTATTGACAAATCAGCAACACATTTGCCATACAGAACATCCCACAGCAGGTCCCTATCTGCTGAGCCAGCTCACTGGCCCCTCCACTGTATATTACAACAGGGTCTCTCACTGAATCTGGAGCTTACTGATTGGCTAGACTGGAAGGCCAGCCCTAGGATCCTCCTCTTCTGCCTCTCAACGCTGGGCTTACAGGTATGTACTACAGCCCTGGCCTATCACAGGAGCTCTGGGGATTGAACTCAGGTCCTCATCTACAGCAAGCAATTTACTCACTGAGCCATCTCTGTCATCCTTGAATTATTTTAAAATAAAAGTCCTCATATGTCCCCCCACCCCCAGATTGACAGCCGGTCCGACTAACTTCACAACCTGTCTGTTCCACCCAAGGGCCTTTGCACAGACTCTTCCCCATGTTGAGAGTTCTCTATCCCTCTCCACCCTCTTTTTTTCCTTTAAAAAAGATTTTATTTTGATTTGTGTGTGAGGGAGAGGGGGGTGGAGAGAGAGAGAGAGAGAGAGAGACAGAGAGAGAGACAGAGACAGAGACAGAGAGACAGAGAGAGAGACAGAGAGAGAGAGACAGAGAGAGAGAGAGAGAGAGAGAGAGAGAGAGAGAGAGAGAGAGAGAGAGAGAGAGAGAGAGAGAGAGTTTGTGTGCAGTGCCTGTGGAGGCCAAAGATGACAGATCCCCTGGAGTAGGAGTTACAGGCTGCTGTGAGCCACCCAACATGGGTGAGGGGAATTGAACTCGGGTTCTCTGGAAGAACAGCTGCCTAGCCTAGAAGTTCCTTACAATTCTGTTTGCGATTATGTCTCACTATGTAATCCTAGCCTAGAACTTGCTGTGTACCAGGCTGGCCCCGAACTCACAGAGATCCACCTGCCTCTGCCTCTGAGAGCAGGGCACACCAGGCTTTCCCAGCCCCTTTTTCTCCTTTAGAACTCAGCTTGAAGTTGAGTTCTTTATAAATGTCTTCTCTGGTCTTAAGCCTCCACTCCTGCCTGACTCGGTCTCCAGAATTTTCCCTTTGTGATCCCTCTGTAACGATAATGGCACCCACAAAATTTCCCCATGTCAGCTGTGACTTCACCTCCCCTCTAGAGTCTGGTATTCAGTCAGCGCTGACTATCAGCAGAGGGGTCTGGGTGGTGCTCTCAGGATGGGAAGAGGACGGTGCTCCTGAGCACAGACGTCGAAGAGGTGTCACAGCTCGCCCTTGATGAAGAGTCCTCCCACCTGGCTGCTGTTGACCTGGAGCAGCAGCTAAACTTGGTGCCTGCTGGTGGCGGTTTGTCCCGACCTGTCTTCCCCAGACCCCACGTGCTACCTATCAAAGCAGCTGCGGTGGGCCAGCCACTTCCAGAGGGAGGCCAATAGGCGCTTATTGAATGTATGGTTTTAATTTATGACAATTCTAATCCCATTATGGGTTCTCTTTTGTCTGCAGTCCGCACAGCAGCGGAGTTTAATTACGGCCAAGCAAGAGTTCCCCCACACAGGGGACCTTGCCTGCCAGCCTCCACCCTCCCCAGTTGTCTGAGGGAGTTTGGTGGCCCTGCAGAGGGGTGTTCAAGGTACGGGGGATGGGGTGGCTGTCGCTGGCCCTGTGGTGTTGGCATCAAAGCGCTTCGTGCGGCTACAGCTACAGCCCACAGGATGTATGGGATGACTGCTGGGTAGCAATGGGGACTGGGCAGGGCCAGGCAGCTGTGTGCATCCTGCACAGCTATGGGACAGAGGTGGAGCATCCTGGGGTAGCAGGAGTGAGGGCAGCTCAGGGACCTGCTGGGAGAAGGACTGAAAGGCAATGAGATGTACCTGGTGGTGCTTTCCTAGCAGACACAAAGCCCTGGACCCCAACCAGTGCTGCGTAGATCCAGATGGATGCAGGAAGACCCAGAATTCGAGGTCATTCTCAGAAACGAGGTTTCGGCTAACCTGGATTTTATGAGGTCCTGTCTCCAAAGAAAATGAAAAAAAAAAAAAAACCAGAAAACTCTCCTGGGGTGGCCTGTGCCCCATTGCCCACCCTAGAAACAGAGTTGTCTCCCAGGATGCAAAGGAAGCAAACTCATGCCAGGATCAAACACACGGTGATGATGTAAAGTCCTTTTTTTTGGTGTTGATGGACTGCACTGCAGAGTGGATTGTGAGGCGGTGCAGTGGAGGGCTCAGGGGTCAGGAGCTGATCCCAGGCCAGCAGAGAGTCCCTGTGTGGCTCCAGGTCACAGCCTATGTAGGATGCTCCTTTCTCAAGTCTCAGGGGCGGAACCGAGAGCCGTCTAGTTTTGAAGGAGGATGCTTCCAGGATGGGTGTGATGAAGAACAAGGCCCAGGAGATGCCGCAAGCAGGCCAATGAGAAGCAGTACCAGATGAGGTTCCCAAGCCCTGTGCCCAGTGAAGGGAAGGGGCACACTTGGCCCTAGTGTGGAGGGACAAACAGGAGGAAACAGGCCCTGTCTGTGGTCAGGCAGCCTGAGGGACAGCCTGAGAAGGGTCAACAGCACATGGAGAGGAACAGCAGCCCTGAGTGCAGAGACCCAGCATCTAGCCCTCTTCCCACACTGGTACAAAAGGGAGGCAGCACTCCAGGGCTGCTTCCTACAGGCAGGGTGGCCGGGGAGTAGTGACCACTGGGTGAAGATCCAGGGGTCAGCATTCTGAGGCTCCAGGCTGTGAGGTATGGGTTAGAACCAGCAGGCTTTGGAGACTCCTGTGGGGCAAGGGCTGGAACCTCAGGGCTATGCAGGAACAGATTCTAGGGAGAGGAGGTTCGAAGGAAGCCCAAGGTGTGTGGGTTTTTGTCGATCTGCAGCTTGGATCCTGGTTCCTTCCAAACTAGATCTATGCGGGAGATGCACAAGCGTGGGATGCAGGCTGGAAACCCAGACCCCTGGGAGGGCGAGAAAGTACTTAAGGGAACAAAGCAGACAAGGAGAACCGTGGGGGTGGCAGGGACTAGGACCAGTTGGAGCACCTAAGGGCGAAGTCACTTCTTTGCCCCAATCATGGTCAGCATGAGAGAATGTTGTTCTTGCATTATCTGATAGGCTCAGTCCTCCCGTGTCTACATCTGTAAAATGGGCATAGAAAGAATATCTGCCCCATTGACTTGGGAAGTAAGTTTGAGTGGCTAAGTGTGGTGCTTGGCACAGCATCTGGCATACAGTAAGTAGCAATTACTTTCATTAGCAATTGTTGCTGTGTTTGTCATTCTCTAGTGACACAAGAGACTAGCTGTCTTCCCTCCCATAATCAGCACAGTGAGAGGGGGATGTGCAGGCAGTGCTTTTGGTGTTTGGGGGGTCTTTGGAGCTCTATGACTGTCCAGTCACAGTCTGGATGGTGACAGCCCCCAGGACATGTTTTGATCTGCACAGTTAGCAAATGCCAGAAGTGTGGCTGAATTGCCTGGAATCACCTCTTCCCAGATACACACACTGGCAGAGAAGATTTGTCAGGCTTCGCTGGATCGGGAGATGGAAGCCGGGAGTCACATGGTATGGGGTACGACAATGTCAGTAGGAGGAGGAGCTCACTGTAAACTTGAGATTTGCGATTGTGTTCAAGGACAGAAAAGGGAGAGACAGGTGGGAGATAGGGAAGCAGTCCAGCTGTCCCCTGCACTCATGAATCCTGCTGCGGATTGAAGAAAGAGGTACCCATGTCTGACATGGCGTATGCAGATCGCTGTGGCTGGCCTGGAACTCAGAGCTCTGCCTGCCTCTGCCTCTACACCCGGCTTGACTGAATTCTTGAGCCTCCTGCTTCCATTTTCCAAGTATTTGAATAACAAGCACACATCACCACAGCTGGCTTATGAGACACTAGGGATGGAACCCAGCGTTTCATGCATGCCAGGCAAGCATTGTAACCACTGAGCTATACCCCCAGCCCTGCATGTGTTCTTAGAGAGCCTCACCAGTACTGTTTGAGCAACAGACAGGGACAGGCCACATCTGTTCCTAGTCCAGTGATCATCTTCTCCCTTCACGACTTTCTGTCCCTTGAAGGGAACGATGGCTGGATTTCTGTTTGGGACATCTGGACTCGCCTCCTTTGCTAGGCTGAAGCCGGCAGGACATGTGTTTCATCCACTTGCCGCAAAATAGTTGCTAAGCCCAGGGTGGACCACAAACCTGCTGGTGGTGATTGCCTCAAGGTGTCTTGTGGCAAATGGCCCATGTGGGAGTGGGACCTCCCAGCTGGTGGAGCACCTGGGAGCTGAGCCCCCTTCCTGAGGGCATTGGCACTTCCTGGGATGAGGCACATGGAAGATGAGCTTGGTGGTTTCGGTGGGCATCCAGAGTCTGTGACTAGGCCACCTCGGTCCATCAGGGAGTGAGAGCAGCAGGAGGCTCTGGACAGATTAGACTGGCCTCTCCGGGTCTCAGTCTTCCCTCCTGCAGAATGGGTGTAGGGTAGATGTGATGACTCCCCAGGCTGTAGAGCTAGATACTGTGCTCCAGCCCACCCCTTAGCAGGGGAGGAAGGGAGGGTTGTAGGGCCCAGCTGGCAGAGGAGCACCTAGGAGAGCCATAGGAAGGCAGTGGAGAGGCAGCAGCTATTGGGGTGGGGAGGGAGACTCAGCTGACAGGAGCCACTCAGGAGCCAATGGGCTTGCTTCCCACTGGGACCCAAACTTCAGGGAACCTGGTGGCTCAGCTGAATCCCATGAAATACAATATGAAGCCTGGAACTGGGGTGTGGGCCTGGAGTCCTGTAAGCCTTCTACCCTGGGCGTCCCCATCTGGGAGGACAGGCTGGAAAAGCAGGGGCTCTGGGGACATAGGGAGGTGACAGCATTAGGGAAGTCACAGGATGATGCTGGGTCACACTGTGATCACCCAAGGGTGAGATGACCGATGTCTGACTCTCTGGGTTCAAATCCCAGTTCTGTGATCTTGAGTAAGACTGACATCCCTGTGGCTCAGTGTCCTCACCTATAAAGTGGGGATGGTTGTAACATGAATCTTAAAAGGTCTTATAATAAAAACCCCAGAGCCAGATATTGGGGTGAAAGCTGAAAGATTAGAGAAGCAGAACAGCCAGCCAACTAATTCTTACCTCTATGAAATCCTCAGCCTCAAGAGTGAGTTCCTGTTTCCTCACGCTTTATATACCTTTCTGTGTCCTGCCATATTACTTCCTGGGATTAAAGGTGTGTGTGTTACCACTGCCTGGTTCTGTTTTTCTCATGTAGCCCAGTGTGGCCTTGAATTCACAGAGATCCAGACGAATCTCTGCCTCCCGAGTGACAGGATTAAAGGTGTGTGCCACCACTGCCTGACCTCTATGTCTAATTTAGTGGCTGGCTCTGTCTTCTGATGCCCAGGTAAGCTTTATTGGGGTGCACAATACATCACCACAGATGGCGACAGCACTTTGTGGCTTCCTCCTGAGGACAAGGGACTTTGGACCATGTCAAGTGGGCACTTGACTCACCACTGTCACTGGTGATGGCATCTGCATGGGGACCCAGGGCAAGCCTGTGGAGGCTGAGCCTCTGATGGGTGAAGTTTTCTCATTGTCTGACATCCTTGTGCCTCAGTTTCCTAACTTCTGAAAGGAGAATTGTGTGGTGCCCAGCGTGTGAAGCACCATAATAAGCCACCATCTGTAGCTAGAGTTTTCCTGCCTGGCCCACAGTCAGGACAAATCTCTCTCACCCGCCAGTCCCACAGCCACTCAGACCCAACCAAGTAAACACAGAGACTTTTATTGGTTACAAACTGTATGGCTGTGGCAGGCTTCTTGCTAACTGTTCTTATAGCTTAAATTAATCCATTTCTATAAATTTATACCTTGCCACGTGGCTCGTGGCTTACCGGCATCTTCACATGCTGCTTGTCATGGTGGCAGCTGGCAGTGTCTCCCTTTCCCTTCCTGTTCCCTTAATTCTCCTCTCTGTTAGTCCTGCCTATACTTCCTGCCTGGCCACTGGCCAATCAGTGTTTTATTTATTGACCAATCAGAGCAACAGATTTGACATACAGACCATCCCACAGCAACCATCACTGTGGCATCATTACGTGGAGGGTTGAATGGCATGGATATATCAATGGTATGCTAGGTGGGCAGGGCTGGAGTGGGCACTGGACCCTCCCCTGGTGGCTTGTAGAGCAGGAATGGAGCCAGGCAGTGGACTCCCGAGTGGACTTGAAGGTCCACACTCCATCTCCAGGGAAACCACCATCTTTCTTGATTGTGTCCTGGTAGGAGGCACATACCAGCCTTCGGGTCTCTCTAGCCGAGGTCCCAGCCAAGCCCTGGCCAGGACTTCTGATAACCTAAGCCTCAGCTCCAAATCTAAGAAGCACAGTGATAACTCTGCTTTGCTGGCATGCTGGAGGTTTACAAGGGAGGCCGGAGGAGACAGGTGCATGGTTGGAGAGATTTACAATCACAGACTCGGACCCAAGTTTGTTCCTGAACTTTGTCTCTAACTAGGTGACCCCAGGCAATTCCCTCAACTTCCTTGAGCCCCAGACCTTCCTCACTTGTACAAAAACACGGCTCGCAGATTTATATTAGTGTGGGTTCAAAACGAGACTCTATATGCCAAGGGTCCAACTCAAGGATGAAGTGACCAGAAGGGAGCACACCATGGGGCAGGGCTCTCAGGATCAATGCACCCTCCTCCCTTCCCTCCTCCCCTCCCTCCTCTGTTCAGCCTGTGATCTGTGTGGGTTCTGTTTGCCTCCTCTCTTGATGCACAGCCACGCAGACCCACAGTGACGTGGGAGCAAGTTTCTTTCTCTTTCATCTATACTTTTTGCCTCCTGGTCCCTTGTGCTCCACACAGTCCCCCCTTTCCTGTGATGTTGGCCATTCTAATTAAGTGGAAAAGGCTTTTACTCCATACAATTCTTCAGTTATGAATAATGATACTGGCTCATAAATGAAAATCACTTTTCTATTTAAATTCTCTGTGTTTTTTTTTTTCTGATTTGAAAAAAAAAAAAAAAGAAGTAGGAACCCAGGGCTCTTGGGTCATTTGCAAATTGTTCATTTTAAGCAGAGCCCTGAGCTATCTCATTAATGGTGAGTGTGGGGCCCCAGTTAAACGCAAGGATGTTAATTACCTTGCAGGCTTCCATGGGGAGAGACGGCTGACTCCTGGGTTAGCAGAGGTTTGGTAGGAAAACATGATTCTCTTCCACCAGGAAGAGAAGCTAGGCCCAATGAGATGCTCTGAGGATAGATGTGGGGCCCCAGGAATTAACACTGGGTCCATTTCCCCAGAGCCTGAGAACTCCAGAGTGAGGTGAGGGGGGAAGCTATGGGCCTGAGGGCGAGGCTACAAGAAAATGGCAAGTGTGCATGGTAAGGAACGTGCTAATTGTCTGAGGGATGTTTATTAATTCCCATCTCGTGTGTATAGCCTGTGGATATGTCTAGCTATTGTGTGTCAAAGAGGAAGTCAGAGGAGCTGGGGAGCAGGCTCAGTGGGTGAAGCGCTTGCTCCTCAAGCATGAGGACCTGAGTGTGGATCCCCAGCATCCATGTTACCCCAGTGCTAGGTTCAAGTCCCAGCACACACGGTTGCCCACAACCTTTTGTCAATCCTGTTCCAGGGAATCTGACACCCTCTTCTGGCCTCTGTGGGTAATGTATGCATGTGGTGCATAGACATAAATGCAGGTCACACACACACACACACACACACACACACACACACACACACACGGCATATAAATAAATCTTTTTAAAAAAATTATTTATTTATTATGCATACAGTGTTCTGTCTGCATGTATGCCTGCAGGCCAGAAGGGGGCAACAGATCTCATTATAGATGTTTGTGAGCCACCATATGGTTACTAGGAATTGAACTCAGAACCTCTGGAAGAGCAGCCAGTGCTCTTAACTACTGAGCCATCTCTCCAGCCCTAAATAAATCTTAATAAAATAAAAATAGAATATCTTTTCTGTATTTTGTGATATATACACACACACATCTTAATTGTGAGCATCTCCAGCTCCTCCCTCCTACTCCAGCAAGTGTCTCCAAATGCCCCAACACGTCCTTTCCTCCTTTCATGTCCTCTTGTTGAGGAATTAGTGATAGTTGGTGACTTCTGGGGAGGGAGCGTCAGTGTTCTTACGGGTTCTGCCTCTGGTAGGTCAAGCATGTTTCAGGTGATGGCTCTGCACCCATGAAACACCCATGACACACCCATGAGCACACAGCCAGCACAAACTGGACTTGGTGAGGTGTTTTAAAAATGGGGTGTTGGAGAGATGGCTCAATAGTTAAGAGTGCTTGCTACTCTTGCAGAGGACCTGAGTTTAGTTTCTAGCACCCACTCGGTGGCTCACAATCATCCATCACTTTAGTTCCAGGGAATTCGATGCCCTCTTCTGGCTTCTGTGGGCACCAGGCACACACGCAGTGCACATACATACATGCAGGCAAAATACTCATAAAATAAAGAATAATGAAGAAAGGAAGAGTGGAGAGGTGGGTCAGCTGTTCTGAGCATTGGCTGCTTTTGTGGAGGATCTGGGTTCAATTTCCAGCACCCACATGATGGCTCACAACTGTTTATAACTCCAGTTCTGGGGATCTGACACCCTCTTCCAGCCTCTGTGGGCACTAGGCACACACACACACACACATACACACACACACACACACACACACAAATAAATAAATAAATAAATAACTTAATAGAAAAAGACACAAAGTTGGGAGTGGGGGATGGAGAAGGGAGGTGGGTCTAGAAGTTGGGGAGAGGAGTGGAAGGTAAATATGATCAGAATGCATCGTATACATGTATGAAATTCTCAAAGATTGATCAAAATATCAAATAAAGGTAAAGAGATATAGACAAAGACATCCCATGTTAACCTCTGGTTTCTACATGTACACACCTTCATACATATGTATACACACATACACATGCACACACACAAACACAAGAAAGCCAGACACAGGGCACGGCCCTTGGCTTTGACCTCCAATGGTAGATGACAGCCGAGCAGAGTGACCTGACTGGGCAGTGGTGGACATTGTGATCCGTCCAGCTCTCCTAAACACCTCCGCCATTTTCTCTCCATCTTTGCTGTATTGACACACCGCCTACTCTATTATTTACTTACTGTTTTTATTTTCGTTGACTTTCTTTAAAAAACTGAAATTTAGTTTAAAGGGGGATTTTATATCACAGCAGTAAAAGGGAAACCAGCACCCCAGCCATAAATTCAAAGAAACATAAAATGAATACATGACTATTAAAATAAAAAATGTCCATCCCTGCGTCCTCCAAAAAAGCAGCTCCCACACAGCACAAGCTGCATCCACTGCATCGTGGAGATCCTGGGACAGAGCAAAGGAAGTACTGCTTGCCTGCTTGCCCGTGTGGTCTGCCAGGGGACAGGTGGTCAGCCCAGGGACCTGACTGTCTGCACTGGTGTAACGGAAGCCAACAGACTGCAGGGGAAAAGGCAGATCCGGGGAATTTCCTGGCATTTTGGACTTCAGGGAGTACTATGCAAATGATATGCAAATCACAGACATGTAAATTCCACACTAGCCAGCCTGCGATGCTCTGGGGGATGGGCAGATCAGCACTGTGGCCAGTGCTCCCAGCCTAGTGGGGCCAAGGATTTACAGCAAGAGCCAGAGGCCTGTGCTGAGAGTACTGCCCTGGGAGCCTGGATAGAAACCGCTAAGCTCTGCTGCTACTCAACCAGGTGACCTTGGATGACCCTTGTAGCCTGCCTGGACTTCTTTGTCTACAGATAAGAAGGCTGAGAAAGGAGCCTCTGGAGATGCAGGGACAGTCAAGTTTATGGGCCATGGTGCTCCAAGATGCCGGGAAACATTCCCCAGATGTTTGGATGAAATTAACACTCAACTCTACCGACGACAGCAGAGCAGGTGCCCTCTGTCATGTGGTTGGGTCTTGTCTAATCAGTAGAAATGAAGAGAAATAAAGACATAGCCTTCCTAGCCGGGGAGATTTTGCCAAAGATGACCTTCGGGCTTGGACTGGCCCAAACTCCAGAGATTTTGAATGGGAGAGTCTCCACAACCATGTGGGCCAATTTCTTTAATCAGTCTCTCCCTCTTCCTCAATTCCCAACCCCCCTTATCTCTAATGATGCATGCAACGCCCCCCCCCCCCCCAACTACCAGGTTTGCTTCTCTGGAGACCTTCACTAACGCAGCCCTTGTATTAGTTACATTTCTATAACTCTGAATGAGTTACCCAACACAGGCAGCTAAGGGGAGGTCGAAGTCCCTCAGGGTGGGGAGGAGGGTGGGGAAGACACTGCAGCCCCAGACACAGAGAGGAGGAGACAGGAAGTGGTCAGGAATAACACACCCCCAGGGGCCTGCTCCCAGCCATATACTTCCTCCAGCTAAGCTCTACCACCTCCCAAACGGTGCTATTATCTGTGTCGCAGTTAGGGTTTCTGTTGCTGTTGAAGAGACACCATGATCACGGCAACTCTTATAAGGAAAACATTTAGTGATGAGAGTTGTCTGTGTCTCAGAATCTTGACTAGAGTCCTGAGTGGAGGTGGCATGACTGGCCCACTTGGGAGCCAGTAACTGAGTCCAGAGGAATGACAAGAATTGGTTTATCTGACCAATCACTCAGAAAGAAGCGCGGGATGGGGCTGGGGGAGAAGATGGCTCAGGGGGTAAAGTGCCTGCCATGCTTAGGTTCCCAGAACTCACCCAGAAAAACCGGCATGATATGAATGCCCAGTGTGGGGTTGAGGGAAGGGCAGGTGGATCTTTGAAGTTCATTTGAGTTTGAGGTTCAGGGAGAGATCCTGCTTTAAAAAAAGTGGAAACACTCATCATCTACTTTTGGCCTCTATGTGCAACATGTACACATGCACGCACGCGTGCCGCACGCGCACCTGCACACACACACACACACACACACACACACATTTCCTTATGTAGTGGGGCCAGGAAAAAGTTGGGTAACAACACACACAGGGTACCCCTGAACAGTGAAAAAGAGCTGGGAGGCCACAGAGGCCAAGGCTCAGCTCTACAGCCTTGGTGATCCAAGGCCCTCCTCTCCTCTCCTCTCCCCTCCCCTCCCCTCCTCTCCTCTCCCCTCCCCTCCCTTCCCCGCCCCTCCCCTCCTCTCCTCAGCAATGATCTATCCTTGGTCCACCCTTTCCATCGGCTCTTTCCTATGCCTGACTCCACTTTCTTGTTGTCCACCAACCTCGAGAGTTCCCAGGGCTGATGTCTGGACATTTCTTACCTCACTGTTTGTTTTCCATTCTTTGTTATGGAAAACTTTCAAAGAGATTCAAACAGGGCTTGCTCTGTACCTGCTGGCAGACCGCAGCAGCAGAACTGGTGCCTGGTAGAGCCTGTTTTACCTGTAGTCCAACCTCTCACCACCAACTGAGGAACGAGACGTCTTGGTCTTGTCATTTGATCTGTAGATATTTCAGCATCATCTGTAACAGATGGGGGTGTCTCTCCCCCTAGGAAATAAACTCCATGCCGGGCAGTGGTGGTGCACACCTTTAATCTTAGCACTTGGGAGGCAGAGGTAGGTGGATCTCTGAGTTCGAGACCAGCCTGTCTACAGAGTGAGTTCCAGGACAGCCAGAGCTACACAGAGAAAACCCGGGGATTCCCCACTGCACGTGGAGGTCAGAGGACAGCTTTCGGAAGTCGGTTCTCTCCTTCCACCATGTGGGTCCCAGGGATGGAATTTAGGTCCTCACACATGTGCAGTAAGCACGTTCATCCACGGAGCTATTTCCTGTTAAGGGGCAGGAACCTCAGGGTAGGGGCTACCGTGGTAGTCACAAGATGAGGGCCTAGGTGGTGCGGGGCCTGGAGAGCAGGGAGGGAGGCCAAGGCAGCAGGCTCCTGGTGCTGACCCAGGCACACCGTCTTTCAGGCCCAGTTTCCTATTCTTCTTAAAATGCAAATCCCAGGAAAGCCAGCCTGGCGGGTTCCAGCTTCGCAGTCTTCTGAGATGTGGAGGATTTGAGGCCCTGCAGGCTGACTTGGGAGACTTAGACTCCCTCCATCAGCTCTCCCTTTATCCCCAGTGATGCGTGGTTGCTGCTGGAGGCAAGCATGGGCTTAGGTCCCATCACTTGTCCCCAGCAGCCTCTGTCCTGAAGGTATCATTCCCTCAGAGCCTGTCTCCTCCTCCAGAAAGTCTCCCCTAAACATCTGGCTCCTATCTAAGGAGATGCCCCAGTGAGTATGTGACCAGCTTCCCGGTCCCCTCCCTGTGACTGCCACATCGTTCTAGGGTGACTTGCAGAGCGTGAGTACAGTGTGCTGCTTGCTCTCCACCACTTACTTCCTGTCCACCCAGGCTTTGCCCAGCACCTGCCTATGGTGGATGATGCCAAAATGGAGAAAAATGTCCTGATTCCCACTCACTGCAGCCAGGTCTCAGTGAGGGCAGCTGGGCAAATAGAGGCAGAGCTCTGGGAAGAGAAGGTGTTCCCCCATGGTGGGCAGGTGCTTGCTTGCCAAAGTCCTTGCAGTTCCTGACTGTGACCATGTGGATATGGATATTCCCTCCTGGGACGGTGTCACTGGGGCAGGCAGTGAAGGTCCTTCTGCAAGGATGTTGTGACCTTGGGTTCTAATTTCTTCAGTAGCCCGGGAGCAGGACAAGGTTGGGGAATGGAGGTGTGTGTGTGTGTGTGTGTGTGTGTGTGTGTGTGTGTGTGTGTGTATGTGTTGAAATTAGATCCTGTTATACATAATTGAGGACAACTGGGTGGACAGATATGCTAGGGGCTCCCCTCCTCTCCTCTTCCCTAGGGTATGTCCCCATCTCTCCAAGCCTGGTAGAAGAAGGGGGTCACCAAGATGGAGTCACCAAGTCACTGGATCAGTACACACTCCTGGAGGGGCTGTGGGCATGTTTCCCTTTGATCACATGTCAACCTAGGTCCACCATCCCGGAGCCTAACTCTGATGGGGGCGCTGCCCCTTGGATGCTGTCATGGTGGAGTTTGTCCTTGACAGAGCTGCCGGGTCCCCAGCTGTGCAGCCACCAACAGGCAGTGTCGTGGGGGGTTGGAATGGCCACCTTCCTCCAGGTTTTCCCACTTCCTACCCATGAAATTAAAAGGGGGAGGGGACACGTGCTGCAGGCCCATTAACTAGAAAATACACTCCACGCCATGCCAAGTGAGAGTCAACTGCCTGGCGACATAACATTTTTTATTGCTTTGTTCTTCATGGGTGAGAGGAGGTCTTCAGCATGGCTATCGTGCTGTGTAGGCATCACTGGCAGTTGCTGCTGGCCTTGGCCTTGACCCAGCATGGCTCTTAAAAGCCCCTCTAGGTTGGGGATCAGATCTTTGGGATTCGCCTAGGGCTGGAGAACAGGATGGGGAAACTGAGGTTCAGAGAGCCCCCCCCATTCCTTGTTGGAGGTCACATCAGGACTTCAGATGTCTGAGCTTCTTAGGATCCCACAGAAATCTCTGAAACTTTAAAATATTTATCGACCGCCAAATGGGAAAAGAAAACTGGGAAATCGAAATTAATAAATGTTAAATGTCTACACAGAATAACACGAGGTCAGATGCATTAATTACCACATTTGGTATTCATAAATGTGTCATTACCCGCAAAAGCAATTTGTCAGCTACATTGCAGAGTAGACCCAGAGAATGGATGGAAGGCACAGCCAATTATCAATGGAACCAGAGCCCGCCAGCCAAACAAGTTCAACAGCCAAGTTAGAAAAATCCCTTTAAAAATCGTTGGCAAAAAACGTTGTATTTAATGAGAGTTGCTGGTGTCCTTGCTCCTGTTCAGGGCGGGAAGCTTTTAAAGTCTTTGTTGGGAGCTGGCAAGATGGCTCAGTGGGTAAAGAGACTTGCTGCTAAGCCTGACTGTTTGAGGTTGAGCCCCAGGACTGGTATGGTAGCAAGGTCCAAGAGCTGGAGGCCCTGACTGCTGGGCAGCCTGAGTAGCAATTGCTGCATGGACTGAGGGAGGACTGTCAGAGCCCTGCTGGTCCTGCTGTTAATTCTTCAGACCCCACCTCTGGGACAGCTACCTTAGTTGAGCTGTTCCTCGCTTCCCCTTGCCTCTGTTCTCTGCTGGGGGCTGAGGGCTCTGAGGCCCCCACTGCCACAGAAGGCTCATGGCCCAGTTCCCATTCCAGGGAGGAATGGAGGGGCCAGGCTACATGGGGCAGCAGAGACTGTCCCCACCACTTCCACAGCTAGGCCACTGTGACCATCTCCCTCCCTGACTCCTAGGGCTCCGTCCAGTGTTAACAATTGGTTGGGCCTAATCAGAGCCAATGAAGCCAGATAATGGATGGCCAGGGTTAAATGGCTCTTGTCCCTGCCAAGCAGTCAGGTGAGGAGAGTGGCTTGGCTCATACCCAGCTGTGTCCTGGATGACACTTCAGACCCCATCTGAAAAGCAGGGACCATGTCCTCCAGGAGGACAGGAGGCAGGGGTCCTGTTTCTGTGTCCCTCATCACCCCTTCTGCAAGGATGGCCAGCACAGGCTGCCATCTGGGCAGCCCTTCTCTCTAGGTCAACCTTCCTCTTGCTCACAACTTGCTGTGGCTCCCAGCTACCACGTGCATTAGTTTTCCTCTTTATTCTCTTCATTCACTTCTCAGGGAGTGTACGCAGAGTCCACACTGAACCCAGACCACTGTCCTTGGATCCAAACCTTCAAGGTCCTGGCTGGGGCACTGCTAGGGTCCTCAGACCTGCAGCCCAGTGGGACTCCTCACTGCTCTCACCTCCTCACCGTGTGATTTGATCTGCCCAGGCTTCCCACCCAGGAGCCTAGTCATATCGTGGCAGTGAATGGTAGAGACACATTCATGAACACAGGTGGACATGAGGATCATGAACACAGGTGGACATGAGGAGAGATGATGTTCACAATGACATGGGGAATCCTGAGATGCTGGGAGAGAAGACTGAGAACAGAATGCCGGAACAGTGCCGGCTTCTCAGGGAGCTGGAGGAAGGAGGAGGGAGTGAGAGATGGGAAGGTCCTGAGGTGGGAGCATTGAATAGGGCTGCAGCAGCAGGGGAAGATGGGGAAGGACGGATATGGGGATAAAGGGCTGTAGGGAGAAGTCAGTGGGCAGTTTGGTTTTCTTCTAGACGCAATGGAGGAAGATTGGAGGGTGGCTCCTAGGATTTGCATTATGGGTCCCCGGTGGCTGTGGTGGCCGGGGAGTAGAGGAATGCAGGAGCAGGCATGGGGGAGGGCTCAGACAGACTGGGATAGATTTTTGGAGATCAAGCTGAGAGGATTTGTCAATTGGATGTAGGAGAGCAGGACACAGAGGGATACGGATGAGGGCATATGTGGCCTGCCCCGCTGGGATGGGGGCTGGAGGGAGGTGTAGAGGCTCACAGGACCCTTGTTTGGAATTCCCTTAGCAATGGAGCTGTCACACAGGTGTGAAGAAGAGAGTGTCCCTCAGGAGAGTTGTGGAGTTGAAGGTGTCCTCATCAGGTGCAAGAATCTTTTTTTTTTTTTTTTTTTTTTTTTTCCGAGATAGGGTTTCTCTGCGTAGCTTTGTGCCTTTCCTGGAACTCGCTTTGGAGACCAGGCTGGCCTTGAACTCACAGAGATCCACCTGCCTCTGCCTCCCAAGTGCTGGGATTAAAGGCATGTGCCACCACTGCCCAGCGAGGTGCAAGAATCTTAACCTGATGTCTCTGCTTCCTGCTGGCTGTGACCTCCCAGAGGTACCAAACAGGCTCTTATTATTACGTCTCCAGGGCTACAGGCTCTTATTATTATGTCCTTATGGCTTCAGGGTATAAGTCAGATATCCAAGCCTACATAAAGACTTACTTATTTCAAGGTATGGTTGACCACATGAGTAAATCAGAAGCTAACACAGTTCGTTGTGCAGGATGCTCACTGCCTGCCTCGCTGTGCTGTAGGTGAGACAGCTTTCCTTCAGCTGGGACTTCAGAGGGCGTGGAGGGACCGAACTGAAGCCATGAATCATAGAATGGAATGAGAAACAGCGGGAAGCTGGGGGCACGGCTCAGCTGGTAGGATGCTTGCCTAGCATGTGCGGAGCCCAGAGTGTGATCCTGTGATACTGAATAAACCGCCTTCCATCCCTGCACTGGGGAGGGAAAGGTGGGGGGGGATCAGAGAAGCTCAAAGTCACTAGCGAACACTTAGGGAGGCCAGTCTGGGTACGGGATCCTGTCTCAAGAGCAAAACTAAAGCAGTGAAATAAGACCAGGGGATAGAGCCAGTAGAGGTGACAGAGGCAGGGAGATCTCTGTGAGTTCAAGGCCAGCTTGGTCTACACAGTGAGTTCCAAGCCAACCAGGGCTATGAGAACACAACGAGATCTTGTTTAAAAAAAAAGATCAGGAGTCAGAGGGGCCCCTGGGGTGTTCTTCAGAGGTGGTCAGGAGCCTCTGTAAGTAGAGGGCATCTGGATGTAAGTAGAGGGCATCTGGATGTAAGTAGAGGGCATCTGGATGTAAGTAGAGGGCATCTGGATGTAAGTTGAGGGCATCTGGATGTAAGTTGAGGGCATCTGAATATAGACCCAGGTGGATGAGGTACAAGCTATGTGGTTACTATGTGGTTATTATGTGGTTACTATGTTGTTACCATGTGGTTACTATGTGGTTGTTTGGAGGGAAGTATATGCAGGCAAAAGGAACTGGACAAGCAAAGGCCCTGGGCCAGAACAGACCCTAGCAGACCCTGTGTCTGAGGCTAGTGAAACCTCAGGGCACACCTATGGGTGTGTGTCTTCCTGACTCTCACTCATGTTTACCTTCCCGTGATTAAATGGCTAGATACACACAGAGGTTGGAAAATCTGCTAGCAAAGAACATTTACTCTCCCCCCATTTCCCATAAATTTTATGTTTTAGAAGAAATCGTTGAGTAGATGGGTCAAGAGGCTGAGTCCTCGAGGTAAAGACAGGTGAATTCTGTGGCTCCCACACTGTACCAGCCTTCCTAGGGCTGGCTGTGGCTCTCATCTTGCCATCGTGGGGGAGGGCATTCGAGCGGGCTCGCTGACACAAAGTGCTGGACTGGTAATAGCGTGTAACGGTGTAATGCCTTAATGGCGCTGTTAGCTGCAATCACACAAAGTCATCCTGCCCCATCGCTGCTGCCTCAGAAAGCCCTTGTCCTGATTTTGTTATGTGAGCCTCCTGAGATGTTCCCGCCTGCACTCTGGCCCCTCCTCCTTCTCCAGCAACCTGGGCACAGGGAGGCTAGGGAAACTGAGGTCACGGTTGGCTGTGTGTCTCAGTGGTGTGAGGCTCCAGGCAGACACTGGCTCACTCATTCTGCTCAGCTCTGCCCCAGCCCAGTGGGATGTGGCTGCATTAATGGATTAGGTTGGAAGGGACATAATAGAAGAACGTGTGTATGCCACCTGGGGAAGGGAGAGGGGCCAAGGGCTGCTACACTTCCAGAGGAGGAATGATTTCTCGCTTAGTGTTAACCGAGACTCTTTCAACATGCTGCCTTGTGATTCAGAGATAGAGTGCTTGCCTAGTGTGTATGAACCCTGGACTCCTTCCCCGTGGAGTGCTGTAATGCCTGTCATCCCAGCATTTGGGCTGCGGAGGCAGGAGGATCAGAAGTTCAACGTCATCCTCAGGTACACGATTAGTTTGAGGACAGCTTGGGCTACATGAGACCCTGTCTCTAATTAAAAAGGAGGAAGAAGAGGAAGAGAAGGAGGAGGAGGAGGAGGAGGAGGAGGAGGAGGAGGAGGAGGAGGATAGGGCATGTGAGGTGGCCAGGAGGATGAAGGTACCTGATGCTAAGTCTGTGGACCTGAATTTGACCCTCGGAACCCACATGGTGGAGAGGACCAAGTTGTCTTCTATTCACCACATGTGTCATGCCACGTGTGTGCTCAAACACGCGCGCACACACACACACACACACACACACACACACACACACACACACACCCCAAGTAAATAACTGTAAGCAAAAAAAAAAATCGATTCAAATTATTTAAAGCCATTTACTTACTTTTGTGTGTGTGTGTGCTCAAGTGTATGTAAGTGTACCGTGAGTGTGCAGAAGCAGGTCAGGGGAAGTGTCAGATCCCCTGGAACTCAGATTAGGGATGGCTGTGAGCTGCCACACAGGTGCTGGGAACTGAACCCAGGTCCTCTGCAAGAACAAGTGCTCTTAACCACCGAGCCAGCTCTTCAGGCCTCAAATCACTAAAAAAAAGGTAAAAGGAAAGACCATATACAGACCATCCCCTTATTTTGCTGGGCCCCTTGGTGCATAGACTGTAGGGCCTCTTCTGACTCCCATTCAGTGCCTGGTGACTCACCCTACCCGAGGATGCCTCTTCTGCATCGGCTGTTGAGTTTGGCGTCCTGTTCCTGAGGCTGAGTAAATCTTGGTGCTGTTAAATTTGAGGAGCAGCGATTTCCGTGAAAGATCTAGAGTTCAAATTTAACCTCACCCTCACTGATCCATCAAAGATGTCTCATGGGAATTGTGCCAAGGCTGTAGCCATGGTGGGGTAGTCACACTGCCCTGGATGTGAGGGAGGAGTTGGTAAGTGGAATCAAATGTGGAGAAGGATGAGATGGGGAGAGAACACTTGCCAGGAGAGAGGGGGACAGCAGGAGCGGGGGGGGGGGGGGCACAGGGCCCTGCAGGTTGAGGGTTTAGAAACCTGAAGAGGTCATGGGTGGCTCTATGGAACACACCCTCACCACTCTGTACTCCAACACACAAGTCCTGGGGCTGCCTGGACTCTGAACACAGTGACCTCTCCAGTCACCCTCCTAGACCACTGCCTTCCCTTAAGTGAGAAGTAAACTCCGGCGTGACTTCAGAGTGAGAAATTCATTTCCTGGGTCAGGAAGCTGACCCAGGCTACAGCCTGGGGGACTCTGGGTGGGGGCTCCAGAGATCTGGGGGTGGCTATGGGTAGGGGGTGCCACTGGCTTTCCTGGCTGGGAAGCCTCCTCTATCCGTCACCTGTGAACTCTGTACACCTTTTTTTCCATCTCATTGGTCTCCTACACATAGACACTGGAGCTGTTGATGGGACTTGAAAGCTGGATGGGGAGCGTGGGAAAACAGAGGGGAAGATTGGAGACAGATGTTAAGTTTCAGAGCCTTGGCTGGCAGCCAGCTACAGGCAGGCCACAGAGTAGAAGGAAGACACCCAATAAATCCTCTATTAATTTGGAAACAAACAGAAGAAGGTTGGACATCTTTACTTGTATTAATGATGAGGCTAGAAATAAACATGAAAGAAGCCGCCACCATTTGTCAGCCATTGATGATCACAGGCACCGAGTAACTTCTACAGTTTCCTTTCCTCCCTTCCGTTCTTCTTTCCTTCCTCCCCATTTCCTACTCACCTTCTTTCCCAGAA